>NW_010973104.1:2068880-2082490 GCF_000737465.1 Haliaeetus leucocephalus | reverse complement strand
CACACGACACAGTCCCTGGGGGTCCCATTCGGGGCAGGTGCCAGGGGGTCGGGGGGGAGGTTTGGGTGGGAAGAGTGGGTGAGCGGTGTGGCAGGCTGGGCACCCCGCCGTGCCGCAGCCGTGTGCCCCTGATACGTGGGGACCCCACTCGATTCCCAGGCAGGTGTGGGGTTCGTTCCCCACGATGTCTGGGGGGGGAACCGGGCATCCCTCGGGGGACACCCTGGAGCAAGGCGGGTAACTCTGTAAACCCCCCCCCGCTCTGCAAGGGGACAAGGGACCCCAGGGAGATGTGGGGAGGGGGTTTCCCTTCCCGTGGGGTGCAGAGCTACAGGGCATCTCCTCCGGACCCCGTGCCCACGGTGGGTCAGGGAAAGGACCCTTTGCCAGCCCCCGAGGCACCAGCATCCTACATTTCCCAACTGGGAAAACCCACTGGGGTTTTTTTCTCCCCTCCGGTTCACCCCCGCTAACCACCCCCTCGTGTTTCGGCAGGTTCCCTGGCAGCGATGGAGGAAGGCGAGGATGGCCCGGCAGGGGAGAAGAGCCCCTCGGAGAGGGAAGGGGCCGCCTCGGACTGCGAGGGCTCTGCCGAGCGTGACAGCTCCAGCCCCCCCGGCAGCGAAGGTGAGCCTCGCCGCGATGTCGGGGGGCTGCCCGTGGTGTCCCCTCGCCACGGGGACGGGCTCTGCCACTGGAGCAACCTGCCGGGCACGCCGGCATCCTGAGCATCGTCTCCGCTGTTGGTGCGTGGCGTTAATTAGCAAAACGAAGTATCCCGCGCGCCCGTCGAGGGTTGGGCTGTCGGTTAAGTGAGACCTCCCCGGTCTTTCTGGGGTGCTCCATCCCTCCGGGCACCCTCCGGCCAGCGGTGGGACCCACTGGTGGCAGCCCAGTCCCGGGGTGACGACGAGCAATGGGCCAGGAGCGAGGATGCTCCCCGGCACAGAGGGGATCCCCACGGCCGGCATGGGCAGGAGCAATCTCGGCTTGGCCGGGGGGCAACGGCGTGCCGGGGGGGGGCTGCTGGAAACCGGAGGCGGGTTGCTCGCCGCGAGGGCTGCTAATGAGCACCGTCACCCTGTATCCGTTTCAGCACCTTTCACCTGCCGCGGCGCTGAGCCACTGGTGACAGCGGAGGGATGTGGGGGTGCAAAGTGACCCCCTCCCTGGGATGCAAAGTGACCCCTTGGGGTACAAAGTGACCCCTTGGGTTGCAGAGTGACCCCTTGGGGTGCAAAGTGACTCCCCCCAGGATGCAAAGTGACCCCTTGGGGTACAAAGTGACCCCTTGGGTTGCAGAGTGACCCCTTGGGGTGCAAAGTGACTCCCCCCAGGATGCAAAGTGACCCCTCAGGGTGCAAAGTGACCCCTTGGGGTGCAAAGTGACCCCTTGGGGTGCAAAGTGACTCCCCAGGGCGCAAAGCAGCCACCGAGGCCCCAAGCGCTGGCACTGGCAGCGCCACGGATGGGAGTAAGGGGACGTGGCCGTTGCTGCGTGCCGCGCCGTGCCGTGCCGTGCCATGCCCCACCCCAGAGGCGGCTGCGTTTCAGGGCTGGGCTGAAACAGTCCCCAGATATCCTTTGAGTTCCTTCCTGTGGAGGTGGGGGCAAATCCTAATCAGTTAATGTTTGCAGTGCCCTTCGAGATAACCGCAGCGGGGCAAGGCTGCGCCGGCTAATGGAGCCGGCCAGTCCCCGGGAAGCAACGCGTTCCCCCAAAACCACGGGAGCCAACCCGTGATGCACCAGGAAAGCGGGGGGGGGGACCCACGCCAGCACCCCAATAGCCGGAGCAGGGAGGGCTCGCCGGCAAACTTTGCTCGGCAGCAGGGAGAAGCGAGCGGCTCTTATCTGATGGGGGAGCCGGGCTGGGGGCGAGGGAGCCGGGAGCCCGGGCGCGGAGCTGCACCTGGCACTAGCCTGCCTCGATAAAAAGGTGATAGCAGAGATAACGCCGAGCAGCAATAACGGCCACTAAAGCTTTCAGCACGATGGATAAAAATCGATATGCCAGGCACTTTGATTTATAGCCAAAAATAATAGGACTTTTATACCCGGTGATTGATTTATTTGATGTTAATCATTCTGCTTATCACCTGTATTAATAATCTCCAATGCCGGTGACGTCACCCCTGGGTGTTCGCTCTGGCGCCGATCGATTGGGCTCCGCGCTGGTTATCCGCCCGGGACGCCAAGGCAAACATGTACTTTGGGCGCTAATCTTCCACACTGTCATATGCAGATAGGCTTTATCAGCTGCATCTCCAGCAGCAGTTAATGGAGAAAATAATTGTTATCAAGTTGCTATGAATACGCCACAAATAGAGCCGTGATGGGAGGGGGCTGAACCGGGCGACGTGGGGGCCCGTGGTGGGATGGGAGAGATGCAGGGGGCTTTGGGGGTGGGAGGTGGGTGCCCACCCAGGGATGGCTCGGGAAATCCCCAGGGAGGATGAGTGGGTGGGCTTGGCTGTCCTTACGGGTCATCCCGTGGGGCGCAGGGGACCCCACAGCTGGGCAGTGGGATTTTGAGGGACACAGGGATTTTGAGGGGACCCCCCCGCCCCTGCTCATCCTCAAGAGTGAATCCCCTTCCCACGCACATCCTGGCCCCAGGGTGTCACCGGTCCACTGGTCCTGACCCCCGTGGGATGCTGCCTCTGAAATTCCCTGCACGTGACCTGCTGCCTTCCCTCTCCTGCTACAGAGTCCAGAGACACCCCGGAGAGTCCAAAGGAGCCGGAGAAGCCGGATCCCGGAGAAAACCCACAGGAGCTGGACACCTGGAACGGGCCAGGTGAGTCCCCGATGTGCGGCTGGTCATCCCACTCCGTCCTGGCTGGACCGCGGGCTGGAGCAGCCGGAGCAGCCCCCAGGCATTCGCCACCTCTTGCAAAAACCAGTATGAGGAGGACTGGGAGCACTGGGAGCTGGGCAGGCTGCAAATACCAGCATTTCTACTGAGAGAGGAGATAAGAGATGATGACTGTGGTCCCCCACGTCCCCAGGCTGCCGTTGGGGTGGTAAAAACCGAGCCAGGAGCAGCGGGGATGCCGGCACCATGGCTGGCATCGCGCTCCCCGGCGCAGGGCAGGTTTGGACCCCATCCTGCATCACCCCGTGCTCGCGAGGGCACTTTGCAAACATCCTGGCAACCACAAGAGCGACGCTCGAGCGGTTTCGCGATGGTTATCAAAACCCCAAGGAGCAAATACAGCTGTCTATCTCCCCCTCGGCATCTCCGCGCCGGGGCCGCCAGCGCCCTGGCAGCCTGGCGAGGCCAGGCGTGCCGTGTGGGTACCCCGCGCCCTATCGCCCTGCTATCTCCAAACCGACCCGCCGATGGGGTTACGGTCGGGGTTCCGCCGCCCAGATTGGGTTTGCGGGCGCCCGTCCGCTGGGGACGGCACCCGGCGAGTGGACGGAGGTGGGTCCGGGATGGGGAACTGAGACCTCCAAGGGTGGATGTGCCGTATTTCGGGCCCCCTTCGTGCTGCCAGCCCCCACCCTGTTCCCAGGGGACCTCCCGGCTAGGCGATGCCGGTGGATTTGGTTTCGGAGCAGCGCGTGATGGGAAGGGGTGACCGTGATGTGGGACAGCGATCGCCCTTCTGTGATGGATGCAACGGCGGGGGGGATCCCCGCGTTTCCCCAAAGCCGCCAGCCTCCCGCGTGAGCTGGGCGATGGAGAAGCCCTGGGAAATGCCGGCCGGCAGCGCACGTGCTCCCGCAGCTGCCAAAATCCCCACGGTGCAGTGGGGAGCCGTGGCTCCGCTCCCCCTTCCCGCCCCATCCGAGGGGAAGCTCTCGCCAGTCCCGCTGATATCCCAGCCCTTCCTGCGTGCCGGCCAGGAAGGAGCTGCGAGGCCACCCCCGGCTCCTCCTTATCTGCTCCCCAGCCCTTTGCCCCCGGCTCCTGGGCTGGCATCCCGGTGTAGGGCAGGAGGGGGCTGCGATGCCAAACCCACGGGCGTCCCAGTATCCCGGGGGTCACGGCACCGCGGAGCCCCGTATCCCAGCAGGACCGTCGACCACGGGCTCCCCAAAAGGGGCCACGAAGCCTCGGCTCTGGCCATGCCTCCCCTTCACCCCCCCACCTTCCCTCGGCGGAGCGGGTTATTTGCATTCTTTATGTAAAAGAGATTTTATTATCGCCTTCTCCCAGCCCATCTCTATTCTGGTAATTGGAGTGGTATTAATTTCTGTGTGGCTGGGAGTTGATGGCGGTCCGGCGATGCTGCAGCGATAGGGTGTTCCTTTCGCACCAACCGCCGCGATAGCCCGTCTATCAGGCGCTCTGCAGGCTCTGCACTTATCAGGGATGGAGCTGGCGAAAAGGGAAACTCTGAGCAGCCTGAATTTTCTTTTTTATCTGGCAGGATCCGCCGTATGTCAGCAATGGCAGCCGCGAAGATGCGGCACGGGATGGGGGGGGGCAAGCGGATGGCTCCGGGCGCCTTTGTTCGTGCCCTGTGGGCTTCTCACCTTCCCCTGGCCCTTTCTGGGGGGCTACGGGGCTAAGCCCCCCCCTATGGCTTTACCCTCTGGGTCTCCAAAATTGCTGCTGTGCCGGAGGCTTGGCAGCGTGGGGACGTGGCATGCCGGGACCTCACCTTGGGGCTCCTCGGCCCCGCATGCCGGCGAGGGAGAAGGAGTATTTTGTTTTATCTTTGAAATGACCTTGTTTGCTGGAGGGGGCTGCCGCTCGCCCAGCTGATGTGCAAATCCCTGGGAGCTGGAGGCTGTAATCCTTGACTTGGGAACCTTTACAGATGTGCTGCCCCTTCGGCCGGGGTGCTGGGACGCCCCGACTCGGTTCTGCTTCCCGATGGGATCTTGGGATGGAGCGTGGCCGTGCTTCGTGCCCACTCGTGCCAACCACTTCATCCTCTGGTGGGTCCGGAGAGGGGATGCGCATCCTCCCCAATTCCCCCAAACCACCCCAAATTCCCCCAAACCCTTCCCCACAGCCCCGCCAGCAGCTCTCTGCCGTGCCCCAGGTTTCCATCTTTCCTATTCATTTTTGTTTGCTCTGGAGCGGGGCCAGTAGCGGAGACTTTTGGGAGCACCCACAGCCTCCAGCTCCCCTCCCAGGGCTGTCCTCTCCTGCCCCATTGCTGCCCGGCCACCCTCACTAAGTCTGGCCAATTTTCCCAGAGGGGTAAGGTGAAAAGCTCCAACAAATATCACGAACGTGGTGTTGGGACAGAGGAATGGAGGAGAGCAGAGCCCCGCTGAGGGACAAGCTGCTCAACCACAGTACGAGACACTAGAGAATCCCCGCAGGGAGCTGCCCGGAGGCTGCAGCCCCTGGGAAGCCCGGTCAGCGCTCACCTTTCTGCAAGGTAGGATGAAGCTTTTTGCTTTTGTCACTGTGGGGACACTGCCAGGCCACCGATAGGCAAGGGATGGAGCAGATGGAGCCAAACCGAGGGTGGCTTTTGCCTTGTCCCCTGCAGCCATGTCCCCCCACCCTCCCCAAAAGAGTAGCGGTTACTCCCAGGGGGTTCCTCACCCCCTTTGCTACTTCGGCTTGGCTGTCCCCACCAAGATTTCCACCTCGCTGAGCCCCCAACCCCCCGCTGCCAGCTCATCTGTTCAGGGTTTATTTAATTGCTCCCAGGTGGTAACGATGGCTCTGGGTTAATTACAGAGCATGGCACAGGTCCACCTCTCCCAAGACCAGCCATGAACCCCAAATCCATCCTCGCCACCACTCCTGCATGCGGGGTATCAGGATGGGACAGAGCAACTTCTTATATTTTTGGTGCATCTAATTAAAACTGCAAACTTTTTTTATATTGCCTTTCCCCCGGCCGCCTCCCCCTTCCCCTTTGCCTCCCGCTCGCCTTCGGTTGTGTTTATCTGCGCCATGACTCCTGCCTGAATAATCTCCGGCTGCCCGGAGTTTGTCTGCAAACCTCAAGGTTTATTATCGGGGCGAGCAGGACACGATGAGGAGGGACGGATGGCCAGCCCCTCGCTGCATCGCTCCCCCTTCCCCTCCACCCTGGTATGTGTGGGTGGGAAAAATTATTCCAGCTATTTCTTTTTATCGCTGGGAGCCGGGCTGAGGGGCAGATAGTTTTGTATGTGTTAGATTGCTGGGGGATGGGGAGAAGTTGGGGTTCAGAGAAGTAGCACCCCTGACAGTTGGGGGGTCCCCCAGGGCCCTGAAACCCCCCTGCCTGGCTTGTGTCCGGCAAAGCTGCGTGCTGGCACCGAAGGCAGCGGGATGTTTGGCATCAGGATGGGGAAGGTCCCAGCAGAGGTGGTGGCATCTGTCCTGGATTGGGGGTTTCAAAGGGGACCCCATCCCTGCTGGGGTCTGTACCCGCAGGTCCCTGCTATCTGTTCGGCCTCTGTCTGGGGACACTGCAGGGTGGAGGGATGCTCAGGACAGTTTGGGGACATTGATGGGCTGAAGGGATGCTCAGACCGGTTTGGGGACCTTGATGGGCTGAAGGGATGCTCAGACCGGTTTGGGGACATTGCTGAGTGGAAGGATGCTCTGACTAGTTTGGGGACACTGCTGGGGTGGAGGGATGCTCAGGCTGGTTTGGGGACAGTGCTGAGGTGGGAGGACACCCCGACCAGTCTTTCCCACAGCCTAGCAGGGACACCGCTGCGTCGGGCAGCACCGGGAGAGTGTTGAGAGGTGCAGGCAGCATCCCCCGCCTCTATCCCCATCCTCCCTTCCATTTTCCCTTGGGAAGGAGAAAAACGTCTTGCACGCTTGGGGTGAGAGCCCTGAGGGCGATGCTGCCAGGCTCCCGGTGACTGACAGCTGTCAATCACTACTGCCTTGCCGCTCTGCCCTGGGCTGGATCTGAGAACCGGTGGGTTTTGGGGGGTTTGGTGTGAAGCCGAGCTCCCACCCCCGCCTCCATCTGGGTGCTGCCCCCCCGGGGGCCCTCCCTCCCCCTCCCTGCAGGCAGGCTCTGCGGCAGTGCCCCCCCCCATGCGGTCCCCTCCTCTTTTTCCGGAGGGGATATCTACCCTCTGCATCGGCTCCGGGGCCCCTTTTCTCCCCTTCCTCCCCCCTCCCCGTCTGGTTTCCTGCCCCCCCTCCAGTGCACCCCTACCCGCTGCCTGGCACCAGCCCGGGCAGCGCCAGGGGGTCCCAGCAGCCCCATGAGTGGGGACAGAGCAGGGACAGGGGGTCCCTGGCACAGGGGTCCAGCCACCCCCTGACAGCCCAGGGAGAGCCGGGAAGTTTTCCTCCTTCCCATCCTAGCTGAGCACTTTCTGATGTTATTCCCAGTGTTTATTCCTGTCCCCATCCCTGTGGGCGCAGCTCCCATTTATTTCCTGGGATGGGGACCCCAGCCTTGGGATGGGGACCCCTTGGGGACAGGGACCCCCCCCCCCTCAGGGCCACATCCCAGTAAGGTGCAGCAACACCCCGCATGCAAACGTCCCGGGGAGGCTTATCGGGACGCATCCTGCTGGGGCAGGGCACCCCGGCTTACGTGGGGTGTCGGGAAGGGCAATTCCCTGGGCAACGCGTGGCACGGCCAGTGACCGCCCTGCTGCCAGCGCCTGCCAGCTGTGCACCACAGCTGGTGAGCGGGGTTCCCGGCCCTTTTGGGGTGCAGCACCTCCTGGGTGCCAACGCTTCCCTCCCCGGCCCCCCCCCTGCATGCCGGGAAGTGCTGGTTTTGCTCTCCCCGGGGTAGGTCACAGCTCCTCCATTAACCGGGGGCAGGGTTCAGCCCGATAAAGATTTGCTTTTGTACTCTGTAAAAAAAAAAAAAAAAAATCAATAAATTGCAAACGATGGGCAGGAGCGATAAGGGCAGAAATCTCTCCTCAGCTCCTGTACTGCCAGGGCAGCGGGGTTCCCCGCTGCACCCCAAAGCCGGGGAGGCAGAACCAGCAGCAGCCCGGCTCTCCCACGACCGTCCCCACTCGGTCTGCGGCAGCTCGGCCAGAGCAGCCCCAGGCTGAGCCCAAGCAGGCGCAGCCCAGCAAGGCTCGAATTTAAACCCTCCTCGCTCCTTTGTCGTCCCCAAGGCTGCCCTGATTACTCGAGCACCCGGGACGGCAAAGCCGGGATAATCTCCTTAGCCCCTTTGGAGAGATTTCCCTTTGTGAGCGGAGGTGAAGAGTGGAGATGCTGCGTGTTCACAGCTTAAGACTCTTCCCAATCGGCTCCCTCCATCTTATCGGAGCGGTGCCATCACATCATTTCACTAGTTGAGTTGTCAGGATTTATTCCTTCCGCCGTGCACTCGCCGCTTCTAAAAACAGCAGCTGGGGCGTGCGGCGGGACCGGGGCTGCCGGGGGAGCCGGGGCTTCTCCAGCTTGGATTTGCCCGGGCGGGAGCGGGAGAGCCATGGGAGCTTGAGTACCGATGGATGGATGGATGGATGGATGGATGGATGGATGGATGGATCCATCCTCCCTCCTTCTTGGGGGTTCCTGTGCCATGGGGACATTGCGCACGTGCTGGGATGGGAACAGAGACCACCAGTTTATCCCCGTTCTCCCAGGCTCTGCATCACCAGGGCTCATGCAGGCGCCGTACCTGGTGTTGTGGCCCCCCAGGGCTGGCAGCCCCCGGGGCCGGGCGTAAAGCGCTGTATTAATAGGAGTGGCATGCGGTGCGGCTGATGCTGGGATGCGGTCCCGTGACACCCCGATAGCGGTATTTATCCAGATAGTATCCAGGCAGCTGCAAACACTGCGGGGACCTCCGAGCCCGGATCCCCACCGAGGGGCAGAGCGGGTTCATTCGGATTTGATTAAAGTCACACAGATGCGGTTGGGGCAAGGAGATGCTATTTATTTCCCTGGCCGTAAGGATGCTGTGGGTCGCCTTGCAGATGGGCTCTTGCAGAAGTTCATCTTTATCGCATCCCGGTCCTGCGTTCACCCCGTGCTGGAGGAAGATGCAGCCGTGTTGCGCGGTGATGCCTCACCAGCACTGTGCACCCCCGCAGGCTTCATTCTTGCCCATACGCCCACCCGGGACCCCCAGGTCCCCAGGGACTCAGGTGCCAGCTGTGCCTTCTCAGCCATTGATTGCCCGATACGTGGCCGCAGTGTGATGAGAGGATTAATCTTGGCTCTCCGGCACAGCTCAGCCTATTTCTTTGAAATCTCTCGATGGGGAGATAAGCCGAGGCGCAGCACCGGGCGAGCAGGTGCTGTCAGTCCTGGGGGGCAGGGAGCAGCCCCGGCACCCCGTATTTTGGCAGCGGGCAGAGGACCGGGGTCCGTGCTGCGCCGAGCAGGTGCACCCAGCTCGCCGGGGGCTTTTTCTCCTCCTTCCTTTCTTTGGGACCCAAAGCAAACAGTCGGGTCCCTGCCCAATTTGGTTAATGATCTGGGAGATAAACCCTCCCGCGATAACGGCGGGGCACCGCCTGGCCAGGGACCGATGGCCAGATGAGATACCCAGGGTGGTGTTCACCTGCCGGGGGGGATCCCGTGGGAAGGGGGCCCGCGCCCGTGGACTTTGCTCCTCGCCGCTCGCCGGGGAGGCTGCTGGGGGGGTCACCCGGGACACCCCACGGGCTGGCGTCGGCTTTTCCCAGCCTCCCTAGGTTGCAGGCGGAGTGATGTGGCCGAATCCGGCGCCGTCAGAGCGCAGGGATGGGGCTCGCTCCCCGCTGCGTGGTTGTCCCCGCGTGGGGACACGGCTTGCTCGCTCGCTTTGGGCTTTGTTCCCAAAGCCCAGACAAGGTGAACACGCAGCATCTCCCAGTTTGCCCCATCCCAGCTCGGCACCGTTTCCCCCGTGGCAGGGAAGCAGCGCAGCGTTGCCGCGTGTTTTATTTGGAAATCACCATTTTCCTCCTCTTTTTTCTGGCCGTATCAACGTGGGTGCAGGCGGGTACCGCAGGGGCTCCGGCAGCATCCCTGGCCGGGCACAGGGACGCCCATCCAGACGGAGAACCGCTCAGCACCGGGGGTTCACCACCGCCCAGTTTTTGGGGTGACACTGGTGGCTTGGGTCACCGGCCGGTGCCGTGGCCATCAGGCGCTGACGGGGAGCGGGGCCAGCTCCGGCAACACTATTTTTGTCCCCCTGTCTGGAACCGTTTTCTCTTTATCAGCGCCTGCGTGTTTTCTCTGCTGGGGATTGATACACAGAAGATGAAGTGCTCTGACATGGGAAGTGTCAGGCGAACGCTCTTATCTCAGAGACATGGTCTCCTGACCCAAACGCCGCTGATTACCAGTGAGACGGGGGGGAAGGGGGGACAAAAAAGGGGGGGGCATGGGGTGGGGGGAGGTGGCGGTTGGGCTCCGTTCCCCAAAAGCAGCCAGGCTATACGGGATGGCAAAGCTAGAGGGGAGCCACCACCGTTGGGGTTCTCCTGGGGATTTGGGGGTTTGCTGTCCCCTCCCCAGAGCCGGAGGGACGAGGACCGGTGACCTGGGGATGGTGGGACCGCGATGGAGGGGCCGGAGGGAGGCCGGCACCCTGGCAGCATGTCGGGAGTCAGCCAGGAGCCGGGCGTTGGAAATGTGGAGAGACGTGCACCGTGCAAGGGTTCCGCTCAGCCCCGAGGCCATGCTGATGGCCGCATCCTGCCCAGCGGCTCTGCTCCCTGCCTGCCCCCCCTGGGGCTTTCATGGGAGGGACCAGCCGGGCGAGGGGCTGCTGCTGCCCCTCCTTGGCATCGGTTTGTGCCAGGGAATAAATCCCATCGGCTCCTCAAAGGCCCCAGCCTTCTGCCGTCCTTCTCCCTGTCCTGAGATGGAACCAGCGGGGGCACGGGCAGGGGGATGCCAGCACCGTGCTCACTCCCAAAAACCTCTTTGCTGAGGATGAAATCCCAGCTAGAAAGACAAAGCCAGGATCCCCACGGCCGGGGCGGCTTTCTGAGGGTGCTGGCTCCAAGCCAGCGCCGAGGGCTCCCGGGTCAAAGGCACCGAGGCACCGCGGGCAGGAGGTGCTGCCAGAAAGGGGAAGGCAGGCAGCCCTGCCTGCACCCCGGCAGGGCAGAGGAGTCTGCGGGCAGAGCACATCTCTCCGTTCGCCGGCACGTGCTGGAGGCTGGGGACCAGCCTGGTGACCCCAAAGATCTCAGGGACCTTTGACGCCTTCACAGACCTTTTCTCCAGCCAGCCTCCTGGCTGGTTTTGCCAAGGGACGCCGGCTGCTGCCCTGGGGACGTGCTCGGAGCCACGGTCCCAGCGGCATGGGGCTTCTTCGGTGGATGGAGGGGACCCACGGGTGACGGTGGGATGCGGGCGATCGCGGGTGCCGCCAATCCCATGCTCACCACCCAGGGCTTCCAGTCGCTCACCTTAACTTACCCCAGTGCTGAGAGGATCCAGATGTCAGCCCGGCTAATAAACACATCAGATTTCAATCTCCGCAGCCATGGGATCGCTTTATCCTCCCCGCGCTCCCAGCTCTGAAAGCAATTTTGCCTTCGAACGAGCGCAGCCTCCTCCCCGCCCACGGGACCCGGGCACTGGCTGCATCTGCCACGGTGCCCTCGAAGGATGGGGCTCCAGGCACGTGGCTTTAGGGGGGCTCTTTTCCCTGGCATGGGGGTAGGGGGAACCCCACTTCTGCCCTGGAGCACCCTGGGGTGCTAGAAGCCTTCCCGGCTGCAGACGGGTGCCCCGCTGGCTAGCTGGTGCTTGGCTCGCTGTCCTCTGAGAGCATCTGTTTTTTTGGGGTGCAGGGTCTAGCCCCTTCCCGTCGCGTGGCGAGGGGCAGCCGACGCACATCCATCTGCGTATTGGTTACCTGCCATCTTATCTGCGCTCCGAAAGACAAAGGCACAGTTAAAACATTTTAGAGCAGCCTTCATAGCGTATTAACATGTTATCTAACCCATTAAACCAGAGGCTTATCAGATAATCAAAGCCATTAAGCCCTGAAGCTGCTGTGACTTTGGGTGCGGGGATGGGAAACGCTCCTTCCGCTCTCCCGCCGTGCCGTGCCCGGACCCCCCGTGCCGTGCCTGCACCCCCCCAGCAAGCGGCCGGATCCCACCCACCCACCGTGGACGCGCAGCCCCGGAGGACTCGGCAGCTCTCGGCTCCGAGTGGGTGCCCCCGTCCCCAGGGACCTGGGGCTGCCATGGGTCGGGGGTCCGGCTGGGAGGGCATGGTGCTGATGCTGTGCCTGTCTCTCCCTGCAGGTGAGCTGGATCTGGCCGTGCAGGACGGGGAGAGGCGGGTGCGAACCCGCAGGAGCCTCCCCGAGGGCTTCTCCTGGGGACCCTTCCAGGGCAGCATCCACAGCGAACCGGCATCGCCGGGGCACAGCGAGACGGTAAGGAGCAATGCTGCCATGGGCTGCCGGGGAGACTGGTGGGGAAAGTCCCGAGGAACCAAGTTGTTTGGGGAGAGGAGTCGGTTCGGGAGGGATTTTTCCCTACCAGAGCTCCCGACCCCTTGGGAAGCGCCTGGTTTGGGTGCGCGGGAGGTTTCCCTGCCGTACGCTGCCCACCGCCCCGAGATCAGAGCATCGCAGGGGGACAGGACACTGGCCGTCCCCTCCCGCCCGTGGCTGCAGGCAAGCAGGCTGCTCGGTGGCACGTGCATCCTCGCGGAGGAGATGGGATCTGGGTTCCCCATCCCAAATTTGCTCCCAGGGGATTCCGGTTGCGCCTGGAAAGCGCCTGGGCTCTGCAGCCCACGGTGAAGGAGCACGCCGTCGGCCGCACGCTGGGTGTGCATGAGTGTGTGTGGGTGTGCATGTGGCGGGGCTGTGTGCATGTGTGTGTGTGCGTGTGCTCATGGGGGGTTGCAGGCGCTGGATCCTCGCATCCCGGCCGCGTCCTTCCCCCCACCGCATCCCCTCCGAGTCGCACATGGGCAGCTCCAGCCCAGGAGCTTCGAGGCCGGAGAATCTCGCCCGGGCTCCATCCCCACCTCCTCCTCCTCCTCCTCCTCTCTCCCTCGCTTTTTTCTTTTTTTTTTTTAGCTCAGGCCCGTTTATCTTTGCCGAATTAAATCCTTGATTAACCCTTATCTGCCCAGTTTGGCTCCCTATCTCCCGGTTGGCGCCGTGTGTCCAGACACCCGGTACAGGATGATTGATTTCTTAAAGATATGCGCGGCTTTTTTCTGATACTTCATTTATTGTCTAAATATTTTTGCTCCCATTTCAGCAGCTCCCTTATCGAGCCCGGCTGATGATTCCCAGCCCTGCTCTCCTCTACCGCTCGCCTCCCTCCCTATCTCTGCTCAGGGAAGCGAGGAAGGAATCGCAGCCCCATCCCTGATATGGGCTGTCGCCCTCAGGTCCCTTCGTCTTTGTTGCTGGCGGCGGAGGGGGGGTGCAGGGGGTCTCCCCCAAATCCTGCCTGGCTCTGCTGTCCATCTCCTTGTCGGAGATTTTCCCATCCTGGGGTTTTAGTGGGAAATGGGAACACTGGGTGGCTTTAACGCCTCTGTGGCATGGAGCATCGCGTGTGCCCATTGCTGCACTGATGGAGGAGAAGGAGAAGGTGCACTGATGGAGGAGGAGGAGGAAGATGCCTGTCTGCCCCCAGCTGGTCCCATGGGGTTCCCCCAAAACCAGCCTTGCTCGGGAGGGTGTGCAAACCCACTGGCAGCACCAGCCCGGGGGTGCCAAGGGCCAGTGGAGCCCCACGTGCCGGCTCGCCCCGTGGCTGGCCCTCCCACA
>NW_010973104.1:2067797-2068870 GCF_000737465.1 Haliaeetus leucocephalus | reverse complement strand
CCCTCCCCCCCCCCCAGCCGCCCAGCCCTGGGGCGATGCCCACGGCGGGGGACAGCGAGGGCATGGGGCCGTCCCGATAACACCGTCCCGGCGGATGCGAAGCAGATAGGGTTTCCGATGGTTATCGGGCCGGTGCAGAGCGGAGACACTGACCTCTTTGTTCCAGGGAGAACAAGGAAGGGCTCGGCGCAGAGGCTGGGGCCACCAAGGGGAGCCAGGGCAGGCACCCTGGGGTGCTGGGACCGCCTTCGGGGTGCTGGGAGCACCCAGAGGTCCCCCCATGCACGGAGCAAATCTGCAAAAGCTCTGCCAGAGACCCTCCTCTTCCTCCCAGCCGTGGCACGGGACATGGAGGGGCCACCACGGTCCCCAGGGGAGCTCAGCCCATGTGCCACCAGCAGCACCCATCCCTGCATCCCATGCAGGGGGGGGTCCCTAAGCCCCCAGCCCCATTTCCCACCCGCTTTCGGCAGGGGCGGGTGGGTTTTCCTGCAGCAGCAGCAGCGTGCGGGCTCTGCCTGTGCACCCCCCGGGGCGTGCACACGCGTGTGCGAGCGCCTGCACGCGCGTGCGCGTGGGGTTTATCACGCTGCCGGCACTCGGCTCCTGGCGGTGATAAGGCCTCAACCGGCTGCGACTGTCAGGCTGAGTTGGAGGGTTTAGAAATATTGGGACGAATAATTAGATTTCATATCGTTACCGCAGCAGCCATCAGAGGATCAGGCAGATTAATTTCCACCCCCCCCTCCCTTCTGCTCATTAATATTCATTAGAGATGCGGGAAGGCAGAGCCGGGCGCAGGCTGAGCGGGGAGAACCGCGACCCTGCCACCGCCAGCCCCCCCACCCTGACCCCAGCCCCGTTTTGGGGAGCGGTGCTCACCCCCCTCTCCCTGCCCTTTGACAGAGCCCACCCGTGACGCTGGTGCTGGGGGACGAGAGCTGCTGGCTGTCCCGGCTGCCCCTCGTGCCCGGAGATTCCGACGCCAACGCCGTGATCTACAGGAAGGGTCGGTACCGGTGCCACGCGTCCCCGCGTCCGAGAAGGGGTCTCGGGGTGGTGCGGGGGGGAGC
>NW_010973104.1:2065364-2067787 GCF_000737465.1 Haliaeetus leucocephalus | reverse complement strand
AAGCTGGCAGCAGCACGATGGGGGTCCGGGGGGGGTGGTCACGGTGCTGACCACTGTGTGTCCCCCCCTCCCCGCCACCTCCAGATGAAGCCCTGTGGTGCCGGACGACGCGTGCCCTGCGGGAGGACGAGGCCGTGTGTGCCTTCGTGGTGGCAGAGCCGCCGGCCATCCCCAACCACCACGGGGTGAAAGCGGAGCCCGGCGAGTCGCCGTACCCAGCCGCGCTGCACTCGGATATTCAGCTGCTGCCGCAGCAAGCCGGCATGGCCGCCATCCTGGCCACCGCCGTGGTGAACAGTGAGTCCTCGGGGACGGACAGCGTGGGGAGGGGGGGGACACACACACACGCGGTACAACCCGCGGGGCCGGGACCGTGCCGGGGGTCCCCAGCCCGTCACGCAGGCGATGTGTGTCCCTTCCTCTCCGCAGAGGACGTCTTTCCGTGCAAGGACTGCGGGATCTGGTACCGGAGCGAGCGCAACCTGCAAGCCCACCTGATGTACTACTGCGCCAGCCGGCAGAGCGCCGGCTCGCCCGCCCTGGAGGAGAAGCCCAAGGAGACGTACCCCAACGAGCGCGTCTGCCCCTTCCCCCAGTGCAAGAAGAGCTGCCCCAGCGCCAGCTCCTTGGAGATCCACATGCGGAGCCACAGCGGTACGGCACGGCACGGCACACTGCTGCAGCCTGGGGACACGTGCGAGGACCCCAGGCGGCTGGGTGGAGGGGCAATGAGGCTGCAGGGCTGCAGCACGGTGACCAGTTAGATGAGGTTCTCCCCCAGCTGGGTTGCTGGTTTGGGGCCGCTCGCTTGTAGATCTTTCCCCATCTCAGCCCTGTAAAGATGGGAGGGGGCATCCTGCTTCCCGCAGCCGGTACCCTCCTGGCCAGCACGGCCCCGTGGGATGTCCCCGCGGTCCCCATCCCCCTTCCCTTAGCACTGAGGCGTCCGTCTGTCCTGCAGGAGAGCGGCCATTCGTCTGCCTGATCTGCCTGTCCGCCTTCACCACGAAAGCCAACTGCGAGCGTCACCTGAAGGTACACACGGACACCCTGAACGGTGAGTCAGCCCTGCCCGGCGTCCCCGCGGGGACAGCCCTGTCCCATTCCCCTCCAGCGCAGCCTGAGGACGGGGACCCCCCTCCCTCCCCGCGGGTCTCCCCCCCTGCCCCGCCGGCTACCGTCCTGCCCGCTCAGCCCCACGCCGCCTTCCCCGCAGGCGTCTGCCACAGCTGCGGCTTCATCTCCACCACGAGGGACATCCTCTACAGCCACTTGGTCACCAACCACATGATATGCCAGCCAGGCTCCAAGGGAGAGGTCTTCTCGCCGGGACCAGCCCTACCCGCCGCCAAACCCCTCGCCCCCGGTGGGTACCGTGGGGCCGCGGTGGGACGCGCGCCGCGGAGCCTGGCGTCGCCGCTGAGGGCTACGGCCCCAAATGGCTCCGGCTGCGAGGAGGGAGGCGGGGGAACGGGGCGAGCATCCCTGTGCCAGGGATGTCGGGGTAACGCCGGTGCCTCTCTTCCCCTCGGCAGGGCTGAGCCAGACGAACAACGTGCCCCTTCGGAAGTGCAGCCTGCCGGCGTTCCTGCCCGAGGCGTTGCCGGCACTGCCGCAGCACGTGGTGCTGCACGGTCCCCTGCCCGCCCCACCGCCCGGTTCCGACGCCGTTCCCCCCCCGGCACAGCCCGCCTCACCCCCCGACGCCAGGGCTGGCAAGCTGTCGCCACCAGCCCCGCCGCAGAACGGCGAAGGGCCATCGTCATCCTCTTCCTCCTCCTCTTCCTCCTCTTCTTCCTCCTCCTCCTCCGGCGAGGCTGTCCGCGTCAAGGAGGAGCCCGCCGGCAGCCCGGTGAGCGAGGTGGAGGCACCAAAAAGCGGCGGCCCCGGGGAGGGGGGCGGCAGCCCCGATGCCTGCTCCCGGACCTCATCCCCCCGCAGCCTACCCTCGGCGAAGGTCAAGTCGGAGCTCGCCAGCCCCACGCCGGGCTCCAGCCCGGTGCCCAGCGAGCCGGGGACGGGCACGGCCGGCGGCACCGTCTTCCTACCCCAGTACGTGTTCAGCCACGAAGCCGCGGTGGTGCCGCAGGCGTCGGAGATCCTGGCGAAGATGTCGGAGCTGGTGCACAGCCGGCTGAAGCAGGGCCACGGCGGCGCGGTGCCGCCCGCCGTCTACACCGGCGCGCCGGTGCCCAAGGGTGCCACGTGCTTCGAGTGCGAGATCACCTTCAACAACATCAACAACTACTACGTGCACAAACGCCTCTACTGCTCTAGCCGGCACCTCGCCGAGGACAGCCCCCCCGGGGCGCGCAAGCTCAAAGCCCCCCCCGGGGCACCCAAGGGTCCTCCCGCCCCGGGGACGCTGCTGTCCCCCCCGGCAGGCGACGGGCAGGGGACGCCGGCGGGGGACGGGGACGCCG
>NW_010973104.1:2064151-2064430 GCF_000737465.1 Haliaeetus leucocephalus | reverse complement strand
GCTTCACCTGGAGCCCCCGAGGGACTGCGGGAAGCCGCCCGCAAGCCCCCTACCCCCCCCGCCTACACGGACAGGGGGGGGCAGACCCCCCCGGCCAAGGCTGTGCCCGGCCCCGTGCCCAACGGCAACCACAGGTACTGTCGCCTCTGCAACATCAAGTTCAGCAGCCTCTCCACCTTCATCGCCCACAAGAAGTATTATTGTTCCTCCCATGCTGCTGAGCACGTCAAGTAAAGCCCCCCTCCCCCCACTGCCCCCCACCACCGCTCGGGTTGGGGG
>NW_010973104.1:2061596-2064010 GCF_000737465.1 Haliaeetus leucocephalus | reverse complement strand
AGCCCCCCTCCCCCCCCCGCCTACACGGACAGGGGGGTGCAGACCCCCCCGGCCAAGGCTGTGCCCGGCCCCGTGCCCAACGGCAACCACAGGTACTGTCGCCTCTGCAACATCAAGTTCAGCAGCCTCTCCACCTTCATCGCCCACAAGAAGTATTATTGTTCCTCCCATGCTGCTGAGCACGTCAAGTAAAGCCCCCCTCCCCCCACTGCCCCCCACCACCGCTCGGGTTGGGGGGGGGCTGCAGGGGCTGGGGGACCCAGAACCGATGGCCAGCACAACCCCCTTGCAGGGGTCGGGGTGATGGAGGACCCCCGGGTTGGGGGTCCCGTCCGTCCCGGGCCAAGGACGCTGCAGGGTGGGGGGGGTGGGAGCGTGGTGCTGGTGGGGGGGCCGGCCCCCCCAGGCCTATGGTGCATGGAGAGCCCCTACTTCTGCCCCTGCCACAGCCAGGGCCGATGCCGCAGGGAAACTGAGGCAGAGGGAAGGTGCATGGCCCTGCCCCAGCCGGGAGGGGGCTCTGACCCCCCCCAGGTAGACACTACAGGGATGGGGAGGGGGCCCGGCACAGCTGGGCTTGGCCCCAGGCACCCTAGGAAGCGTGTGGGTGCCCCCCACCGCAGACCGGACCCTGCAAGGAGACAGCACTGAAGAAGGCGAGGACGAAACTACCCTGGGAACCGTGTGTATAAGCGTGTACAGAAATAAATAACGTCTAATAAAGCCAGGCTGCCGCCTGCGTGCGGGTGGGGGGGTGCTGCGGGAGCTGGTGGGACCACCGTCACCCTGTGGGGTTGGGGGTATCAGGCTGGGGACAGGGACATGGGGTATGTATAGCCCCGGGGTGGCACGGGCAGCCTGCGATAGCAGGGCAGAGCGTGGCATCCCCAGCACCTGCCTCACCCCAGGTGTCACACATTTTTCTGTTAATTATCTGGCTAATGAAGCCTCCACAGCCACAGGTGGGCTGTGCTGCCCCGAGCCCAGCTCCGGGCTTTGCCACGGTAGCTGTTCCCATGCTGGAGCCCCAGACCCCTGCGGTGGGGTCCCCGGGTGAGCGTGGCTCAGGTCCAGTGTCCCCTGCAAGTGCATCACCGGGGGGATCCCCCTAAGCACAGCTTCTCATCTGCCCACAGCTCGCCCAATGCTTCCCAGTACCGTTCAGGGTGGGCAGTGTGGGTCATTCCCCTCCATCCCAGCTTGCCCACCCTGGCTGGCAGGGCTTGCACTTGAAGGACCCAGTCTGGGCTCCCCATCTCCCATGGTGGGGGGGACGGTCCCCCCCCAGTGCCAGGTCAGTATAACCCAGTGTCACCCCAGGCTCTGGGTTGTTTCCCAGTCTGGTAGCCCTGGAGCTGTGGGGAGGTTGCTGTCCCGCAGCGTTGTGCAAGGCTGGGGTTGCAGCAGCTCCCCCCTGCATGGGGCTGCCAAGATTGGGGGGGTCGGGGACCCCAGGGGCTATAACACCCACCCCAAGGCTCCGTGCCAGCCCTGCTCTGGGTGCCAGTGGTGCCATGGGGGTCCAGAGCAGCAGGACCGCTGCTGGCACAGGGGAGGGGTGGCTTTCATCCCTTTAAATGGAGCAAGAACAGGCTTTGGGGCAGCTGCCACAGGCAAGTAGGTTTGGGGTGAAGGAGCCCCTCAGCACCATCCCCTCCTCCAGGCTTGCCTGCAGTGCTGGGGGGGGGGTGTCCAGCTCTGTGCCAGGGCACTGGGGTGGTAGGGAGGAGGATGAAGGCAGCAGCTCCCTTGGGGAAGGCTTGCGACAGGTCCCCTCCTTGCACACTCTTGCACCACTGCCCAGCACAGCCCCAGAGCGCCAAGTAGAGCAAGGGGTTGAACCTTCTCCCTCACCCCCACCCCAGCAAAGATGAGATGAAATACAGCTGAAGGCAGCAGAGCTTTACTTAAATAAATATATTTACAGAGCAGCAGATATTACAGAGAAGAGCTGGCCACGCTCAGCCAGTGGGGTGCAAGGAGAGACTGTCCCAGGCACCGTGGCAGCCTCTCCCCCGGCATTGACCTAGCAGGGTGCTGGGACCCCCAGGGGTGGGGTGGGAGTGACAGAGGAGGGGGGGCGGACATGACAGGACAGGGCACCCAACCCTCACTGCAGCGTCTTCCTGCGGGGCAGGGGTGGGAGGCTGCAGGGCAGGGGGCTTCGCAGCGCTGGGCTGCTCTCCGTCTCCTTCGGTTCCTCTGTGGCATCCAGGAGCTGCTGCATGTAACAAGAGGTGCCAAGCAGGACGTGGCCGGTGGCCTGCATGGTGAAGAGCATCCAGCGCAGGGCTTCCCTGGGCAGGGAAGAAGCAGGTGAGCATCCCTCCTTGCACCCCACTGAGGGTATGGACAGCGGGGCTGGTCCCCCACTGCAGCATCCCCAATTCCCGGAGCCATCTCCAGCCCCCCCC
>NW_010973104.1:2060962-2061250 GCF_000737465.1 Haliaeetus leucocephalus | reverse complement strand
GGGCAGCCAAGCGCAGGCTCAAGGACTTGGCATAATCCATCTTTGCAAGGAGCACAGTCCAGCCTGCCAGGAAAGAAGGATTCAGCCCTGGGCAGAGGTTGTCTTGTCCAGCTCCTCTCCACTCCAGGTGACCCCTTCCCACCAGCACCTCCCAGGTTCGGCTCTGGCACAGCGGTGAGCCAGCGCCCCGGCACGGCTGCCTTTACGCAAGGGTTGCGCCTGCCCTTTGGCCGGGACCAGGATGGGGGCAGCCGCCCGGGCAGAGACTGGCCGCCAGCGCGGCTCTTG
>NW_010973104.1:2058789-2060294 GCF_000737465.1 Haliaeetus leucocephalus | reverse complement strand
CTCCCAGTGCCCCCAGCAAGCTCCCTCCCAGTGCCCCCCAGTAAGCTCCCTCCTGGGCACTTTGCATCTCTGGGACATCTCCCCTGCACCTCCCGGGGCTGAATTTGGCCCCGGGTTGGGGAGCTGGGAAGGGCGATGGGCCCACGGGGCTGTTGCAACAGTCAGGGCAAGGGGTACAGCGGTGGGTACCCTGGGCTTGCCAAAGCGCAGTTGGAGCCCGGCCGGCCGGAGGGGAAGGAGCGGCCGTGGCTCCCAGGCGAGCTGCAGCAGAAGGGGCTGCCATGGGGCACCTGGGGGGGGGGCAGTGACCTGCAACCTTGGGGCTCGGGCAAAGGCAGCCGGGCCATGCAGGGTGCTGAGCAGCCCTGGGCTTTGGGGCCGCATCCTGGGCTGCGGGCGTTGGGATCCCGTAAAACCGGCAGCCCTGGGGTAGATCGGGTGGAAGACCAGGAGAGCGGGCATGGCTAAAGCCCCGTAGGCACGCGCCCAGTGTGGGCACAAAACCCCGTGGGGAGGCAGAAGTCCAGGCAGCTGGGAGCACTGACGAGGGGAACTCATTAGTGCTCTGGTTAATGAGGAGGGCCGGGGCGCTGAGCAGGCTGGCAGGGACCCGCAACCACGCTCCGGACGCTGGTGTTTGCTCCTGTTGGCATTGGGGAGAGCCGGGGCGGCGCCCACAGCACCATCCAGGCTGGGTTGGGGATGTGGAAGCGGGGTACGGGGCTGCACCCCGCGGCCACGAGCCATCGCCTCCGGCATGTTCACATGCACGTGTGAGTGTGCACGGGTGCGGCATACTTCTGTGTGCACATATATATTCCTCCACGCGTGCAGTTATAGCTCTATGTGTGCGTGTGTGTCTCCGTGCGTGTCCCTATCCAGAAGTACATTTGCACGTACCTGCACCTCTGTGTGTGCCCACGTACGTACATTTATGTGTACAACTGCGCGTGTTCATACATTTCAGCACGTGCATATGCATGGAGGCACGTGTTAACATGAGCGCATGCACGTGTGCACACCTCCGCGGGTCTGCACAGGCCCAGCTCGCCGCGCGTTCACACGTGTGGCTCCGTGAGCGTGCCCCCACGTAGGCGTAGCTCCGCGTGTGGGCAGGCATGTCTGTCCCCGGAGTCACACGTACACGCGTGTACCCCTCCGCGTGCACGTATGCGTACCAACGCGCGCAGGCATTCGTGTTCGTGCACCAACCTGTGCACGCCTACCCCCTTGTGCACGCACGTTCTACCCCCGCGCGTGCACGCAGCTGCGCTCGCTCCAGGTGCGCCTTCTTCCACGGGCACACGCGCATTCAGGCACACGCAGCTCGCTGCGCTCGCACGCCTATCCGCGCGCGTCCACGCGCGCGTGCACGCACACGCGTGTGCACGCCGCCCCGCGCGTCCCCTTTAAGGCGCGGCCGGGGCGGCGGCGCACGCGCGGGAAGGGGCGGGGCGTCCGCCTTCCTTTGGCCCCGCCCCTCCCGTCCCTTCCCCTCTCCTCTC
>NW_010973104.1:2006616-2058779 GCF_000737465.1 Haliaeetus leucocephalus | reverse complement strand
AGTACTTGGGGTGGGGAGGCCTTAGTTTGTGGGGGGATTTGGGGAGGGCCGCTCCATTTGGTGAGGGGATTTGGGGGTGCAGCCTTATTTTGGGGGGGATGTTGGGGGGGGGCAACCCCAGCTAGATGGGGGGATGCTGGGGAAGGGAAAGGGGGAGCCTTAATTTTGGGTGGGTGTTACGGAAGGGGGTAGTCTCAACTGGGGGTGCTGGGAGGGGGGAGCTTGCCTTCTGGAGGGCAGCACAGCAGGTGATCAGACCCCAGGGGTGCAGGCAGGTCTGACTGTCCTTTCTCCCCGGGCAGGTGGGAACAGGGAGAGCTCCAGTAGCCTTGGCCCGGGGTGCATAGCAGAAGGACCTCAGCCTGGCAGGAGGGCCTGTGAGGTAAGGGGAGGCATGGGGGGAGCTGGGGGCTGGGGTGGGGAGAAGGGCTGGGAACTTGCAGAGGCACCAGCTGCACGTGGGGGTCCATTCTGTGATGGGTGGGTGGGTACAGCACCCGTGGGGGTGCGTTCTGTGATGGGTGGGTGGGTACAGCACCCGTGTAACACTGGTTGTCCGCCCAGTGCAACAGGAGCCATGAGGCACTCGCTGCTCAGAGCTGCCGTTGTCTTTGCAAATGCTACAACACATAGCTGCTGCAGGTGGTTTAAATTCCCTCTGTGAGCCCTCTCAGCAGGGTTGTCTTTTCTCAGAGGTGTCCTTTCAGCATCCACGCTAATAATATTTTCTTTTACTGCTGTCAGTAGCTCAGCTCTTCTGAAACAACTGTTAACGGTGCTGCTTTGGCTGTAGCAAGAGCAGCACCTCCAAGGTGTGAATTCTTTCTCCCGGCCTTCCTAAGGTTTGCCCAGGTTAAGGAAAAGGATCGCAGTCTAATGAAGGCAACTCTTTGCAAGACTTCTGATCCAGTGTTCTGAGCAAAGTTAGACTCTTGAGTGTAATTATTCACAAATCCTACAGAATACAGGAACAATTGTAGTTGGTTTCTGTCTTGGGAGCGAGGCGCTGATAATTCAAAATTAGCATTTGCCAGCAGAGAGCTGCATGAAGAGCCGTGTGTGCTCCAGCAATAGGAAAATCAGTTACACCGTGAAAACAAACTCCAGCTGCCTACAGCGCTGTTTCTCTTCAGATTTCGGTCCCAAAGTCTGCCTGACGGAAAGCAGTGGTTAACATTCTGAATCGGGGCTCTCTGAGCTCTTCTTTAAAAATCAGCTCGCTGAAAATGGCTGTCACCAAGCAGTTCTCTTTAATTAATACCGAAAGGCAGCTCTATTTTCTGCGTTAAAAGCTTTCCTGACAGCTGCTAGGTAATTGAAGTTTGCTATGCATCTTCAAAGTCAGTGCTTCTCTAAGGATGGCAGATAAGTGTCTATTTTGGTTAATTAACCATGTTAACGACCATAGTTTCATTCAAAGCAAAGCACCTAGTCCTTTGCTTTTGTTCTACACGTCTTTTGCATGATGCTCCTTTCCTGGATCATGAGGCATTTTATTTCCTTTTCCTCCTGTTGTTGCTACTCTTCCATATTTTTTCCCCATTGTGGTTCCTGCCCTTCGTTTCTATTTTGCTTCTGTTTTCCAGTTCTTTGTTCCCTAAACCTTTTTGTGCTGTGTTTCTCTTCTTACCTGTCCTGTCAGCACTATTTCCCATTCATTCTTCTCAATTCACTCATCATTCTTCACCCATCCTCGTGGCTGGACTTCGACCATGCTCCAGAACTTTTCTGTTCTGCATTAACCCCTGGTTTTCATGTGTCTGATTAATGGCAACATTTTGATTTTGCATCAAGCTGTTTGGCTGTTAGAAAGTGTTTTTTCTCCTTTCTGTCACAAAGATTTCTGCCTGAAGCAAAGAGATTCCTTGCTCCTTTCCTTTGCGTCTGTCCCGTGACCACCCCAGGAGCTGTGAGGTCTCTGCTGGGGGGGTACAGATGTTGGGTATGTGCTTGGTTCTTGCCATCCGACTGATGATTTGTAGGATTTCATGATGGAAGCTGATGGCTCCGTCAAGCTCCAGTTTTCTATAGGGTACTCAGTGCCTTCCTGCTACCGGAGGTGCTGGAACCATCTGAGCTGTTGGTTCCCATACTATATCCAAGGTGCCTTCCTTGTTCACTTGGAAAAAGCTTTTTGTGGCACCTTATAAAGGCTCAGCCTTGGAGGGAGGAATTTAATGAATGGAAATAATGCTTGCCAGGAGTATTTTTTTTCTTGGTGGCTGTTTCAAGTCCCATTTTAACTCACAGCTTTATCCTATCAGCAGGTTAGAGTAAGCCGCCATCCTTTCCAGACTAGTTCCAGTTCATCTGCTGCCAAGACCTACCTGCAGCAGCAAGTCAGTTAGTTGTGCACAAAGCTTAACTTTGTTGGCTTAATTGAAGATGCTGCTCAAACTTTTCATGAGTTCTAATTGAAAACAGCACAGCGTAGAGCAATAAAAAACAGAACTTGAGCCTCCTGCCAACAATAGGCCCTGTCAAGAGCCACGGATCCAGATTGCGTGTCAGTGAAACACTGCACTGCCTTAGAGTAGTGTCCAAGGTACACGTGTGACCACAGACTAAAACATGGTTGGCTTTTCTTCCTTCTAGTTTTGTACCTTTTGATGCTGCTCATTTAACAGAGAGTAGAAGTTGGTCTTGATCTTGAAGACAGACCTGCTGCTAAGAATTCCAGTGCTCTGACTCATCTACCTCTTGCCTTGGGCAAGTCACCTAACAAAATTGTGAGGTTAAAAATACTATTTAAAATGTATCCTGGGATTACCTGGCGATATTGAAGTTGAGTTTTAAAAAGCAACTTAAGTAGCAAAGTGCTTTTCTCTTACTGGGTTTAGTGCTATGTCAAGGCTTCTTAATCTCAATGCTGTATTTTAAGTTAAAAAAAAGTCTTGGCTGTCATTAAGCTTTGGAAAAAATGTATTATAATGTTGCTGAAGCAGATAAATTTAAATTTCCCTAACACCTCCTCAAGGTACAGTGCCTTTTTACCTGTGTGAGAGGGGTGGGGGAGGGAATCTGTGTAATTTTAAATGTTTTCCGGTAAGGCTATGAGACTTAAGTGGGAACAAGATGCAGCCCTTCATTGTTGCATCCAAGTCCTTACAGGTGAGGATGGCCACACGAATGCCTGGCTTAGAAAGCGCATCTCTGTTCCACGGTATGCAAGCCATGAAACACTGACAAAGTTAAGGAGTAGTTAACACTTCATTCCCTAATTTGAAAAATTCCGGAGCTCAGTCTGTGAAACTTCAGCGCTGCCTCCTGTTGCACATGTATTGTGTAACTAAAAGGTGCTCTTTTCTGCCAGACCTGACTCAGTGTGCGAAAGGGCTGCCTTGGAGGCAAGTCAGGGCTGCGTGCTGAACGAGCGTGCTGTCTGTGCCTCTTCCAGCAGCCTGTGTGTGTACAGGGAGAGAGGTGAGGGGCTGCAGGGAGAGAAGGCAGGTTTGTGCCAAAGAAAGCTGCAGATCGTTGCAGCCAGATGTCCCCTAGGACACCAGCCTGTTCTAGCCTTTTTCATCCTGCTCCTAGATGATGCTAGGCATGTCTCCGAAGAGTGTTTTCTGTCCTTTCCAGGTACCTGGTGACCAAATGGCCAAACTTAGGTTTGCAAAAACTACCAGGTGTTCTCAGTTGTAGCTGAGTGCAGTGGGGTTCTGCTTGGGCTGCTGAGCATGATGCAAAGGTACTGCTACTGAAAACAAGACGATAAAGCCCTGGGCCTCTTATTTAGGGGATTTCTTCACTTTGTGTTTTTGGGAGACTGTCTCTAATACTGCTGGCTCACAGCACTGGCAGGGACATTGCAAGCCAACAGGGACTGGCTGGGGGCATGAGAATCCAGAAGGAACAACTGAAGGGAAAGTCTTGCTTGACCTGACTGATACCTGTGGGGACAGCAAGTGCCATCTGGCTCGCACCTGGGAGGATGGCATGTGCTTACTGCAGGTGGGATGGCTGGAAATTTTATCTGCCAAATCCTCAGTTTCTTCACTGAGAACGTGTGAGCTGCTTTTAAGGGGCTTTCCACTCAATGAGGCATGCACAAGTGATTCTAGAGACAGTCAAAGAAGCACTTTTGGCTGAAAGTACACCCTACAATTGCATTTGCTCCAAAGCCTCTCGATGGAAAGGCTGTACCAATTTCTTTAGCCTGGCAAAGCGAGGGTTTTGTAAGTCTTGTCTGAAACACTTAGTGACCTGTTCTGAACTAGTCTGCTTCAGACATGCAGAAAATGAAAATTTGACACACTTTGAGCAAATGAAGTCAGTTTTGTAATAGAAGGGGTTGTGTAGCTTTGACCAAAGGCAGCTTTGCCTGAACTGCCTGTAATTTTAAAGATACCTCTGAAGATAAAACACTGCTAAGTGAGAAGTATTATTATATACCTGGCTCTTGCCCCATCATCCTAAGCTACAAGTCAAACAATCTTATCTGTAGGTTAGAAGTTAATTTTTTGCTTTTATAACTGGTTTTGAAGACAGTAAGAAACTGACTGGGTTTTAAGGCACAAAAATTCCAAGCTCATGATGAGGGATGAAACCTGTGATTTCTGCTCTACCACTTATGTCAGTGTTGCTCAATTTGAAATACTTCCATGTCGTCATTTTTCTTAGGTTTTTCTGGTATTTATCTGTATATATGACTAAAGGAGAGTGGAAAGCAAAAAAAATCCTAAATAAACAAAAAAACCCAGACCATGCCCCCAAAAAAACACCTCAAAAAAACCTTGCAGGATTCCAGAGATTTGGGATAAACTGTGATTTGCAGATTATTCTTAGGCAGCGCTTGAGACGTGCACTTTAAGCTGGAGTTAAACTTGGCACCGTGCAAAGAATAAATCCGTTGGAGCTTGAAAGGAAGTTTGAGTGGCTAGAGCAAGTACTGTATCACTTCACAAAATTCTTACTGTGGTACTCTTGCTTTTCATAACGTTCAATTATTTCTTGTTTCTACAAATGAGTGACTACAAGTAATACTGACTAGCTCAGTGATAAGGCATTCTCCCATCTCAGATCACACTTCTGCGACGTTGCTGTTGCCCCTAAGGTGCTTGTTGGAATGCTGCACCTTCTTCCCTCGCTGTCCTCCTGGGCTCAAAGCCTTGGGGCTGCACAGAGCTACGGAATGGCTGGAGGACACTTTTTCATCTTGATCTTGCCTGTTGCAGGAGGAGTTGCTGTGGCAGTGAGTGAGAGGCTAGTCTAACTTTTGGATGGCTGCTGGAACAGAGTCTTGCCATCATGCAGCAAAAATGCTGTCTAGTCCTGTTCCATCATTAGTCTGACAGTTTTCTTTTAATTTCCATCTTCCTGGTTTTTTTTCCTGCTTCTGATTTTCCCTTTGCATATCATGGGTTTGTTTTGGGGCATTTGCATGCAGTTGCACATAAGATTGAAGCAAAAATCTGGTTCATTGGGTTTGGGGTATCTTTTCTATGCCTACTGGTGAACTCGGAGCAGCAGCCCTTGGAGACTGGCTGAACTGTGGCTCTCACCAAAATAATTCGGCATAAGAGGTGATGGAGGAACTGTAAGGGCCTTGTGTGCATTGCATCACTGCCTGCACAGAGAGAGGCACCAGGGAGGGTGTAAGGCCTGTTGCTGAAGGGAAACTTGCTGTTACTTGAATCCAGGGAAATACGCACCAAAAACGGGCTACCTGGATTTTGTGACTCCTTTTCAATTGGGCGGTCACTTATTGTGTTTCTTATCATTTCTGCTGATGGAAATTAATGGGAAGTTATTGCAACTGACGGATGCACTGGATTTTTATAATAGCTTTAATACTTGCCGGTGGAGGTGAATGTTTTGTACTTATCACCTTAGCCAGTGGTGAGTACGCGTTCGTATTTGTTTTCCCCCATCCCTCTGAAGATCATGATGTCGAATGCAGCAAGGCATCTAGTTCACTTGAACGCTTTTTCTTTGGTGCTGCTTATTTGCAAGAAATCGGAAAACAAATTTCCTGAATACAGCTGCCCTTGACAGCTTTTATATTTCTACTGGCCTCTTAAGGCTGACCTTTCGGATGTAATACGCTATGTTGTTCTACGTGCATGCGAAGTGTAACTTCTCAGGCACTTAGGCAATTAAAATCACTGCCATAAACTTGCTCTTAAAGCCAGTAACAATTTGTGCAAGCATTTATGAACTCAGCATCAACCTTTATATATTTAGTAAGAGTATAATTTGTTTCAGATTACATCCTGTTTAACTGCCCAGAGCTGCTCTCACCAGGAGGCAATTGCTGTCTTTTAATTTGGCTTTTAACTTTTCAGTAAAATCAAAACTTTGGTTGTGAGCAAGAGCCAGCTTCTTCAAATGTGTGGAGAAACAAAGAGTAGCCAGTAGGAAGCTCAAAATGTGACTCTTCTGCTGCTTGGGGCCCTGTCAAATGTTTAGATCATCCTCACGTTTATCAGTTAGCTAATACCTGTGCAGGGCTTTGAGGACTTGAAGTAGAGCATATTTGTTAGGTACTAACATATAGACTTGTACGGCTTCTGGGAGTGTTTTTAAATTTTATTATTTTTTTTTTAGCTCCGTCTCTGCAGACCTCCCATAGTATAACAAGCAGCATTTTCTGGAGCGTGACTTTTGCCTTGAGAGTTTGCTGCAAATACCAGCTAATAATATCTTCACTAGGGTGAAGGCAAGAGATGTTATCTCAGTGAGGACAGTGCATCTGCCCGTGTGCAAGACAAAAATACAACAGCCCTGGTCCTGGAAAGTTTATGAAGAAGCAGATGAGTAGCACGGCTAACAAAGTTGTCATGCCTTCCCGATTTCCAGGCGTGGGCTCGTAATACACAGAAGAGCATGTTCTCTGTGCTTACCCTTCTTCCGTATTTCAGCACTGAGATTGGCAATTCTGTCATTACCAAAATGTTTTGGGTTTCAGATGCTGTGAAGGCTTGGATTTGCTTTTGTTGTGTTTACAGCATGTGGCAGTCTGTGACTTAGTGTGCCTTCTGCCTGTCTCTTCTTGCTCTTTGATGGTAAATAACAACCTTTACTATGCAGAACCAGTCGAAGGACCGTAGCAGAGAAAAGTGATGGAGTAGGTCAGGAAAATGTTAAGTAGTGCAGAGCTGCCTAGTGTTAATAACTTTTATTTCAGGAAGGATTGCTGGATATGTTTGAAGGAGCTACCGGAGTCTTGTTCTTGTAGCATTTCTGCTCCAAAGTTCTTAAAAATAGCAGGTAAAAATCTGGTAATTTATGCTGTCTTTCTGTTGTACCAGCAGTAAATGTGCTTGCAGGGAGGTTGTAGGTAGGAGCAGCTGAAGTAAACATGGTACATGTTAAGATGAAGAAGTCCTGTTGATTTGTAATGCCATGGCTTTTTCTTTAGCCCTAAATATGCTTCCGTAAGCCTTGGGTTTGTCTTTAGCTTTTCATTTCTGTCTGATGGCTGCACAAGCTTGTTCCTGTACAGACTTTTGGGTTTGGAGGAGGAGGTGGCATATACTGAAACAGTGAATTTAGTCCCCTGGTAAGGTGCCACCTTGAGAGGAGCCAATGCCTCTGTTGAACTGTTCCACTGGTACAACCAGGTAACTGCAGTGGGTGCTTTTATCTCTCTGAGCGTTGGCTGCCTCAGTGCTGGAAAACCTGCGGAGACACCTTTCTCAGCTTGGGCTTTTCTGAGGCAGCCCAGCACTGTCGGTCATTTCTGAGGGGGTGTCGTGGTTTAACCCCAGCTAGCAAGTAAGCACCACACAGCCACTCACTCACTTCCCCCCCACCCAGTGCGATGGGGAGGAGAATCGGGGAAAAAAAGTAAAACTCTTGGGTTGAGATAAGAACAGTTAATAGAACAGAAAAGGAAGAAAATAATAATGTTAATAATAAAATGACAATAATAATAAAAGGATTGGAATATATAAAACAAGTGATGCACAATGCAGTTGCTCACCACTCGCTGACCGATGCCCAGTTAGTTCCCGAGCAGTGATCTGCTCCCCACCCCTGGCCAACTCCCCCCAGTTTATATACTGTGCCTGATGTCACCTAGTATGGAATACCCCTTTGGCCTGTTTGGGTCAGCTGTCCTGGCTGTGTCCCCCCCCAGCTTCTTGTGCCCCTCTAGCCTTCTTGCTGGCTGGGCATGAGAAGCTGAAAAATCCTTGACTTAGTCTAAACACTACTTAGCAACAACTGAAAACATCAGTGTGTTACCAACATTCTTCTCATACTAAATCCAAAACACGACACTATACCAGGTACTAGGAAGAAAATTAACTCTATCCCAGCCAAAACCAGGACAGGGGGTTGAGGAAGGAGTTGCCGTCATTGTTTATAGGGCTAAGGATGTGCTGCAGCAAGAGACCACAGCCAAAGGGTAAGAGTTTTCAGTCACAAAGAGCTTTTGTCTAGATGTGAATCAGTAATCTTCCTAGTAAGAGACAGCTCAACCAGCTCCTTGGGTCAGACAGTTCTATAATTCGCAGGGGGTTTGTTTTCTAAAATAGATAGATGTATGGGTTGGGGTTTTTTTCCTGATTTACATCTTGTCCCTTTCTGTTGCGTTTATTATGCTTATTCTAAGCAGACATCTAATTTTTAACTTATTCATACCAAGCACATGTTCATACTGAGCTTTTAGCAAAAGTGCATGATGCCGACAGTTATGAAGTTGATCTGCTGCTTTGAAGCAATTTTGAATCTTTACTGTATAAAGTGGGTAGAGATTAGATGGCAATTGATGCACTGTCTAAATTAAACCTGATTAAAAATCCAAGAGTTTTCAGGAATGCATGCTGTCCTTGCTTTCATATTTATTCTGGATGCAGTGTAACAAGTACTGTAAATATATAGGCTGTTTTTCCAGAATCACTGTAAGTTGTGCTCCCATGCCTCTTCAGGAATCCGTGCAGTTTGTGGTGCCGTGTGCTTATAGTTGTAAAATACACCTGAAAACCTGGCCCTATGTTCTGAAGCTCACTCACTTGTTTACGGAAGAAATGCCACTGCTGATTGTGCCTGGGCTGAGGCCTGCCTTGGGATCTCTAATGGTGATTTGGTGGGAGTGCTCGTGCAGCCTCACCTATTAGAGCTTGTAGATGAAATTCCAACCTCGAGCTCCATTGTTGTATGTGAAGGGTAGCACACTCTTATCTAGTCTGGGACAATATTGGAATCAGTTCTTTGTGCGGTTTAAACTCCATATTTTCTTTTTGAAGGTACTGTGATAAACCACGTTCATGAATTCAAGCAGCCTTTTCATCTTTAGGAGGTAAAATAGAAGAGTACAAATTCTGCAAGGTGAGCCTTTCTTCATTTCCCAGCTTGTTTCCCCATAACAAGTGTTGTTTTCTACCCTCTGCAGACTATTGGGTACTGATGGACGTTTCCGACAGCCCTGAGCGAAACCCCTGCTCTCCTGATGAAGAGGACCAGCATCTTTCCGATGATGAAGTCCTGAAGGAGAGTGGTTCAGACCGGGAACTTGATGGAGAGGGTGGGCAAGGCAGCGTCCTGGGAGAGGAGGAGGAGGATGCAGCCAGGGGACTGAGTCATGGTGAAGAAGAGAACCACTCGGATGAAGAGGATCGCTTAAGCGAAACCAAGTCTCAGGAGTCTGACAACAATGAGCAGAGTGGGGAGCTGAAGAGCCCTCCACCTCGCAAAGGAGAGGAGGAAGACCGGACAAATGACCTTGGTGATGAAGCATCCTCTGTCACCCGCGAACTAGATGAGCACGAGTTGGACTATGATGAGGAAGTTCCTGAGGAACCAAGTGCTGCTGCTGCAGAGGAGGATGGTGAGAAAGCTGCTGGTGAGGATGATGAGGAAGAGGAGAAAGGAGATGATGCCCATGAAGATGAGAAAAAATCCAGCAGTAAAAGTGACGATGAAAAGGATGGCCAGGATCCCCTCAAGGAGAAGAAGAAAGAAGAAGATGATGGAGAAATTGATGATGGAGAAATTGATGTAAGTAGGAGCTGGTCCAAGGTGGGCAGAGTCCTGCAGGGAGAGAGACCTATCCTCATGTTTCAGAACTGTTTGGCTCTTAGACTGCCATGCCTTCCTCCTCCTTTGATGTAAATATCTGTTAGCTGTGTCCCCAGTGTGCAAGTAACATACTTTTTTCTTTGGGGGTAAGACCATACTATGTACCAAGTCCTAAACTCAGTGGGTAAGATGTCTAGTGCCACGTGCTGTGGAAAAGCTTTGTGTCGAATATTGTTAAGAGCCATCACAAATAAGCTTTTTTCCCACTGAATATGGAAGGGCTCCAGTGCTTTAAGAAACTATTCTGCCTCAGCTCTCAGACGACTTTTGAATGATGCTGACAGTAAATTATTTAGCCATGGATTAGGCTGTCTCATCAGTGTAGGTTGAGAGGCTGGTGCTGTAGAGTGGCTGCCGTGTGCTTGAGGCATCAGGCATGTGCGGGAAGCCCTGAGCTGTTTGTTGGGCTCTAGCAGCATCTGGGTGCATGGAAGAGGAAAAGAAGGTGCTAGGCTTTCTGAAAAGTGCCTAACCAGGCAGCCCCTGCACATGGTTTGGGTGATGTGTTCAGGGATGTGCAGTCCCAGTAGCTACTGTTTCACAGCTGGGAACAAATGCAGCTATTTAGGAAAAAACAAAAACTGGTTTTAATTGCATTAGTGATTAGGGCAAATAGCACTCTCTATCCATGTTTGTCTTTAGGTAGGAAGCGCTCCAGTACAGCAGTTGTATTTAATACAGCTTAATACCAGTTTCTCTCTTGCAGGCAGAAGAAAACATGACAAAGCGATTCTAGCAGTAGAGTAGAAACCCTCCTGTGGGTTCCTGGTCTGGTGGACACCTTACTTGAATCCAAATAGTGGGAGTGCAAAGTACTGCAAAGAGAAGTCACCAGTCCAGAGTACCTCGCTGGCTCTGCTCCTCACTGTCCATGGCAAAAAGTGCTCCTGCACAGCTAGACTAGGTTGGGGCAGTGTCGTGAGAATGTCCTGGTGACTAGCCAAGGAAGCAATGGACTGTGGATGGGGTCACTGGTGGGGCTTCTCAGCCAAGGAGGGGAGGGTTCAGACTTGGGAGATGGTGTTGCCTTCCAGCGCCCATTGCTGTGTAGCTGACGTGGCCACATGCTCGGGAAGCTCGCAGAGCCTCGCTGGAGAGACCCTCCTCTCTTTTTATTGAAGAGTGGTATATTGTGTGTTTTTTACTGTAGTGGTTTTTTATTCTAATGGTGCTTTGGCAACTTCTGTTGCTTAAAAAAAGGTGATGTTGTTTTTCTTCTTCATGCCCATTCTGGCAGGTGATTTTGTTAAACACGTATTTTCCAAAAGTTTTGTGTATTTCTGATTCAGTTAGAAGGAATTTCAGCGTGTTGTGGGAGAGTCCAGGCAGGGGGAAAAAAATTCCTAGAGTCCTGACTCCGTGCCTGCTTCTTGATTAAAATATGAATGCTTTCCTTAAGAGTCTAAGACATTCTTGGGAGCACTCTCCTTACAAAGCACAAGATGAATCTGTACTCTGGTTTTCATACATTAACTCATAACAGGATTCCCAGCTGCCTGATTCCAAGGAGACCTCACAGAAATAAATACTTTCCCTTTTGTTCAAGTACAGCATTTGCAAAGACTTCACACAGTTCTTTTGAAAGAAGCAGACTTGAGCTGGTTATACCATTCACACGTCATTGAATGCCATCCCCAGCTTTGGGGGAAACTGTTAAATCTCTCCATTTTATTCTGCTTTCAGAGTTCTGTCTTGGGGGGGGTGTGGAATATTAATGCAAATTTTAGTTTGAATATATGTGTAGTCTTCAAAATCCACTCTTGCTCAGGAGAGCTCTCCTTGTATTGCCCTCAGAGGAATGCAGCAGAAGAGGCTGTTAACCCATCTCTCTGTACATCCTTTGTTTGTCTACAGCTGAGTGATGGTTTTTCCTCCTTTCCAGCTGCTAAACTGATCAAAGTACATAACTTTCTTAATCTTTTCCATGTAGACAACTGCTGTCGCTGCCACAGGGTTGCTGTGATTGCCACGCAAAGGGAAGGCTTCCACCAGATGCTCCCTCTTCAGATGCGTTTCATATGCTGAAAACTTCTGTGGTGGTGAAACGGAGGCAGACCGAGGGAAGGCCAGAGTGCCTTTTAGGATAAATAACTGATTTCCTTGTCAGATACCTTTGACAGCTCTCTGCTCACGTATGCCTTTGCCTTCTGCATTGCCAGCTCTTTTTGGCTCCTTTTGACTTTTCAGGTGCAGCCTAATGAAGCTGGGAAAGGGTTTTTTTTTTCCTTGGAGAACAAAGGCAAAGGCTGGTACTTTAAAGTTTCAACAACTTTCTTCTGGGGGTGTTTCATGACTGTTATTTCACGTTCATCCCCTGTGGTTCATAATCTTTGAAGCAACCTCCATCTCCCAGAATTTCTTCCTAGGGCTGCTGTGCCTGGAGATGAAGTAGAGTTTTGTTCGAGCTGATTCACAACTCCTATGTGGAGCTGAGGAGTAGAAGGGAAGGTGTCAAGTTGTTGCCAGAGAGGACTGGAAAAAATATGTATGACTTTTTTGCTGAAAAGCTTGTGTGCCAGATTGTCGCTCAGCGTTGTCGGGAAGCATTTTGTAATTAGTTATTGTAATAGCAGTCGTCCTTCAGAACTTGATGTATAGGTGTGTGATGTCTGTGTTGGCTTACTGCATTAACACAGGAATACCACTATGTATTTTAAATCAGTGAACAGAAGGAATTGGCTTGAGCTAAATAGGGATGACATGAGTGCTGAGCGGGGGACAGGCCAGTTTAAAGGCTCTGAAGGCTAGTGAGTGGTATTATCCATGCCAGTGGAGCTGTGGTAGCTGCCAGTGTGCGTGCTGTTAGCCTGCGGGATGGAAAGGTAACGTGGTAGAGCTCATTTGCCTCAAAAGAGCATGAAGCGGCTTCGAACTGCCTTGCGTGTACTGCCAGCTAAAAGTGCACAGCCAACCTAGTTCAGCTGAGGTATAAGATCTTAATCCACTGGACTGTCGATTTTGAGCCTTTGAGCATATATCGGGTAAAATGATGCAGCTTGAAACCTTGGTCTGTGGTGTTGGCACCAAGATGCCTGTAACACCTGAAGGGTTTTGCAGTCACCTTTGAAACACTGAAGTTGATGCAGCTTCCTGTTTGTAGCAGCATGTTGCAAAGATGCTATAGGGTATTTATTGTAACTTTATATTGCTTTTCTCTTGTGTTTTGCTCCAGGGTGTGTTTTCAGTGACTGATATTTGACCATATTGTGAAATGTCAAGTCGCTGCAGAAAATGCACCACGTGAAATGTCAGCTTGTCTGTCTGTTCCAGGATGATGACTTGGAAGAAGGAGAAGTTAAAGACCCCAGTGACAGAAAAGTGAGGCCACGTCCCACCTGCCGATTTTTCATGAAAGGTAATGACATGCTGTAATGATGGAAGAAAACCGAAGATGCTGTAATTTTTCTTGTTCGGTTTTGTACCCGTTAAGCTGCTGTCTACATGATAAACTGTGCCTCAGGCATCCTCAGTATCACCTTTCTGTTCCTTGGTGGCCAGACGCTGAGTTTACATAGAGCCAGTATGCAAAAATTGCTTTGTACTAAGTATGGTGAGCCCAGTAGAAGCAAATAAAGGAAAACTTGCTAGTGTTTTTAAAACAGCATGGAATAAAACTGCTTGGGCTGATTTAACAACTATTACTTAGAGGTTATTCTGTGGAAAACAAAAATGGCAAATACTTGCATACAATACGTAGTTATTTCTTGCAATCCCATATCCATCTCGCTTCCCCAGTTATTAAAAGATATTTGATAAAATTCTAAAATCAAAATAGGGCCAGAAATACTGTTTCCTGGTAAGAAATGTTGATGCGACATCGTGTTGACATCCACCAAGCTGCTGCAGCCCCTGCAAATGCATCTGTTGACCAGGTTCCTGTGTTGCCTGCATAGTGGTGTCAGGTGTTGGCAGCTCACGTACAGCTGTTTTCACAAGCAACCCAGAAACCCCAGCGAGACGGCGCGCTCAAGGGGTGACGTTGGACCTGACAGGGTGAAATGTGCCAATGGCCAGTACTTTCACTGGGCTGAGGAAATAGTCAGCTGGAATAAAAAATAATTCTCATGTAAATAGAAGCTTTTTCCTCAAGTTGGAAGATTGCTCCGCACTCTATCAGAGACCACATTTCTGAAATATGATTGGGATTGTCAGCCTCGATTGGAAGGAATGGGGGTAGGAAATTGTTAAAATGTATTTCTTAACTGCTAATGAGACCCAAGACTTGAAACTTTTAAATCTAACCAGTTGTATTTTTTTTAATTCTTCTTAATAGGACATTCCCCAAAGTTTGTGCAACTGCACAATAGCTATCTTAGACTATTCTGCATTTTTTTTTTTAGTGTAGAGGGTAGATTTTGTAGAAGTTTTCTTATTTAAACTGATTATAGCTCTTTTCCACTTGCTTCAGCTTCATTTCACTTAATGTTTGCTCATTTACTTGGTTTTATTTACAATCACCCTTGAAACAATTTATGAAAATCTGAAATTAAAAGAAGGGTGGAGAACCGGGTGGAGTCTCTTACTCCTTGCGTCAGTGGTGTATGCAACGTAGGGAACTACTTAGGGGGTTTCCAGAGACGTGACCATCAGATATCACATACTTGGCTTCCTGAATGTCTTCCGCTATCAAATTTTCTGCCTGTGCTGAGACACGAATGTGTTGGTGATGATGGTGGAACAGGGAAGTCCCTCAGCAAAGAGAGGTGTTTGTTCCTGAATCCTTAGCGTGACGTGACGTGCGCCTCTGTGCAGCATGGAACTATTTGCCCAAGTCAAAGTTCAGACTGCAGGATCTCCTGCCGCAGTTGTTTTTCTTTGATTTGGCGTGGGTTCAGGTAACGTTGACATCCACTCTTGCTCACCCCTTAAAGGTTTTATTGCCACCAGGGAGATCAGGCACGACTCGCATGGGACCTTGGAGAGACTCAGTTTTTTGTCCGTGCTGTGTCTGAGGAGCACTCACGTGGCTGCATCTGTCCAGTGGCATGAATGTCTAGCTTGCAAAGCCTTCCAGTGAAGTAGCTTGCTGTGTAGCTGCCTTGACATATATAGCAGGGCCCCTACTTGTCAGGGTAGTCATTTCCCTTGACACCTCAGTAGGAATAGTATTTGTGTAGGTGTCTGGCAGCCCCTACACCCAGTGCTCAGGCATTGAGGAAGGATGCGTTGCTCCATGAGCTGCTTGCAAAGGGATTTGTGCTCTTATTACATTTGACAGTACAAAAGCATCCATCCAGTGTTACCTCTGACTCTGAACACCAGCTAGTGGTTAATATGGGACCGATGAGGAGCATTTCCCAGGACCCAGGTGCGGTGTGAATTTCTGACATGTTGCCCAGCCAGCTGAGATCAGGGATTCTTCCTTAGGCCACAGCATCATTGACTGTTCCATTGTCTCTAAAGTCAAGGTGCTAATGCCTGAGCTAGCACAGAATTAGTGATGACTTTGTGATGCAGGTGTCTGCTGGGAAATCTGCAAAATGTCTGTTGACTGATGTTGAGTGGAGTGCCAGAAGAAAAAAAAAGGGTTTTGTTTCTATGGCAAGCTAAATTTAAGTTGGGAGTTAGCTTTGTATCCTGTTAGAGACCCTGAGTGTTACCATCTCTTTGGGGATGGTACCTGACACTAATGAGCAGCTTCAGATTTGCTGCTCTCTATAGCGATGTCTCCTTTCCTGCTTTGTGCTGGCAAGTCTGTGGAGTCGGTTGGAGAGAAAAGCTTTGATGTACTTTGTGCCTCGCCAGAATGCACTGTGATACTTCTGTTGCTGTCCGTTTATATTCATTGTTTTCTCTGAAAGGTAGAGCTCCTAACTTGAGGTCTTTGTCATTAATAAGACTTGAAAAGCTCACAGGCTTATTACTGCATTTGCTTAATGGTGTGTGTGCATCCATCCCTCCCTTCTCACTGTAATAAGGGTCTTGTACTTTCATCCGTCTGTGACTATGAATCTATTCGTCCTCTCTGGGAAGGTGGGGCGTGGTGGGTGTTTTTCCATGTGTATGAAAACGGGTAAACTGCAACAAAGTTGGAGAGAGGAACTCATATGTCTCAAACAGCATTATTCCTTGATGGGTTTTAAATGGTTGTGGGGCTGAACAAATGCTTGCTCTAGGCATACAGGGATCTAACAGAACTGTATTTCCACAGGTCACTGTACTTGGGGCATGAACTGCCGATTTATTCACCCTGGCGTGAATGACAAAGGAAACTACTCCTTGATCTCCAAGCCTGAGCCCTTCTCCCCAAATGGTGCTCCTCCTATCGGCCCCCACCCATTGATGCCAGCCAACCCTTGGGTATGGACATCCTTTCTGTGAATTTATGGCTTCTGCACATAGCTTTTGTCTCCTGCTCTAGGAGAAGTGAAGATTTTCTTTTTTTTGAGGTTGTACTTCAGCAAAATTGAATATATCAGTTGGATGTGTGATTTTTAAAAGGTGATCTTGAAGTTGCTAGTAGAGGGGAATAATTTTCCACGGGTGTCCCAGCTTATGTCCTGCTGATACATCTCTGGAGTATCTGGAGGTACTCTGGGGTAACTGTTTACAAAGCATGAGTTTGCTACTTAAAAACTGATGTCAAGTGTCTGTCTCCTTCCTCTTCTCACCTTTCTAACAGGGAGGGCCAGTTGTTGATGAAATCTTACCTCCACCTCCTCCAGACCCTCCAACAGAAAGTGCCTGGGAGAGAGGACTCCGGCATGCTAAAGAGGTAAATGCCATCCTCGGAAAGTGTGCTGACCGTCTCCAAAATCCGCTGGCCTGTTTTATCAGGAGCAGGATGCTAGAATAGCTCTTCTTGGAGCATGTAGTGTCTTGTTCTTTCTAAGGGGCCTTCCTTTTGCATTTTAACCTATTAACTGTGTCTTGTTGTATACCACAGTTGTTATGCAGTCAAGAGGAGCTGACATCCAGGTTTGATTTTTTTATATTAACATGAGCTAGAGGGAGTTTGTGGCCCTGAAGTCAAGCCCTCTGAAAAGCAAAACTTTTAAAGCTGATCCAATTTCCCTTCAGTACCTGTTTCTCTAGCACATATAGGGTCCATGTGTCTGATCATTGCAGAAAATGGGGTCAGCATGTGTGAAACTTCTACCGCCTGTCTGCTGCTGTTCTGCGCTGATGGAATAGTGAATTACACTTTCTATGTCAGGAAAAGTCCAGTGTCCTGCACATTCATGAGACTTGGGCAGAAGAAGGGTGCTTTAGTTGAAGGGCAGGTTTCTCCCAACAGAGGGGGTTTTAATACTGCCATTTCTCTGTGCCTCAGAAATGGTCTCTCTTTACAATGTTTTTATATTATGGCAGGTATTAAAAAAGGCAACTATGAGAAAAGAACAGGAGCCTGACTTTGAGGAGAAGAGATTCACTGTGACTATTGGAGAAGACGAGCGTGAATTTGACAAAGAAAACGAGTTTTTCCGCGACTGGAATTACCGCATCACCAGAGACGTCAGAGATCCAGCGTAAGATGCAGTCTTGGTTTTGCTACATGGAATAGATGGGTGGGAAATGTAGTGCTACTAGTATGGCAGTCTTCAGTTAACTTGTTCCTCCAAACTGGAGGAATGCCCACCTCAGAAAATGGAAATGGCTTCCATTAAGCAGTATGTACACCTGTTAGAAACTTGAGCTGCTTCCGCTCACTTGAGTTCAACACTACCTTCCTTTACAGTCGTCTTTAAACCTTTCTGCCTTCAGTGTTGTTGGCCTGCTGGTCCCTTGAGGACACTCTTTAGTTGTCCATTGCTTATCTCACACCTGCATTCTTCCGACTTTTTTTCCTCTTGCTTTTCTTATTCCAACCCATGAGAGTTTTAAAATGCTAAAGCTGGGGCTGCAAAGTTGGAGTATGCTCAATGTGCAGGAGCTTCAGGGCAGCAGTTGTACTGTCTCAACCAGCTGGGTGTTTGTTTGCAAGGGCATTGGCACAGCAGCTGGTCTTAAACATCTTGACCGGTCCCAGATAAACAGTTTGGTAACACACTGGTCAGAAAGCAAACCTCTTAGCTGCCAGGGCGCAGCCTGGGCCAAAACAAACACCCTAAACTTAAGCATTTAGGTGATTGGTATTTTTTAAGGAGGTAAAACAAAATGTTGGCGATCTCAGACACACTCCTGTCATGACTGAGAGCCGGCAGAAGAAGGTGCAGGGATGAATCAGTCAGCTCTGGGAAACTTGTGTAGTAGTTCTCGAGCCAAGAAATGGAATGGAAAAAGAATTTTTGAGAGAGGAGCTTGTATCCTGCAGGAGTACAGGTGAATCTCTGTTTCTCTCTTGCTCACACATCCTCTGTTCTTCCTACATGTACAGATTATGGATTATTTCTACTTGCTCACTAAGAAGGTGTTTACAACACTTGGTTCTGTATATTTGAGAGTGAATGAATTGCAAAAAAAACCTCTGAAAAGGAGTAAGGAGTAGGTTAAGTTTTTATTCAATAATCTTTGGTTTCCTCTGGAATGCAATTTCTTTCCCCACTTTAAAAAAGAAGCTATGTACTCAGTTCTGCAGACTGTAACAAAACAGTTGCCCCATATTAATTTTTTCCTGTGTCAAAATTGGTCTGTATCTTAGCCTTCTCTTCCCCTGAGAAGGCTTTCACTTGCCCTTGGGTCATATTATCACCAGTGCTCTGTGGGTTGACCATATAGTACCTTTATTTTATGATTGTATATGAAAACTAGCATCAGCGTTCTCGTCATTTTATGCCACTGCCTCGCTGATGTAAGAATTGTTGTTAGGTACAGGACTTCCTGTTTTTTCATGTAGTCAAGGAAAAAATGTATTGCATCTAGCCAGTGTTAAATAGAAGCCAAACAAATGGAATTCCTGAAAATTCAAGCACCTTAATGTATAACCAGACTGTGGCATTAAAATATCTTCATTGTGTGTAAAGGCAAAAGTTATGAAGCTGCTGCTGCTGTAAACTCTAGAAAATGGTGATTTTGCTCACAAACACAGACTTATTGCACAGATTGACACCTTGCAGCAAACTAACCACTGGTGGTGCAGCTGTGATGTTAATAAATGCTTTCAGGACTGTCTTGTGACATATGAAGATGTCTAAATAGTTCATGAATCCCTTTTTCTTTTTTGAAAAACTATAGGGAGGTGGACATCAAAGAAAACATTAACTATGGGTAAGCAGGTCTTTGATTCCAGTACTGTTGCAACTGTAAGAAAATACTCCCTTTCCTTTCTCCATTGCACTTTTAAAAACTTCCTAGGCCACAGACCGCTGTCCCATCAGGTGTGGTGGGCAATTTATTAACTGAATGGATGTATTTGATTTTTTCGTAATACCAATTATTCACCTAAGGATTTAAGCACTGCATTATCTAAATGCACAGCAGTGAAATGAATAAAAAGTCCACAAATGTTATAGGAAGGGAATGGGGAGATTTGGGCTTGAGGCTGGATTGAAAAGTAAAGCATTTCCTTTTTTGGTGTAGCTTGAGATTTTTTGTGTCTCTTTGAACACCTGATGTCATTGAATCCAGACTGTTGTCTGGTTGGCATCAGGAGTTTGTTGCTGAATTAAGCATCTGTATTCAAGATTTCCTGGTACTCTTTCCCTTGGTGTATTGTTTCAGACAAAAAGAGAAATCTTAAACCATTTAAAAGCACTGAAAGAAATACAGGTAGCCGCTTGACTTGCAGGGCAGCACTTAAATCTTAGCCTGTTTTAGATTATATGGCACTTTTTAAAATGCAAAAGTGGGCCCTTTATTCCCCTTACATACAAGTCGGTCTCATTACAGATAATCTGGAATTTGGGAGCACTTGCTTTATAATCTTAGTCCTGCCACTGACTCCTCTGTGGCCCTGGAAGTTTCTTGTTTTCCTGTACCCACTTCCCCATCTCTACAATGGATCTGATATTTTCACTTCAGGTGGCTGGCAGGGATTTGATATTGTTGAGTATGTGAATTAAAAACAGCAAATAATGTTAATAGAAATCATCAAATGGAGAAAACATTGCAGATTCAAGGAGGGTTGGTTTTAAATCCTTTTCCTCCCCAAAAGTAACTACAGTTTTGCAGTTGCACAAGGTGCACCACGCACTTGCCAGGTCACTTGTATGCTGGGGGGGCCAGCACCTGTTTTCCACTGGAGAATATCAGCTGCAGATGCGGTTACCTTCATTGCATGGAGTAATTCCAGGCGTAGGGGCAGAGCATTGCTGGCCTGCCCCCCAAGCTTAGCTTCTCCCAGTGGAAAGCTCAGCAACAACTCATGTCCTGTGCTGGCAGCACTGGTATGCACCCATCACCTCCGGTGGCAGGGGCGTAGATCACCATCCATTCCACTTCTGATGGGAGGGTGCTTAAGATTAGCTCTGTGTGCATGGACAGAAAATGCAGCTCTAAATCAATGAGGCAAAACATGTTCTGTTACATTTGCATACATTTGAAGTGACTATAAAAAGCAATTGGTGTTTCTGCATTTTTGCCGCATTGATTTGAAGGCTGAATTTGGTTCATAGTGTTCTTTTTTTGTGTTTATCAAGAAAGGTTTGTGCTTTTCTCTGATAAGCTTCACTTAAAAAAGACTGTCTGTTTGGGATATGTAGAAAATAAGCCACTTTGTATGGTCATACGCCATTGAACATGTTTTTTCTTGTCAGTGCAGAGTGACTAAGACCTGACCTAGAATAAGTAGTGTTTCTGTATGGCGACAAGGTGATATTTCCCTTTCTAACCTTCCCTGTTTTTCATTGTAGGCTTGATCCCTATACAGATCCCTATTATGACTATGAAATAGAACGGTTCTGGCGTGGTGGGCAGTATGAGAATTTCAGGGTTCAGTATACAGACCCAGATCCATACCGTAACTACAGAGTAAGTAAGGTAATACCCCTTTCTGCACTTTTACTTTCAACTTTCTTCCAGGTACTTCTGGTGCTTGTCATGTTTCCAGTGCAGTGGTTGAAACAGGGCTTTTCATGTATGTTCAAGATGCTTAATCTTCCAAATAGTTAAATCTTTACTTAATTATTACACAGAACACACTGTAGGTGCAAGGATGGGAGGATATTCTGTTTCAGCATGATGAAGGCAAAAGCATGTCCGAGATGGGAAGATGGTTCTTTTCCATGTGCACTGACGGCTCCTCTGCATACCAGGCAGTTGTGCAGTGCTTACGGCTGCATCTGCAGCCATTCTTGGAAGTGTTGGAGAGGGAAGGAGTTTCCAGGAAATAATCTGACTGAGGAACGGTTTGCTTGTTAATTAGTGGGGCAGACTGAAAGGATTAGATCTGGACAGGCATGCTTTGTGTACAGACAGAGGCCCCAGCGTGACTGTCTACCGCTGGTGGAGTTGCGTATTAGTTGAGTCAGATGAGGAAAGCACCCAGCCAGTTGCTAACATCCCAGATGCAGTTTGTTGGTGTTGCACTCCTATAAGGTGTAGAGCTCAATGAAAATAAGGCTATGAACAGTTTCCCTCTGCTTTCTTTTGCCCTCATGCAAACTGTTGTGCCTCGAGAGTAGTGGCAAAAATAATAAATCCTGCTCAGTGGGGAGCTTTTCAGTGGTATTTGTCACATCCTTTAAAAAGTGGCTTTCCTTTTGCTGTAAGACTGTACTGTTCTACAGCAGCAGTGCACAAACAGGAGCCTGTCCTCGCTACTGCTGTGCATGATGCACCATCAGTTGTTCATGGTGCTTATTTGTAAAGTTAATTAGCTCGTTATAAACATGATTAGCAATGAGAGTAAATACTTGTAAACATCAATACATTTATTTAATAAGCATAATAAGCCAAATTAATCTTTGACTGTTGCCTTTGAAAACGACAACTGTGATGACTATGATGTGGTGGTTTGTTCCCTTCCACTTTCTGCATGCTCAGCAAACAGTGATGGCCAGCAAGCTCCAGATTATTTATCTCAATACTTTGCTCTAACATGGGAGGATGTATGTAACTGCTTGCAGTCCAAGACTTTGAAACCTTGCTGCCTCCTTTGTTAGGAGATGTTACCGCAGTGTCACGATGATTTCTCTTTTCTTTTTAAAGGAAAGAGAGCGAGAACGGGAAAGGGAAAGAGAGAACAGACAACGAGAAAGGGAACGCGAGAGGGAGCGAGAACGCGAGCGAGAGCGGCGCCAGCGGGAGCGAGAACGAGAAAGGGAACGGGAGCGTGACAAGGAGCGCCAGCGGCGGAAAGAAGAGTGGGAACGTGAGAGAGAACGAGTGAAGAGAGATGAAAAAGACAGGCAGCACAGGGACCGGGACAGGGACCGAGACCGGGACAGGGACCGGGAACGTGAAAAGGAGAAAGAAAAACCAAAGCCCCGGTCCCCGCTGCTACCAAGGTAAGTGTTTGCTGGAATTCAGACTTGACATTTTAGTTGATATTTTAGCTGTGGATCACGAACCAGGCTCGCACTGATCAGACTGGAGAACATCACTATTGTCCACAACTCTTGAGTAAAGCAGTAGTTTCAAGAGGAAGGTGGCGACGCTTTAAATGAGCCTTGCTGACCACTAAGTGGAGCTAAAACATCAGTAAGAACCGAGTGTGCATAGCCTGACTGTGAAGGAAGGAGAGTGTCTGTCCTCTGGCGTGTAGGTATGGAGATATTCAGCTTTTCCCTGTTCCCTTGAGGCTAGAGTACGCCTTGGGAGGCTGGCTGAGTCCCCAGTGCCGAGAGGGTCCTGCAGATGGTGGCGACTCCCATTGTGGCCTTGACAAATGTCCTTTGACAAGAATCAGGGCTGGTTTGGGAGTTTGTGGATAGTAAAAGTATCTGGAGATACTAAAAGAGGCTAGAAAAGGTAAAGGGATTGTATGCCTTGAAATAAGTCTTTGCTAGGTGTTAACGGTGGAATTGCAGTGGGGAGTCAGGTTTCTTGACTCTGCCCAGTTTTTCTGAAAATCCTGGTTCTGACCTTTGTGAAGGAGAAAATTGAACCAGATGGACTAAAAGTCTAGGAATTTCAAAAGTGAATCCTATTTTGTTTCTCTGTCAATTATTTAATTATCGTGGCCTACCAGCATACTGTGTATTAGGCATATTTGTAAAGCACTGTATAAATATCACAGCTGAATATAGAACTTGTCTTAAGGGAAGTTCTAATGTCATGACATCTTTTGGTTCAGAATCAGAGAAAAGTGTCAAATTTCCATGCTGAAGGACATGTCCAGGAAAAGTGATTAGCAGTGTCAGTGTCTTGGAAGCTAGTGGCAGATGGAGTCTTCCGACAGTGTGTCAAGAAACATGTGGATGCAACAAGTGTGTGTATGTGCATGTTGGGGCAAAGAGTAGCGCAGGGAAGCTGTGTTTCCCGAGACATATTGGAGCTGCTTCTTCTGGTTGAGGTCTGTGGTGTTTCTCGAGCAATAGAGGAAGGTGTGAAACATTGTAAGCATGAGGAAAAGTGTATTTTAATTAAGAACAGAGCTAAGAAGGCCTGGAACAAGGTGCCATGTGGAATTGTGTGGTTTCAGGTGGGAGCAGGGTTTAGTCTTGAATCTGACCCAGAATTTTTTATTTGCATTACTAGAAGGAAAGCTGATTTTTTTATGATGACCCTTGTTTTTTCAAGAGGAAGTCACAGTTTCAGAACAGTTTGAAGGTGTCTTGTGAGCGCCTTGGTGCAGTAGCAGTGTCAAAGTGGTTATAGGAATACATTTAATTATATGCTACATTTAATTATAATCTTCACTTACAACCATAATTTGTGCACCTTAATTACCACATTTGCTGTTGGTTTGTGCTCTTGTTGGGTTAGTGATGGAAGAGATCTTGCAGTCCAGAACCATGTGATGAAGATGATGACAATGATGAAAGTGACATCAGCTGATTGGCAACTCAGGTTGTTAGTCATTAACAGTCACCATGACCAGGATCATTGCATGCAAGGCTGAGACTGCTCCTTCCCTTGACACTTGTGCTCGGTCATGGGGCAGGGCTTTGCGGGAGAGCTTTCGCTATTAGTACCACCCAAGGTTTGCTGGGTAGGAGCAGTGGCCGTGTTTGCCAATCTTAGATCTATCTTGCCCGATGTAACCATCTGCGTGAGCCGAGAGATGGGATTTACAGTGTTCTTGACGTTATATGCTTTGTGGATACAAGTTCCCTGCTTCCCTCCCGTGCCCCTGCTCTGACATAGCAGTGCTTAAGGAAGCTGTGGATGCCTCTTGGATCTCCAGGCTTCTTAAGGCGAGTCTTGGTAAATTAAAAGGAGTCCTTGATATGCCTCTTTGCTATTTTTGTTTTAAGTCCACTATTCTTTCTAGAAGCAGATCGCAGGGAATCTACTGTTCGAAGTGTCCTCAGCCTTGTCCTGTAATGCAAGCGCTGATGACTGCAGGGCCAGGCAGAGAGCTGGGAGAGAGGGACAGCAAGCAGGGCTTTCTCTTGGCTTCATTTGTGCGGGCCTTTAAAAGCTGGTGGCAAGAAGCGTTTGCAATTTTTGTGTTGAATAGGGAGTTAGTACTGAGTGGAAAGCTTTAAAATCTCAAAAAAAAAAAAAGAAAAAACTTAGGTCAGTGCCTACACACAGTATCTCCTCTTAGAGGAGAGTGTAATTACTGGGAGTACTTACCAGTAAACCCAAAAGCCCTACGTTGTTGAAGGCAGCTCTCCAAGTATTCTTAATGGGACTTCAGTGCCTGCTGTTGAAACCCATGTCAACATGAACACTCTTACTATAGCACTTACAGGTGTATGGATGTCTGCAGAGAAAATAAAACTGCAGAAATAAGTTTCAAAAAAACTTTTTAACAAAAGGAAAGCGTAATTCAATTTCTTTTCCCTTGGAGAAGACATCCCTCCTCCAGCAGCTTGTGTTCCCCCTATGCTGCATTCCCCGGAAGCCTCTGTCACGCTTACGGTGTGACTTGGCTCTGGGCAGTGCCATTTTGTCCCACATAACCTTTTTGACAGGCTCCAGACTTCCTTGTGGCAGTGTGGCAGTTTGAGCCATCTCACCTTTTCTCCAAATACCTTTGTGCCATGCTGCAGAGGGTCAGGTTTGGCACCTTGGGATTAAACAGCTCCCAAGTTTCTTTACACATTAAAGTGCTTGTGATTGCTTTGCGCTTCCTGGGCAACAGAATGCACAATAGTGGTGTAGCACTCACCTGCGGGTCTATTTATAGACTCTGGGCTTTCCCTAATTGCTAGATCCCAGCTTTTGGTAAGTCCGGCCTTTCCGGGCATCATGCGGCTATGGGGGCTGGCTCGCGCCGCGCTGCAGGCAGCTGCCCGTTAACATTCCTGCACCAAAGGCAGTGCCGCTTCCAGCCGGAGCCCACGTGGCCCTGCTCTTCCCTTACTAATGAGCTAGGGAGATTGGAAAACTGCTCCACAGAGGTTGTGCAACCGGCAACGAGCTTTGCCAAAGGCAGAGCTGAGGATGTCTGTAATTACAGGTAGATGCCAGTCTGTCCATCAGCATACAAGCTCCCTCAAGTAGAGGCTGGAGGAAGGAGCGAACTGTCATACAGAATGCGGAGCTGAAAGGGATGAAAGAAAACTCGAAAAGCTAATAGCAGGAACATGAAAACAAATTCCCTTTCCATTATATTGAAAGCAGGAAGGTTTAATCTGATCTCTAAACAACAGCAGAGCAGTTAAGGCTAATAACACAGAGAAGCCAGAGGACTTCCTGGCATCATTGCTTGCTACAGATGAGGATTAGAATTTAACAACAAACAAAGATTGTAAACCCTAATGGACTCAGTGGCAAGTGTTTCTCCTTGAACCTTTTAAAAGAAGAGGCTGCAGTGTTTGGGCTTCAAGTAGGATTGTCACATGTGGATTGGACTTTTTTTGAAGGAGTGTGCAATGGCTGCTTTATGCTTTGGGTTGGTTTTTTTTTTCCCAAGTTTAAGATGAGCACTCCAAGAAGTCTATAATCTGAGATTGCAGTGCTAGTAAAATTGTTCCTCCTCCTCCCTCCTCAGGCATTGAACACTTAAACAAGCCAGGACACTTTATGATCAATTAGAGGGATAACTTGGCTGTCTGTCCTTGTGCTCCCCATCTCCAGAACGAGTTCTGATGCCCCAGGCTGTGACTGATTTTGCTGAGTGCAAAATTCTGCTTTATATCTCTGTCTTGCCAGTGTAGCTCACTGTTGTGCAAAGCATTTCAGGGATAAAGAAGTGGCATGAAATATGTTATGTGAAGAAACTTAGAGCAATGCAAGATGTTCTCACTTGGGCTGCTGGCCTTTAGCTGTGAGCAAAGGCCCTACACACAGTAATAGTAATTTGCTTTAATCCTTCTGTTGTTGCACAGGCCTTTATCCCACCATCAACTGAGCGAATCTGATTGTTTCAGGAGCACATTAAGCAGCTCAGTTAGCATTGTGGGACCTGTTAGCAGTTGTATTTCCAAAGCACCGAGGGACATTGATGAGTTGGACCCACTGGCAAGGGCAGCACACTCAGTATTGCTGCCCTGTTGGCTGGCGTAGCACTAGGTGGTTGTCCACCAAGAGGGGAGGAAGAAGAGGAAGCAATCCCATGCTGCAAGTCCGTGAGGTGGGCATTGGTTCCTTTCCCACCTGAGTTTCCTCTGCGGGGAATGTTGTGGGCCCTGTTGAGAAGCAGCATGGCAAAATAAACCTTTGGATGAGAAACTTTCCAGTTCTCAAGGAAGTTTGTCCTGCAGCCTGACCTAAAAGCTATTTCCATGCAGATAAGTTTGGTCAGGGCCCATGATATGGACCCCAAAATCTGTGAGGTGCCGGTGCCAAGTAGGGTGAGGAGGCGGCTGTTGTCCTCAGAGATGTCCCAGAGTCCAGACAGGAGGTGACAGCAGCTCGAAAGCTGCCAGGAAGGAGCAGTGTCCTGGTGAACCGTCCTGTGATTATCGCACACACAACAGTTTTTTGGAAGGAAGTTTTCTTCAGCTGGGCTAAAGACTATTGATGGAGTGCACTTATGCAGCCATTAAAAAATATAAATAACACCTGCAAGTAGGGACACTGTAAAATTTAAAGCAATGTCAGAAAGGGCAGCTATTCTGTAGCAAATCATAAATCCTCTGTAAAACGCTTCCAGCAAGGAGTGTTGTACTTCTTTCCAGCTTCTGTTGAGGTGGCAGTAGCCCTCCATTGTGAGATGCTGTATAATGCTGCAGACCCTGGGACAAAAGGTTATGTGTTCCCTCAACAGAGCTCACCCTTGCATTATTTTTTTAAGCTAGTTCAAGCTGACTTTGAAATGGGTCGTTGTTGATCTCTGGGATGAGCACATTAATGAACAGGATAACCTGGAGTCTAAAATCAATGAATGCAGGTTACCCAGGGCTTGCAAGTTAGAAAGTGTTGGAATGAGGTTGATTAGATAAAGGAGTGGCAAAAGTAAGGGAATGCAAATGGAGTGATTCATGATTGTGTGTGTGTGTGTGTATGTGTGTGATCACAAACCAACTGAACTTGTTTTTCGGAAGAATCTGTAATTCTAAGTGTTCCTGGGTTGTCGTCATCTTTCCCGACAGCTTCTGGTGGTGTCCCCAAGCCGCTGGCTGGATCTGCTCCCTATTTTTTGAGTGTAGGGGCTCTGTACAAAAGCAGCTGCTGTTCAAATAGAACTAGGTGTTTTGGTGGGCTTAGTAAGAGCATCTCATCCTGTTGTATAAAGATGGTGCGGTAGGCTGGTTGATTTTGTCTTTTAGTTTTCCCTGTGGAAAATTCAGCTGTTTCTTGAAAGAAATCCTTCATTTGTTCCTGTTTGTGCTGCCACAGGAGGAAGAGCAGGCAGGATAGCTGTGTTTCGAGTCAGGCATTGGTAAGACCCTGGAGTGCTCTAAATTAGTCTTACATCCATGAGAAGTTACTGAAGAGGAAAAGCAGCCTCTGTCAGGAGGCATAGATTTGCTCTCCAGGTGTCTGCACCTTCCCTGGGTGGCTTCTTGGAGTGCACTGAGTTAAGAGAAGCAAATGGCCCCAGGCCACTGGGCTTCCCAGGCTGAAACAAGGTTTATTGGCTCCAGATGGAGCTGGACCTCTGTTCCTCCTGCACACACCAGGACTGCCATGCCGCTTTCAGTGCTACACCATGCAGCACTGCTCAGAAGAGGATTTCCCTTCACCCCACATACAGAACATGCCCTGTGCTGCCCTGCGGCGCTTCAGACTCAGTCGGGTGCCCTGTATGGGAACACTGCGGTGATAAACATTATAATAACTTGTTTACATCCCGATTTTTTTTGTGATGCCGCTTCCAGCTGGAGCAATGGGACCTGGTTAGGCAGCTTTGCTTTCATTTATGTTCCCAGTTCATTTGGGAAGTTAGCAATAATAAAATCCCTCCGCGAACCAAACCAGCAAAGCTTTTCAAAGTTCTCCAAAAAGCATTTCTGTTGACTGGAGCATTCGTTAGTCTTCATGGTTCTTGAGGTTCTGCCTCTGCTTCCACAGTAAAAGGCAAAGGGTTTCGTAACTGTAAATCAAGATGAAGGGCATCGAGTGACTCAGATGTGGATCTCAAGGAATGTGTTTTTCTTTGGCATTTCAGAGATGGCATTACTGGAGAGATCTCCCACACTGGATTTTATTAAAACATTGCAAAGGCTGGGGCAGAATCACTGCACGCGGGTACCTCTCATTTAGAGGAGGCTCTCAAGGCGTCAAATGCTCAGCCCTTAGGGTAGATCACATCTCAGATATGTTTATCTGCCTGCTGTGATGATTTCATACTGTAGGTTCAGATTGTATCTCCACTATTTAATTTCAAAGCCTCTCCCCATCAGGCTTTGAAGAAATCTTTTTTTTTTTTTTTTCCTCCAAGTGACTGATAACTCTGCTTTAGATTGAAATGTCTTGACAAAAGCATATGCTTTGCTAATATTTCACCAAGATCAATTAGCACTGGCTCCAAGGTTCAGCATTTCCCATCGTAGCCGCACGTAGGTGGCTTTCGGGATCTGTTGTCCCTCTCCAGCCACACAAGTGACTTTATTGTGCTGAGACAGGAAAAAACTTCCAGTGTGCATGCACGCTGCTGGAGTTTATTTTGCAGCAACTGCAGGTCCCTTCACAACTGCCTTGGCACATGGCTCCAGTCGTTCCTCGAGTCCGCTTCCTCTGGAAAATTCCACTGACACTGAAGGAAAACTCGCGCCGGTGCTGCTGACGCAATGCTTGCTTTCCTGCAAGAAACAAAAAGGCTTTTAAATCATCGGTGGACTTTACTCCTTCAGAAAATTGAGCTGTAACTGCCGGCCAAAACAGTAGCCCTGGAGCCAGGCTGACGTCACCGGTGACCGTGGGTGATAAGGTTTGCGTTACCTGTGGGAGCCGTGTCCCACGGGGAGGGGGAAGGAAGGAAGCGCTCTCCCCGGCAAGATTATTTTCCCCTCTAAGATTAGAAATGCTTTGGCATCAATTGCATAATACGTGAGGAGGAAAACTTGAGCCGTGCGGCTCCGCTTTTCCCCCTCCAAATTCTTGTCGAATTCAGTGACGTGCTTCCAACGGGGTTTATTTGGGAGCCGAAGCGCGTGCGGTTGGGAGCTGGCTGACCTACGCTGTGGTTTGTGTTGCCAGCTGGAGCTGCCTTTGTTCCTCCTCTCATTGCCAAAGCCACGTTCAGCTTCAGTTCTCCGCTTGATTGCTGTAATTAAATTCCAGCCAAATATGCATTAATGTGTTCGTTCTGGAAAATAAAGCATTTAGTTATTTTAAGGTTAAAATGGGCTTCGGAAATAGCTAAGCTCTGCAGACCTTGCTCGTGCCCTGGTGACGCAGGATGCTGCTCCTTGGGGTTCTGGAAGGAAATTAAGCTGCTTTTGATCAGTCTGTGTTGTCAGTCGCTTTTACTCCCTCTAATTTTTTTTTTTTTTTTTAAAACCTCGTGGCATAGGCTTACCTAATTAGGGAGTTAATTCTTAAATATTTGAGATGTTTCCTAAAAATTGGAATTTGGTGAAAAAGTAGACCAGGATTCACATGTGTCCTTTGGTAGCATATGACTTTTTTTTGCCAGCTGCTCTCTGTGCCGAAGCGTGTTAGGTTTGCCTGTAGCGTTGGACTGCACTAGCCTGGGTAACTGTGCTGGGCTGAGGATGAACTCGTACAAAGTGCCACAAGTTGGTCTCACGGCTCACCACCCCAAAGCAGCCAGGCTTCTTCTCTCCTTCCCTCCTCTGTTTGCCAGGGGTCAGCTCCCGCAGTTGTTCAAACCCTGCCATGGGCTGGTTGGACTTGCTGACCCAGCAGCAAACTACTACTTTTTTTTTTTTTTTTTTCCCCTCTCCCTCTTGAATGAAGGAGATCCAGCACAAGACAGGAAGGGAAAATTTACCCAGTTGTAAGAGTGAAAGTGAAGAGAAAGGCTTCCCCTTCTCAGGATCAAATACATTGCTCAACCCACCCAGCAGTGCAGCACCAGGAGCAGCTCTCGTATTCAGCATAGCTCTGGGCAGCCCTCCTGCCTGATCTGGGCTGGGAGCCACAGGCTGGTTGCCTCCTGCCTCTTCTCAGCAGGCTTTCCGCTGTGAGCTTTACAGCTTCCTCCACTTCCATCCCAGCAACTGCACGGTATCAGTATGCAGGAGTAAATTTGATTGAAGCGCCGACTATTTCGTGGGCTGTTAGCCTCTAATAGTCTCTTCAGTAAAATTCGTACAGGCTGTAATTGAGATGTTAGTCTAAGGCTGATGGTGGGGATCTTGGCAGTTGCTCTGGCTTACTTTCAATTCTGACTCCTGAATTCCACTGGAGGAGACGAGCCAAGTGGCATCAGATACCAGTCCCTCGTATTAAGTTGAACAAGTTTATTTGGTGATGCTACATGTTGGGCATGCAGGTAGCTCTTGAGGAAAGACTTTGAAAATGTCCTGACATGAGCATCATCTTTCTTTCTTGGCTATAGTCTGGTAACATATTTACTGCTGAGTCAAAAAGCCAAAGCATATCCAGAAATGAGGCTTTCTGTTGTGGTTTTCCTGGGGAAAAAACCTTTCCTCCAGAAAGTGACTTCATCGAGAGAGAATTGCATCTAACCAGGTAATAGATGCAAGTAATGAGATTTGCCTTCATAGTCATCTTTGCTCCAAGCTCGCACCCAAGTTGTGGAGTTCAGCGTAAGTTGTTCCCACGTGGGGTTGGAGCTGAGGTCCAGCTCCCAGGTAGTGCTGCTGTTGGACGTGAATGCGGGCAAGTTGTTTGTTTGAGAGAGAGACAGAGAATAAATTCTGTAGGAGGCTTTTCTTGCTAAAAACTATTGCAGGAGAGAGTTGAGCCTAGAGAGGGGCAAGGTCATTCATTAGTTGTTGGCTTTCACATTTTTCACCTTGGACGCTGCAGTGGAGAGCTGTTCAGCAGGCTTTATCCACGTCTTGAGATGGATACTGCCTCTCTGCTCACCTGTGCCAGCAGAATATTCCCCCTGCGTCTCCCAAAGCATGCAGACTGTGGTCACTCAGGAAGGGACATCGGAGCGGGACGTAGTCTAGCATTATTCATGAGCATCCTCGCATGGTGTTCTCCTCTTTTCTGCTGCTGTTTAGCCTGCTGCTTGATGCCAGGTGTGTAGGCTTTTCCCAACCTTCTTTTTCCTTCTGCTTTGCACTTAGTTGCTTTGAAGATACTCCAGAGGTCAAGATGGCTTCAAAATGACCCCAGCTACAATTACGTGTTATCAGTGTGTAAATAACAGGTCCAGTTTATCTGAACCCCATATTCAGAGTCATGGTTGTCCTGGTTTCAGCTGGGATAGAGTTAATTGTCTTCCTAGTAGCTGGTGTAGTGCTATGTTTTTTGAGCTAGGTATGAGAAGAATGTTGACAACACTGATGTTTTCAGTTGTTGCTAAGTAATGTTTAGTCTAAAGTCAAGGATTTTTCAGCTCCTGATGCCCTGCCAGCAAGAAGGCTGGAGGGGCACAAGAATTTGGGAGGGGACACAGCCAGGACAGCTGACCCAAACTGGCCAATGGGATATTCCATACCATGTGATGTCATGCCCCGTATATAAACTGGGGGGAGTAAAGGTGGGGGGATCGCCGCTCGGGGATTAACTGGGCATCGGTCAGCGGGTAGTGAGCAATTGCACTGTGCATCGTTTGTATAATTCCGATCCTTTTATTATTACTGTTGTCATTTTATTAGTGTTACCATTATCATTATTAGTTTCTTCTTTTCTGTTCTGTTAAACCATTCTTATCTCAACCCATGAGTTTTACTTCTTTTCCCGATTGTCTCCCCCATCCCCACTGTGTTGGGGGGGAAGTGAGTGAGCGGCTGCGCGATGCTTAGTTGCTGGCTGGGGTTAAACCATGACAATGGTCTTCCTCCATGATTAGATACTCGGATATAGTCGTGGCTATAACATGGGAAACTAGACCAACCCACTGCAAATAACATGTTCTGTGTTAAATAGCATATGTTAGAGCAGCACTGGAAAGGGTGATGATGCTAAATGAAGATGCTGGTGAATAATGCTGAGCCATAACCCTGCTTGGGACTCTCTTACTAGGCAGTCAGCAATTTTCTGTGCTAATACGTAAGCGTCCTCTTCTGAAGCTGGAATGAGATTTGTGGGAGAGGTGAATGTGAAAAAAGAGTTTCTCCTCCCATAAAATTCTGTGTATACCGAGACAGATGTGGGACAAATTGTAAAATTGCTGTAGTTATATCAGCAAAGATAGGGAAAGAGTAGGATGCTGCACTAGACTTTAAAATCAGCATATACAAGTTCTGGAGTCAGGGAAGAGGTGAGAGGCTGTAGGAGTTTCAACTGTGTCAAGACTGTGTTTTAATACTGCCAAGCAAGGAGGTGATGAGACTTCTTAGTGACTAGTGGAGCCTTCAAAGGGCAGAACAGGCTGCTAACGAAGAGCTTTAATTATCCTGTTGTTGTCTGTTGAAAAAGTGTTGTGGCAAGAAATGCAGTCCATAGAATTATTAGAAAACTTGAGGTTGCTTTTTTTATCTCAAAAGGTAGAGGAAGTTGCATGGGGAGTGGTTGCTTCAGTTGTGTGACTAATGGGGTGGTACTGGCTGAACCCAGCAATGGAAGGTGCCTTTCCTCCCCCAAATTCTCAGAGCGAGAGGGTTCCTTATTTTGAGAAAAGGAATAAAGACATCGTTGTAGTGGTAACTTGATGAGTGCAACAGACTTCATAGACCTTTAGGCAAGCACAAACTTTGCCTAAAACCTGAGGGAGAAGCTTATAAGCAGGTAATTGAACAGTCGTTTGCAGGTTAGAGTAAGGGCAAGGAAAAATCCCAAGTTAAATCACCAATAGATAAGAGAGGTAATAAAGTCTAGGCCTGAAGAAACTCATCCTGGAGTATTTAAGGAACTCTCTGGTGCAGATGCTGAAAAGTTAGCCCTGAATTATTTTCAGAGGGTTGTAGAGGAGAACAGAAGCCCAGAGAACCAAAGAAAAAGGGGAAACGCAAGTAGAGCCCTTAAAAGGGAAGGGAGGAGATGGAGGGTATCTAGCCTGACTCAACACATCTTCCTGGTTATCAACAACAGGAGAGCACATGTTCAATGGTGTTTGTAAGCACCTAGAGAGTAATATGGTAATAAAACAGCCATTACGAACTGCTTTATGTTCAGCTGATGAGGTAACCGTCCCCTTTGTAAGGGTAAGAACAGATCCATCTGTCTTGGCTGTGGTAAGGCTTGTGACGCAGTCCCACGTGATGTTCTGATAAGGGAACTGTAGGAGAGTAATTCAGGCTGAATCTCTTAGTACTTGCTGGTTACTTCCAGCAGTTTGCTGTATTGAGACGGCATTTCAGATGCACGCTCGAAGTCTGTCCTTAGCCTAGCTCTGTTCAGTATTTTCATTGCACTGGGGGCTGCCTACTTGGTTTGGGTTGCTGCAGCTCTAGCTACTTGGCATAGGCATAGGAAGAACCAAGTTTCCCATTCCTTTCCCTCTTAAGTGTGCTTGTGTCCGCTCCTTGGAGGCCAAAAGCCAAAGCTGAAATCACCTGGCAGGTCACTGCTTGGTCAGTGCCACAAAGTAGTTCACAAAACTTGCAGGTACTGCTATTTTCAAGGGCTTGCAGTCACCGATTTACAAAATGATAGCTGTTCTGACCCTTCATCACCCCAAAATGATGCTGAATATCCTGCAGTGGAGGTTAAGAGCTAGTAGTGGCATGAAGGATGAATTTCTGAGATCTTTTCCTGGCCCTGTGTTTCTGTTAGCTTTACTGTATAAAAAACGTCCCAGCTACTTAACTCCTCTGTTTTCCAGCCGTCAGCCTGAGCCACCAAAGAAGGAGAAGGAGGCAACCACAATTACCACCACTCAGTCGAAGAGAGCAGATGAATGGAAGGACCCCTGGCGCCGATCCAAGTCCCCCAAAAAGAAACTTGGTGTGTCTGTCTCTCCCAGCCGTGCGCGTAGGCGCCGAAAAACCTCTGCTTCTTCAGCGTCTGCTTCTGGCTCTTCAAGGTGAGTGAAGGCGAAGAGCGTGTCACATCTGAGCCTCGTTAGTGTGTCAGGGAATGTGACATGACTTTTTCTTGTCAGTGGAAGATGTTGAGATGTTTGGGAAAGCAGTTCAAGGCTTGCTGCTCAGTAACAGCTAAGGACACAGGCATATAGGTAGTGAGGTGGAAGCTAAAGGGCACACATAACTGTGGGTGCTGTGATGTGATTTGCTGAAAACTAAGCAAAGACAGGTCCTCGGAAAAGTCAGTATTCAGGGAAATTAGACTTGGAAGCAGTCCAGATATTAGTAGCTCACCTAGATGAAAACTGATCTTAATAGGAGCAGAAGGAGCTCGAAGCTATAAAAATTGGAGCCTCTTCACTCCAGGAGTGCTGGGGGGATGAGGCAAGCCCACTCCAGGAAGAGCATGCTGATGCTACTGGGGAAAAACTGCAGTTGTGGAGGTTTGACAGAGCCTTAGAGGGCTGCAGTGGAGGTTGAAAACCAATGGGTGCGAGATAAAGACTTTACAGAACGAAGCACGCTGAATCTAGGAGAGTTGAGGCATGAGCTGGATCTGTTTTCCTTAAATGTTTGAACTTGAAGCTCCTGAAAAGAGGGGGAGAAAGTATCAGAGAGGAATGAGGAACACACTGAATTGAAGATATGGATCTAAAAACCAAAGCCCTCCTGAAGTAGATAGCGTTTCTTGCTGGGATCACTGCACCTGAGATTTTTCTGTTTTCTCATACCTGTGTGACCCAACCTGTCAGGGGGTTGTCTGGTGAAAAGGCATAAAATTGTGTGGAAGGAGTTCACAAAAAGGGATGGAAAGTCACTAGCTAAAGGAGGGAGGCCTATTCAAGGGCGCAAAGTGGGTAGCAACAATGGGATCCTCTCTAAAAGAAAAGGGGGGACCAAGGAGAGGCTGTACTGCCAGACCACTGAGAAGGCAGGTAATTTTTGGAGCAGTGTTTGAGAACTTGGGAAGAGTGTACTGGAAACCTTGGTCTCAGAGGACTTCTCGGGAGGCACTGAATTTTAATGTTTTTCTTTCAGGTCCTCTTCTCGTTCATCCACCTATTCTGGTTCAGGTTCCTCGCGATCTCGTTCCAGATCATCTTCTTACAGCTCTTACTCTAGTCGCTCTTCAAGACACAGCTCTTTCTCAGGCAGCAGGTCCAGGTAATGGCTCCCTGGATTTGAAAATAACGGTGTACTGTTTTCCAAACATTTGCTAACGGCTACTTTTGCTGCTACTTAAAAGCAAATAGCCAACTCTTGAAATAAAACATTCAAACCACTTTCCTGAGTGAGGGAAGTACGATAGACTGCAAGGCAGCCTGCTGGTTTGGTTGCTGAATGAAGTAGGTATGTCAGCCACCCCCTCCTCTCCCCAGTACCCCCACCCATGAGTACTCTGCTGTTGTGGCTGGGCTGTTTCCCATGCCTGTGGTAGCTGAGCAGTTGTAGGAGCCTAGCTGAGATTAATGTTGCTGTCATTTGCATTTTATGATTGGAAGAAGTTACTGGCATCTCTTTTCTGTTGCACTGGAATTTCTATTTAAAGAGGCACATCACGTTTCTTTAATAAAACAATCCATGCAGTTGTGTCTTGTGATAGTCCTGACACTTCAAAGTAGCAATTCAGTGTCCCATGCTGATTAAACAGAGGCATGTTTATTACTCTGCCACTTCCTGGCCCCTGCAGACAGTTTCCCAAGTCTGGAATATGCATAGTAGGAAAACTGGCTCCCTAGATAGGCACTTCTTCAGAGCTGAAATCAAACAGATATCCAGTGTGGATCACGCAGTTGATGGGAGTGCATGGTGTCATTTCAGAGATGGTTTCTCCTAGAAAAGACTCAGGTGGGAGTTGATCTTGATGCAAGCACATGTGTTTCTGGGGAGCAGGCTGACCTTCCCCCATCCACCCCATTTCAGGCTCTGTTCCTGGCAGGACAAGGTCAGGCACAGGTGACGTACTTCAATTAGCGTGCCTCTCTCTGAAGATAGGAGGGTGAGGAGCACCCAAGTGCCTAACTGTTCTTCGGAAAGCCGGTCACCGAGGTGTCTGCCTTTCTGAAGTACTAGGCTGCAGCAAGGGTACTTCCAGTCTTGGCAGCAGGGTGAATCACCTGAACACCAGCATCTGGTGTGCTGTGTAAGTGGCTCGCCTCTTTGGTCAGTCCCGATCTTAGGAAACAGCTCTTGCCCTTTGATCTGTTGGCTTTGGTATTCTCCGCTTGATTTTTCTCCTTGTGTTCCAGAAATTACAGATATCCAGTTAGATGTGTTTTTTGTGTCTTTCTCCCAAGGGTTTTTTTTGCTGCTCTTTAAAGGATAAACCGCACTAGGAATTACTGGAATATAAAGCAGGTTGAAACAAATCATGCTGAACTTGCAAGTCAAAATCCCACTTACTTTCCTGTAGGCATATTCTCTGTAAGGAGAGAATACAGAGAGTATGGAGAAAGCCTCAGGTGTTGGTGTGGAATATGTGAGAGTGCCTCTCTTGCAGCTAACCCTATTTTTTCCTTTTGTTTTCTACTTTTACACTGGTCTGGTGATAGAACTTAGTTTTGTTGAACAGAGTCCAAATATAAAACTAGGGTAAGCTCAGACCCATGGGGACTAGTTCCTGGGATGCAGTCATTAGCCAAAGGAGGGAGTGATAGCTAAATGCACCAAAAGCCAGGAAAGCCTTCTGCAGTCCCAGAGACTGAGCTGAATGATATGTCCTTCCTTCCTAGATCACGGTCCTTCTCATCTTCACCCTCTCCTTCTCCAACACCGTCTCCACATAAGCCGCTTGCGAAAGCTAAAGGGGAGTTATTACCACCTGCTGGTAAAGGGTAAGTCTTCATCTCTGTTTTGATAACACAGTGCAGAAGAGGCTCCAAACAGTAGCGTAATCCCTGAGTCAGACCCTTGTGACCTGATTGACAGTTTAAGGAAGAAATGGAAGATGCGAAATATGACCCACATAGAATAATGTTTAGCTTTGCATATTTAATTAAATGATGACACTTTCACTTATTAAAACCAGCAGGTATCCTTAAGTATTTTATAGAGTCATAGAATCATTTAGGTTGGAAAAGATCCTTAAGATCAAGTCCGACCATTAATCTAACACTACCAAGTCCACCACTAAACCATGTCCCTAAGCGTCACATCGAGGCCTCTGTCATGTATACATGAGTGTTTAAAAACACTCATGATTTACACTTTAAACATTCTGTGTGTGCAGATATGTTTACACAGGAGCTCTAAGAAAGTTTCATTCATTCCTCTACTGTAGCTTGAGTTAATGCATAGCCTTAGAATAAAGAAATGTTCAGCCTTATCTACTTTTAACATTGGAGAGAAATTAAAACAGTATTATAGCTATGAAACTGGTTTTGGCAGATTATGCCAGCGCTCCTGCTCTTTTAAATACTTGAAGTTGCTATTTCATAAACTCCTGTAATACATAGTAAATTATGGATACATTAGAGGGGGACATACCACCATAGTGATGTCACCTTGTTTAAGGTGACCTGCAAATAAATTACACAATGGGAATCCCCCTGAATTCTCCAGAATATGGGACAATCCCCTTTGCCACACTTCTTGTGCCTTATTGACCTGCTTTTTTTTTCTTCTCAGATCAGAGGGTTCAACCCTTCAAGGACACGCTCTCCACCTACAGCGTTGTCTTTACACCCTTCTAGTGCATATTGCAGTGCTGGTTTGGTAACACATGACACCAGCCAGCAGCCTGTACTAGCATGGGGATTGTTTTTGCCGCGTAACATTCCATGTATTTAATCCTGTGTTCTGCAGGGGATGAATGCAGATATTCTTAAGCACAAGAGAAGGAATTAACAGTCTCTATTTTTGTATGCAGACAGCTGCCTCCTCCCCAGTTAATAGTAGGTGTGACATCAGTGCTGGGGATGTTGAGCAGTAACCAGCTATTAGAGCAGAGGTTGGACTGCTCTGAGCCCAGAAGTGAGCAGCCCTGAAGAGCCAAAGTGATTCCCATCTCGCATAGTGGGTGCTAGATAAAGTCACAAAAACGTTGCATAGCGGTCCTCCGCAATGGTGTTACCTGTTAAATGTTCTGCAGGGTAACGCGAGCCAAGGGACAGGTCCAAGCAACATTTGCACACATGGGCTGTTTTGCACCCTGCTGATCCGTGTGAGGGAAAAGAGCATTTTTGCATAAAATGTGTGCATTTGATTCTGAAGCCTGACTGGCAGATTTTAAGTAGATGTACGAATTTTGGATAAAAATGCACAGAATCAAATGGATAAGAAACAGCGATTCTACACAATCTACTTCATTAGTTAATTTGCAAGTTGAATGTCTCCAGAATTGGCTGTTGTATAGTAACTTGCCTCTGAAAAGGTGACTTGATTTAGAACATGGGAAACATCCCTTTAGGGGAATCGCTATTCTTTGAGAGTGTTTTGGTGAAATAGCCATGTGTCTGTAGCTACAGTAATCATATCTATATAATATTTAGTCAACAACAAACATGAATGCATTTCATCGCTTTTGAGAATGTCTGTATCTACTGAGTTTGACCAAGCACATGATAATTTTAATTTTTGTAGTGAAAAATCTGTGAAGAAACTAGCTGCCCTTCCAGTCCCTCAGCCACTCACTAAAATTACAACAGCTGCACCAGAGCCAGCCAAACCAGGGGATAATCGAGAGGCAAGAAGGAAGGAACGTCAGACAAGGACTCCACCCAGGAGGTAAGAAAGCTGTGGGGTGGAGTGAGGCTTGATCTCCTGGAAGATAGAGCAAATCCTGGGTTTCTCTTGGGAGTACCGACTGCAAGGGCTCTTTGGTATTAAAGGAGAAATCTGTTTCCTGGGGCAGGAAGGGAACGGGAAGAGGGGGAAGGAGTCAGGGGTGAATGCTAGTGACTTGCCACAGCAAGTGGCTCCTGTCTTTGAAGGCTGGTTGGAGGATGAAGTAGGTGGAAATGTGCCAAAAGGCAGGGTCTGCAGTACAAAAAAAGGCATGTTTGAGAGCTGCTGGTTGTGGAGGCTTCACAGCAAGGAAGCAAAGGTGTGTTTGGTTCCGAGAGCAGATCTGATGTGTTGGAGAGTCATTTGTGGTGATGGGTTTGGGCCCTCTTTACTGTAAACATGTGCCAGTATGCAGGGAGTATTTCTTCTGTGTGGTCCCAGGAGCTGGTTCGTCAGCATCCAGCAGTACCCCTGGAGGAGGGGAGGAAAAACTCCCCAGTACACAGCTTGCTGGCTCCCCTGCTCCACTTTCTCTTCCTGGCTTCATCCTGTGTGACTAGTCTGAATGTTTCAAGTGTTTTCTGTCTGTCCTCTAGTTGTTTCTGTTGTCTTTTTCTCTTCCTTTGCATTTAAAATGAGAGAGGCTTCTGATGGTTTTCAAACAAGGAGCATTTGTCTGTATTTAAATATGTTTATCAGGCTTAATCCATTGTACTGTATTTAAAAACGTTACAGGATAAATGCAGGAAGCATTGCCTGTTCTTGGAGGGACACGAAGTCAGCTAAGCACAGCTCAAATTCATCATGCATCCTTTTTACATTAGAAGTTTTGAAATAGTATGACACCTGTGTGCCTAGTCTATGGAAGTGATAGCTTGGTGTGTTAGAAATGTATTTAATATAAATGTCTATCTTATGAGCACTAAGAATGTTTTATCCCTGCAGTAAGTCATATAGTTTTCTTGGATCACTGGATGATGCTTTTATTAGTGTGTTTTGAAGATGGCTGTAATGTGTTTTGAAGATGGCTGTAAGTCTGTTTTCCGTTCAGGTTTTCAGAAGCATCCTGAGTCAGTTCTTAATTTTGCATGGGATTACATCGCATGTTTCTTCCCAGTAGTTGAAGAAAATGCCTGGGCTGAGCAGTTATGTCTCCACAAGTGAAAACTGATCACGACAGTTTCTTTTCCCTAGAAACTCCATCAGTTCTAGTTTCCATTTCACTTACTTTAACTAGTTAATAATAGTCTTGGATGTCTTTAGTCACCTTCCCTTATTCTTTATTCCAGCCTTGGGTTTTTTTTCATGCTTACACCCACAGAAACCCCACTGCCCTGCACTCTCCCTGCTGTGCAAATGACAAAACAGCTCTATTTATTTTAGTACTGGTGTGTTAGTCACAAAAAATGTGTATGATTATTGGTATAGCCTGAAATACAAGGTAGTCCCACTGTGTTACGCAGTTAGCAATTTTTGTTTATAGGAAGCATTTGCTCCTGGTATCAGTACAGGATTAAGGTACTCTAGCTCATTCTTTTGTTTGGCTCTCATTAACATTATGCAGTCTTGCATAAAACATCCACTGTCCAGAAAACAGAAGCTTCCTCAGGACTGGGAACACAAGGTTGAGAAGAACATCTGAAACAATTACGTTTGCAAAGCACCAGTCTCGTATACAATACAGGACAACAGCATCATGCTCAAACTGTCCCTAGAAAAGCGGAGTGCAGCAAAGTGAGGATGTCGTTTGCTGTCTTGCAGGCGGACTATCAGCGGCAGCATCAGTGGCAGTGCCAGCAGCTACAGTGGTTCCAGTTCCCGATCTAGGTCCTTGTCTCGGTCTCTCTCCAGATCTCATTCCAGATCATCATCTGCCTCAGTCTCCCACTCCCCGTCTGGGTCCAGGAAATCCAGGTACAGCCTCGACCCTTCATAACCTTTGTTGAAGTAGGAGGAGATTATAACCTTTCTTAACTGTTGTGGTTTCTTGCAGCTAAAACTCTCTAGCTTCAAGTGTCAGAAGCTGTAGGTAACTAGGACGTGAAACAAGATTGATTCTTTGTGTGGTGTTAAGAATCCCGAGTCCTGAATCCTGACAGTAGTACGGTGTTGGTGGTGCCCTTGTGGCTTATTCAAGGAAGTAATCTGTCATGTGTACTGAACTGCCCATTTTTACCTAAATTATGACCAAAACATCTCCTTATGGCCAGGCTGATCACACATCCAAATTTATTTACAAGTTAACAGTTTCAGGCTACAGAGCTTTGCTCTTCTAAACCTCTACTACCTCTGGTTACCGAATGTCCTGAGGGAAGATGCTTGGCCTGTCAGAAGAGGTAGGTCAGAAAATACCTACAAGGCCCAGCTAATGATATTTTTACTTTGCTGGCAAAGTTGCATGGCCAGTTCCCTTTGTGTTTAGCTCCAAGTTAATAGTTATATGGCTGTTAGTCTGTGGGATTTGTAAACAGCTGACTCCCTCCAGTAGAGTCATGAAATAAACCTCTTTCCAAGTCCTTCGTTTGGGTTTTTTGCATCTGTTCACACATAGGAATCCCTGAAACCTCACAGGCAGCCTTGAAACACGACGCTTCCATGTGATGCAGGTTTAAAAGCAGACAAATAGTGTAAAACTAGTGGATTAAGTAGGACTTAGCTCTGACCAGCAGTAATTCCCATATCTGAACTCTGTGAAACTCTGTTCAACATCCGTGTTATTTTACGGAAATACAAACTTGTTTACTACATGCTTGTTGCCTTCATCAGATCAGGCAGGGGTGATGCAAGAGGCTCAGAGCACTTGGACACGCTGGCTCTGCGCTGCCCTGCTGTACAGGGCTTGAGAGGAGAAGATGGGAAAAACTTAATGCAGGTGTTGCTTTTGTGGCACTGGGGCTGTGCTTGCTGCTTTTACAGGTGTGTGGGAAAGGGGAAACATAGGAGATATGGTGTGTGCGCAAACCAGATTTGCTGTCACAACCTCGTAGCCAGGAGTTTTCCTGGAGAAGTTGTTCCTGGCTCATCCAGTTGCCATTGCAACAGTCCATGCAACCTCTCAAAAGTCATCTCTGTCAGGATGCCAGCGGGTAGAGACTTTGCTGCTTGTTCCAGGGCTAGTCTGTGCTGAAGCTGCTGCATCCCGTGCAGTCGTACGCATGCCAGCTTCCAGCAAGTGAGCTTGGACCTTGCTGGCAGGTCAGTCATTGGAGCGCAGAAGTCAGCGTGGCCTGCAGAACCTGCTGGAGAGGCTGCCTAAATATTCATGTAGTTAGCGTACACCTGGTCCCACGTGGCGGTGGCTGTGATGCCAGCCGGCTGCCAGCTAGCTGGGATTTTTGCAGCTGCTTCGCTGCACCAGGGAAGTCTGGTGCATAGCCCTGTATTTTTGTCTGATACATTTTTAAGTAGAAAGTCTTCCTTAAATGAATATGATTGTCTGACATTTTTAGTGTTGTGAATCCATTAGGAGATAGCCATCTTAAGGCACTATTAGAAGATAGCCATCTTATAGGCATCTTCCCTGTCATTATCAGTCGTGACATTATGTGCATCCTCGAAACAGGCAGCTGGGCTCTCCTGTACCCTGGCGAGCTGGGCAGGAGCTGTGGGCTGTAGGACTCCAGGGTTTTTAAAGCCTCAGTGAATCAATGTGTGCCATGCAACAAAAACATTGCCAGGGAACCCTTGACCTGAGCCTTAACACTGACCTCTACGTGATAGTGCACACCCTGCTTTCACTTTTTGTTTACCTGGGGAAACAGTGACCTTAATCTTGTTTATAAATGAACAGTACTTTCTAGACTTGCATCTAACATGTTTGGGATTTTTCATACTATGTGTGCACCCCAGGAGGCACAGCCTTTGTCTCTTCCTCGTTATTTGCCTGCCTTAGCAGCCTTCTGACATCCCGGCCATGCAGGGGAATTGAAACAAAGGTGTCTGTCTCATCGCTGCCTGGTTCTTGTTGCATTTGTGACTGTAACGGGCTGTTGGCTCTTTCCAGGTCCCTGAGCGTGAGCAGCGTTTCTTCTGTCTCTAGTGCCTCCTCTAGCAGCAGCTCTGTACGCAGCGCCGACTCCGAAGACATGTACGCAGACTTGGCCAGTCCTGTTTCCTCAGCCAGCTCCCGATCCCCAACCCCAGCGCAGCAGAAGAAAGGTAGAGGTACCTGGTTTGTTTTTTTTCTTCTCCAAGGGGTCTTGGGAAAAGAAGCGGGGAGCAGAGATCTGCATACAGCTTGCTTGGTGGTACTATGGGCTCCAGGAAAATCATTGAGCAGAGGCTGACACTTGTGCCTGGCGTGACCTAGGGGAGCCCAGAGGCTTCACCTGAGGAGGGTGAGACCATGGAGAAGGGAGGCTGTGGAGTAAATATACATTCGCATCCTTCTGTCCATGTGTCTCTGGCTGTAAAGATGCCTTTTCCTGCATGGGAGTTCTGCCTGATGCCCCCTCTCTTACCTTGTTCTCTTTCACCCTTGCGAGGTGATGCTAAATCTTCTGGACAACTCCAGTATCGTATTGCTCTTCCTCTGTTCTTTTTAGACCGTAGCAGAGTTGGCAGCAAGAGCCTTTTGTTCTTTGTCTTTTATGTTAAGTGTCCTCTCTGCGGAAATTCTGGTTTCCTGAATCTTTTAACCTTGGGGCCATGTGCTGTGCTAACTGGTGTGGGCTTTTTCAGTCCCTGGAGCAGCATCCTCTTGCCCTGCCCTCCAAAGGGAGGGCAGTTGAAAGGAATCAGTTGCAAGTCACTACATTGCACTCTGGTTTCAACAGGAAAGTCAAAAAAAGAAGATAGCGCTAAAGAGGAGAAGCGGAAACGGGATGTGCCTGCTCAGCTCCTGAAATCAGCCAAGCCCACCCAGGGGAGCAAATCACAGCAGCTCCTCCAGACCCAGCAGCCCTCAGCCCCCCAGTCTCAGCAAGGGGGCTTCAGTGCTCACAAAGAGATCAAACTGACGCTTTTGAATAAGGTGAGAGGTCGGGCGGGTGCAGTTCCCTCCACGCTGGGGGTCCGAGGAGCAGATGGGATGGATACTGAGGCTCAGGGCTGGTGGAAGGGGAGCCCCAGGCTCCGTGCCGTCGGGATGAGCTCAGCCGGGTAGGTCCGCAGCTGGGGATTGAAGGGCGGCAGACAGAACCAGTCTGGCAGCACACACCCTGTGGTGGCTTGAGTTTGGGACTGTGTTGGCGGCTCCCCTGGGGCACATTCCTGCTGCAGCTTCAAGGGCTCTTCCCCGCTTTCTCGAAGGCTGCAGCCAGAGCACCGAGGCGAAGGCGTGCGCGGCGCAGTCCCGCATGCGCTGGAGCTTTGCCCACTGAAAGCATGCTCCCCGCACGCTTCCGAGCAAGCTCTCCTCCCACTGCCCGCTCTGGAGCGAACCGCTGACGAGTCACTAACTGAGTCAGGAGGTAAAAGTGGCGATTGCCTCGTCTCTCTGGGGTGCCTGCCACCAGCCGCGCTTTCCGCGGGGAGCCTGGCTCTTTCCTCTTTACGACTGAGCCCGACGCCCTGCTTCGGTGCCTTCGGCTGAGATTGCAATCCAGATCATGTGGGAGAGTTCAGCCTTGCCGGGTTTTGTGCCGGAGCAGGGTGTTGGCCCCAGTCACGTGGGTAGGTTCCTGTTTTTGAAGCGTTAATGTTTTTTTTCTGACAGTCCAAATTCCCCGTTGCAGTCTGAGGCCGCAGTTTTCTCTACTTCCCTGTGCTATGACGTGAGGCGCCTTTATCGAGTCTGTGAAGCATGCTCCGTGGGGAGGAGTGTGCAATTACACATAACTACCAGCTGGCATGGTCAGATCCTGGAAGAAGGCATGGCTCCACATGCCTCCTTGACATCTGCTATCCTTGGTGCTGCTGAAGAAAAACTCCACAAAATGCTGCTATGTTTTTCCGTTTCTGACAATTATGAAAGTAGCGCAACATTAGCCCCAGTGCCAGAGGAGGTTGCTGTTTGCTTACAGTGGTAGGGGAATTACATGGTGCCAGTGATGATTGGGACTGGTATGCAGAAAGAGTTTAATAGGAGATGTGCTTGCGTGAGCCAGCCAGCACATCATGGGCACCCGTCACAGGAAATATCTCTGCCTGCTTCCCTCCCCAGAGGGAAGTGGCTGCTCAGCTTTGTTGTCTGTTTTAATTCCATTTCAGGCAGCTGACAAAGGAAGCAGGAAGAGATACGAGCCAGCAGACAAAGACAGGCCGACCTCTCCTCCAGCCAAACGGGCGAACCTGTCACCTGACAGAGGTGAGATATCAGCCATCCCAGGGACTCCTGGCCTGGCTGGGTTCCTTCTCTGTCACTCGAGGCGGTGCTCCGGTGACAAATGTCCCGTGAAAGTCTCTGCTGCAAGAGTCCACTCGCTAGAGAGGTTAATTGCAGGCATGTGTCCTTCCAAAACCTCAGAGTGTGCGATTGCCACCAGATAACGCAGGCGTTTTAGCCGTCCGGCTGCAAATACACGGTGGAGGTGAGACGCTCTGGTTTGTGAAGTAAGCGAGGTGAGGTCAGCCCTGGGCAGGCCAAACCCAGCCTTGCCTAGCTGTTTTGTGGCACACATTGCGAGTACCTTGGCTCCACTATGTCTGTGTAACTCCACTAAAAAAAAAAAAACCAACCAACCCTCGCTTTGAAGACACAGCGTGCTCATCTCTGCTGCAGGTACATATTCATCCCACAGCAGCCTCCTGTTCTCTAGTAACGTCATTGGATGTGGCTGTGGAAGTCATAGGGTTTTCCCTTACTGTATCGTGGGGTCTTCTCTGCCTTGTATTTCAGTGCATCGCAATGGATCTTAGTCCTCCCGACAGAAAGGCTTGTGGCGGTGCTTAGAAAGGGATCATGGGCTGCCAAGGCTCCAGGATGGATGCAATAATTGGCTAGATCACCCGTCCTGCGAAATGAGATGATTTCCCCACTTGTGTGTGACACAATCTGATCTGCCCCATATGTTTAGAAAGACGCGGGCTTTCCAAGTGTTCTCCTGTGTCTGAATCCTCAGCAGCAGTACGAGCGCCTCAGAAAACCGAGCTAGCACGCTACATCAAGTGGGACCTAAATGCCATGCTCCAGCCTCTTCTGTTGCTGCCGAAAAACAAAGGGGGGGAGTCATCAGTCAGAGGTGCCTGGTTTTGACGTACAAGCCAGCGTTGACACGTGATGTTGTTTTCCCTGTTGTCTCGGCTGTAGGTGTATCTTGTTGACTCTGGGTGCCAGCCAGAAAAAATTTCTGTGCTAATAGCCTGGTTGCATTCGACTCCTGCAAAGGCAGCGTGGAAGGGACTGGGTGAGGTTGAAGTTCACTGGGATCTAGTTCACAACTACTGCTGAGCTGCAGACAAATGAATGGGCCGACCTAGCAAACTGTGCTGATTTTATAGATACATAGATGTAGATGTAATTATATACTTTATTTGTTGTCTGTACGTTATAAAGCACTTTTAAGCAGTAGCAAATGGGACACAAGCCCTGAAGGCAACTCAGCCTCACCTCCCAGTGGCAAGCATACCCTTGACTGAATTGGGACTGAGCAAGAGGCACCCTCCGGCATGCAGCCTGCATTCCAGTGTCCCAGCACAAAGCTGGTCGGTGTTTGTGCCCTGAGTCTCGCTTCCCTGTACTGTAACCTTGCTGTGATCAGATCCGCAGCTATAGTTGCCCCTCTGTGCACTGGGATAGCAGCGGCTGGGAAACCCACTGCAGCAAAGCTGGATAATGCTGCTGCAGGACCCCAGCGGGCTTCCCATCACCTGCAAGTCCCCACAGCTGCTCCGTTCGGGCAGGGCACGAAAACATGGGGGTGATGCTGCCTGTGGATTGGCCCCAGCTGGCTCCAAAAGCAGCAGAGCTGCACTTGCCCAGCACGCTTTAAGCCAATACACCCTATTACCTGGGCAGCGCAGAGCCAGCTCAGATGCTGCTGTGCCCATTGCTCACAAACTGGATGATTTGCCGAGGGATAATGGAGCACTGACTCAGTCCATGAGGGCCAGCCTTGCCCCGCAGGTTTGCAAGCAAAGCACAGCCTAAAAGCGCAGTGGAGGAGCCTTGTTCCAGCAGCCGGAGGGTGAGGAGAGGGCCGGTGCGGCTCCCCGCAGGTGATGTTTTGTACAGCTGACCATGAGGCACAGCCTTGACTAGCTTTTCTGCTCCCCGTGAAGACAGGGTGCACAACAGTAGGTTCCTTTTCTAGCTGCTGCTGGACTTGGCCTTTTGTTGGCATGATCTGGTCGGTCTCAAGAGAGCATCCATATGCTGCTGAGACGGTACAGTAGGTAGGGTAGCGACCCGTACCTTCACAATGAGCGAGAACGTCTCACCTTTTTGTCTCCCGTTAGGCTCTCGTGACAGGAAGGCAACCGGGAGACTCTCTTCACCCAAGCAAGAGCGACAGAGAGGCCAGAACCCGAAACCTTCTCCTGCACAGACAGACAGGTCAGTGCCCGCTTGTTCTCCTGGGTCTCTTGTGGGCCAGGCTGGGGCTCACACTTCTCCAGCGGTTCACTCCCTCCTCTCGGGGCAGCTCTGATGCTCTCTGGCTGTAGTTTCCAGTTGCCATGGAGGCACAGCAAGAGGAAGGACGCGGAGCTCCCTGGGCAGGAGCCAGAGGTGCTCAGGGGCTCACACGCCACCAGCTAAGCTGTTCCAGCTCAGAAATGAGCAGGAGCCTGGGGGTTTTCTTGAGGTCAGTCCCAGCAAGAGGAGCCAACTGGGTTAGGTGCAAGCTCATTCATGCTAGTGCCTCTGCCTGTCGCTAGCGCTGTGTAGTGCTAATGAGAAAGAAAGTACAACCCCTTCACCCTCCTGCCGAGCTCCTCATGGCAACTGGCTCAGGTGCCCGATGCCCTTTCTTTCATACTCTGGTATACCTTCAGCAGCTCACTTTGCTGCTGTGAGATGGTAAAATGTGGCCCCTGAATGGTGACTAGCCCTGGCTTTGCACCTTTCCATCCCCTCTGGTGACAGGTGACCAGCTCACATCCGATTTCTTGGCAGTCTGCACTCTCTCCTGTGCTGGAAATACCCCATTGCGGAACTGGACGTGTGGCTCCAGGGGCCTTGGGCTATGCTCCGCTCAGAGCCCTTTGGTGAAGGGTTGTGGAGCACCTTCTGCAGCACACCTAAAGCTCCCTCAGTCCTCCTGGCCTGCAGCCAGCCAGCATCGCTTTGCATTTCTCTAGTGTCATCTCTCCAAAGATCTCTGTGAGCAAACGGACGCAGCCCTGTCCTGCACCCCTGCCTTCCTTGGCCAGCAGGACTCGTATCATCCCCTCTCCCCAGCCTGGGGCATGAGCGAGCCTCAATTTCTGCATGTCAGTCTTCCCAAACCAAAACCTAGCCCCGGCTGCCACAGCCCTGTCCTTCTTCAGGCCCTGAGGTCCTGTTTTCCAGCAGTGAAGAGGAACTTCAGCCTTCTCAGACTGGTCATGTTGACTGCATCCTTGGTTCTTGACCCTCTTCTGCCTACTGCTGTTTGGGTTGGCAGTGTTGCGTGGTGGGTTCAATGTGCCCTGTGCCCAGGCACGGGGGTGGTTAAGGACACACTGGGTTTCTCTAGGGCAGCTGAAGGGTAGTTCTGTGTCCTGTTTTGAACTCCTTGGGGTTATTTGGGTCATGCTTGCACAGCCCCGCTTCTCTTCAACGTAGTATGAAAGGGTGCAAGTGGCATTAACAGAGGAGACGGTGACTCCCACTGCTGACATCCGCCAGCAGGCTGGCAGCAGCAGTGGCAACAGGCTTTCCCAAATGGTCCAAGTCATCAGAAAGAGCCAGCCGAGGTTTAGACTGCACCTTCGGTGCATTACCGAGCTAGCAGCACTGCAGAACTCCGGCAGGCTCACGATGCCACTCTACTTCCCCGTCCTGTCATCCTTCTCCTGCCGTAAGGGGAAGTGGTGGCCTGCGGCAGCAAGAGCCACAGACTGCTTGCCTCCAGCCCCGGTCACAGCCTGATCCAGGAAAACCCGCTGCTGCTAGCGATGGGGACCGGTGGCCCGCGGTCCTCCCCATGCGGAGCCAGCCAGGCTCCCTGTATGCAGGAGAGGGAGAGTTCCCCCAGCTTTGCTTTGCTCTCGCAGAAACTGCTTCGGACTGCAGCAAAGCGGCATCGGAGCAGAACTGGAGTGCGACACTGAGTGTCTGTGAGCTGCATCGCAGGGCAGGGGTTGTCAGGATCTGAAACTGTGGGAGTTCTCCAGGGCTGCCCTGTGACTCTCCCCCCTCTTTGCTCCCTTGCACATGTCCATCCCCCAGCAAGCTGCTCACAAGAGCCGGGACAGCCCTTGGGGGTTGCAACCATGGTGGCCGTGGTGCCGGGTTTAAATTTCAGGATCCCCCCCCAGAGCAGCTGATCTTCTACTGTTTCAGCTAGTTTTCCAGCCCCAGGCCTTGCGTCTTGAACCCATTTTCTTCCACCAGCGCTTAGAGCGATGCTTTCTGCCGAATCAGACACTGACGGGGTTTGTTTCCAGCGCGGCGTGCTGCTGCCGAGCAGCCTCTCACCACCCTCTGCTTTCTCTCCCTGCCAGGAAACGCCAGCTCTCGCCTCAGTCCAAGAGCTCCAGCAAAGTCACGAGCGTACCGGGCAAAGCATCCGAGCCAGGCCCCACGGGTGCCAAGGCGGGCAAGTCCAGCACCCTGTCGCGACGGGAGGAGCTCCTGAAGCAGCTTAAGGCGGTGGAAGATGCCATCGCTCGCAAGCGGGCCAAAATCCCGGGGAAAGTATAGTGGGCCGTGCGCGGAGCGCCGCTCTGACCTTTAGTGACTGTTCATGTTTTTATAAATAGTGTAAAAGCAGCCACTTTGGGATTTTGCAGTTCTGTCTTATTTTGGCTGCGATTCTTTTTAAAAAAAAAACCACACAAAAAAAAAAAATAACTGAAGTTTTGTCAGCTGAGATGCCCATGACGACTCGCTCCGGCTCCCGAAGGGCGAGCGGGGCCAGCCCCTGGCTCTGCTGGCGCCGGTTCCATGTAAATTATGCACAGAGGACTCCAGCCCTGTCGGATGCTCTCACTATTCCTCTCTTTCTCTCTGCCCTCTCCTCTTTGCTAGCCTTGAGTTGTATTCTCCTAGTTAGCCCTGCTGTGTGTTGAGTGTCTTCAGCAATGCAGTTCTATATACTGTGTAACGAGAGAGCCGAAAACTGCTGTGAACTGCTGGCAAAATGACCTTCTCCCCCTGCCCTCCTACCCCAGGAACAAAAATATATATATATTCTTGACTAAAGTCTGATTGGGAAAATGACCTGTCTTTTATTTTAAGCATCGGATTGTTTTAGTTGATTTAAAAGGAGCCCTGAAGGTGGTGTGGGGAAGTCTGTTTAACAAGGAGGGTCCTTTTTCCTTTTTTTTTTTTTTTTCCTTTTTTTCTTTTTTTTTTTTTTTTTTTTTGAGGGATCTCCCTGAAATAAAGTATTTTGATAACCAGTTCTTCCTTTCTCTACTCTTCTCTCCATCCCTTGTCCTCCCTCTCCCTTGCCTTGGGGGGGCCTGTCTTCCTCCTCCCCCCCCCCCCATCTTTGGGGGGTGTAGTTTATTTTTCCTGTTCTCCTGATGATCCTGTGGCTGTACTGACTGCTGCCAGCACAAGCAGCCTCATGGAGCTGGAAGAGCTGCTGCATCTCTTGGGGGGAGCACCGTGTCCCCTCGCTGTGGGTGCCTGGTGCCCCTGAGCCCCCCTGCCAACACCCAGGGCTGTGGGACTGCTCCTTGCACCCAGTTACTAAACCAGTATCCCACTGATGGTAGCAGAGGGCTCTGCAGCCTGTGCCGTAGCTGGCTTCACCCGGCATAATCTGGGGGGGCCTCTGGGCTCATCCAGGCCTTTGGGAGATCATGTATGGGGTCCCTGCACCCCAACCTGCATGCGGGAGGCTCTGCTTGGGGTATGTGGCACCCCATAAAGTCACTGCTAAAACAGGGTGCAAATCCCATCTCTCTGGTAAAAGACCAAAGCTGTGGCTGTGCCTGGTCCTGCAGCTGTGCAAAGCTGTTTTCCCACATGCTTCCCCCCACCACCACCAGTACTGTGTTTCCCGCTATACTGGGACCACTGGACTGCTATGGGGACAGTTGGCACCCTGACCCCGAATCCTTTCCCTGCACACCAAAGGCGTTGAGCCCACGGTGCAGCGCGGCACATGTGGTGCTGTGGTCCAGGCGAACCCAAGCCGGGTTCTGTAGTGGGATGGGGTGCGAGGGGGGGCTCCTTGAAGGCCCCTCATCTCTGAACCAGCTCCTCTGGTCCCACCGCATCCTCCCCTTTCAGCTCAGCACCATCATCTTGGCTTTGTGCCTCCACCGTCACCGGGACATCCCTCGCTGCTGGACCGGAGAGCAGCAGAAGAGGATGGACGCAGCCTTTTCCAGAGTTGCCCAATTTGGGATTTCTGTTCTGGCAGACCCAGGAATGTGATGGTGATATCACCACCGGGCTTACGCAATGGGGCCAGGGCTGGGGCTATGGGATCCTGTCCCCACGGGTCGCGGGAGGGCTGGGGTGCCGGCGGACGGGTACCCAGGGCATCCCGTGCCACCCCAGCCCTCCCGCAACCCCAAACCACCCATCCCCACGATGCTCTATCCCCATCACCGCAACAGCCAAACTGGTGGACACCCTTTTCCCTACCGGTCTGTGCACGTCCCTCCCCAATTTTGGGGGTGTCGGGAGCCAATTTCCGGGCTGAAACGACGCTTGAGTCGAGAAGGAAGTACGACGGCCCGCGGGGAGGAGGAAGGCAGCCAGAGCTGGAGTTTCCAGGTGTGTGTACATCACCTGCCCGAGCCCTATATAAAGGCGGTGGCGGCGGTTGCGCTGCCACTCGGCCGCCCGCATCCCCGGGGTAGCAGTTCGGAAGGACCCCCCCCAACATCACCCACCACCCCTCGTCGTGCTCCCATACCCCCCTAATGGTAATACTTCGCCTTGAGGGGGGGGGAGTGGGTGCTGCGGGGGTACGGGCGTGCGAGGGGGGTGGGAATGCTGGCGGCTGGGGGGGGGGGGGGGGGGGATGGGGGTGG
>NW_010973104.1:2002323-2006606 GCF_000737465.1 Haliaeetus leucocephalus | reverse complement strand
TGGCGGCTGGGATGGGGGTGAGAGCGTATGTGGATGGCGGGGGGGGGGGTGCGTGTGGACACATGCGTGTGTGTGCACACGTGCGTGTGTGTGCACAAGGGGGTTCTCCAGCTAGAGGGGGTGGGAACGTGAAGGCTGGTGGGTGCTGCTGCTGGGTGTGTGTAGATGCACACGTGCTGGCGATGCGTGTGTCAGGCTGGCCGTGGATGTGTGCGTGCTGGTGGTTTTGCACATGTAGCTACATGCGTGCTGGTATGTGGGGGGGAGTATAGTCTTCTATATGTATAAGGGCTGGGCAGTAGTGTGTGTGCATGGCTCTCTGCACATATGCTGGTGATATATGTGTGAGTTTCTGGCTGGGGTGTGCGTGTGGAAGGGTGGATCAGGTGTAGGCATGGGTGCTGGTAATATATGTGTGTGTGTGTGTGCACAAATGTCCATGTGCGTGTATGCATATGTGCTGTTACCTCTGTGTGGGTGTCTAGATGCGCACAGGCTGATACTGCTCTGTGTATGTGCATGGAAGGGCAGTATGGGACATATGTGTGTATATATGTGCTTGTACATACACTGGTACTGATGTGTGTGTGTGTGTTACACACATGTAGTGGTATCTTGACATGTGCTGGCGCTCCGGGTGCCTGCACTGATACTGCGTGTATGTTTGTGCAGAGCTACATGTGTGCTGGCTGTCCGTGTGTATATACAGGTATTCTCTGAGTGTGTGTATAGCTGTCTGTACGTGTGTGTATATGTACAGGTAGCCTCTGTGTATATATACATGTGCTGGTACCATGTATGCACGCACATAGGTGTGCTACTGCGTTAGGAGGTGGGGGTGTGTATATATCTGTGCTGGTACGCTGTGTGCACATGTAAACATGTGTGTGCATACATGTGCATGTGTGGGTACCAGCTCACGCTTTTGGGGAGGGGTGTGCAAGCACACATGCGCTGCTGCTCTGCATGTCAAAGCCCCCTGAGGTTGGGGGGGGACCCTTGGTGGGCTGTGGGTCCCTGCTGCGGGCTGCATCCCCAGGAGGGCAGGGGGTGGGTGCCAGGGTAGGGTGCAGGATTTGGGTCCCCCCCCTCTGACCCGGGTTCTCACACAGGGCTGGCTGGGTGCCCTGGTGCTGCTGGGCACGCTGATGCTGTGCCGTGGTCTGCGCCGCCCCGGTAGCCCCCCGCACCATCCCCACGTTCACTGCTACAGCGTGGGTGAGCTGCGGGACGGCGAAGCCCCCGCGCATCTCTTGGGTCGCAGCCTGCGCTGGGACCACTACGTGCCGGTGCAGCTGGTGCCGCAGCTGGAACGCTTGCAGGAGGCCAACGCCGGCCATCGCCGACACCGTCGCCATCGCGAGCGTGCCTGCCCCACGCTGCAGCTCCGCGCCGGCCTTCGCAGCGAACCCAACGAGCGCTCCATCTCCCCGTGGCGCTACCGGTGAGTGGCCCCCACCTGGGACACCCCCACACATACCCTATGCTGGCTGCTGCGGCGTGCCTCAGTTTCCCCGAACATCCTTCACTTGCCGCTTCCTGGGGGCATCCCTGTTGCTGCTAGCATGGGGGTGGCTTGGGGGGGCACAGGGGAAGGGGTTTGCTGACCGTGTTTCCCCCCCCACACCTCGCCCGCAGCATCGACGAAGATGAGAACCGCTACCCGCGCAAGCTGGCCTTCGCCGAGTGCCTCTGCAGCGGCTGCGTGGACGTCAAGACGGGTCGGGAGACGACATCGCTCAACTCGGTGGCCATCTACCAGACCATGATGGTCCTGCGGCGCAAGCCCTGCCCGCGTCCCACCGGCCCCGGCCTCGTCACCTTCGAGGTGGACTATATTAGGGTGCCGGTGGGCTGTACCTGCGTCCTGCCCCGCACCGGGCGCTGAGCCCCCCCCCCACCCCGGCTCCCATGGAGCCCCATAGCGTGACCGTGTCACTGCATCCACCTCCACCCGTGCTTGTTTTAGAGCACCCACCCGGCCCCCCCCCCAACACAGAGCCGGGTGTCTCCCCCCTCCCAAACCATCACCTCGTTATTTATGTTATTTATAAGCCTTGCTGCTGGGGGACTTCTTTTTTTTAACCTGTATTTATTGCTGACCCCCCCCACACCAAGGCTGCGACTCCGGGTCCAGCATGACCCCACGAGTGCTTCCCAGGGGCTGGCTGGTTATTTATTCCCCCCCGCAAAGCTATTTATTGTCTCCTCTATATGTGCTATTTAATACCGGCAGCGTGCAGCCTGCAAATAAAGGCCGACTCCCCGGGCATGGTCCTTGCTCTGTTCCCAGCCAGCGTCGTGGGGAGATCAGCATGGGAGGGGGGGGCAAATGGGTGCAGATGGGGATGGGGGTACATCCCTGGGTACCCCGTGGGGCAATGCTCGACTGTGGGGCATCTCGCAGCCCCAGCATGGTGGGCAAAGCACCGGTGCACCCAGTGCGGCAGGGCAGGATGAACTGGGAGGCGATAGGGAAGGTGATGGGGCAGGGGGGTGCCCTACCCCACCACCCCCCCAGCCCCAGGATGGAGGGGATCAGCCCCGGCACTCGCAGCATCCCACCACCCACACCTTTCCCACGGTTCTGCCCCCAGGCACCCACGTCCCACGGGCCCAGCGCCATCTGCTGGGGCCACCCCACGTGCCCTGCCAGCACCCACGGGTGCCCTGGGGTGTCTGCACCCCCCCCACCAGACCAGGGGTTACTTGGGGGGGCAGGTAGAGGGGAGCCCGGAGCCTCTGCTGATGCCCAACAAGATCAATACCACCAAGCGGCACATGGTCCCACATCACACCTGGGCACCCACGAGTGGGAGTGGGGAGGGAAATGCCCCCCCACACACACGCTATTTTCCCTGCCAGGGGGTCACCTCAGGCTTTGGGGGCTCCTCTGGGACACGCTGTGCAGCTGTGGTGCAGGTCCACGTGCCACCGCGTCTGTCCCCCCATCTTCACCCCACCTTTTAGCTCCACAGAAGATTTGAGCACGGCACAGCAGCATGGCCCCCCCTCTGCACCACAGGTCCCCTGAGGACATCTCCCCGTTCCCCCCTCCCCACAGCAGGAGGGACAAAGCCCTGCAGTGGCTGCATTCTGCACACCCCCACCCCGGCTTCAGCTGCATTTGCCCATAATTGGGCTGTTTGTCCTTAAAACCCCCCCCAAATCCAGCCCCAGCAGCTGCAGCAACCCCCCCCAGGGGAGCAGGAGGCAGGGGGAGCTGGCGCTTTTCCCACCTTTTATTGCAACAGCAACCGCAGAAGTGACAAAAAACAGCAAGAGAGGGTGCAGGGAGCAGAGCTGCCTGATCCCCCCCCCATCCCCGTGGGGCTGCAGGGCCTGGGGACCCCTCGGGAAGCTGGGAATGCCCCAGAGAACTGAAGTTCCCCAGGGATTTGGGGATCCCCCAGGGAACTGGGGGCTGCTTGGAAAGCTGGGGCCCCTTCAGGGAGCTGAGCATCCTTAGGGATTTGGGGATCCCCAGGAGCTGGGGACCCCCCCAGAGAGCTGAGCATCCTTGGGGATCCAACAGGAGCTAGGGAGCCCCTGGGAGCTGGGGACCACTCCAGGAGCTGAGCATCCCTGGGGATTTGGGGATCCCCAGGAGCCAGCCACCCCAGTTTCCCACCGAGGAGCCGGGGTGCAGTTGGGAAGCGGGAACACGAGCAGCGCAGCAGCGGCAGGAGAGCTCCCCCCCACCCCGAGTTACTCAGCCTCGACGGGGATGGGGTTCACCTGCCCCCCCACCTCCGCTGGCTGCTTCTTGCGGGTGTCGGCGGGGGGCCGGGGTGGGGGGTTGCTGGGCGGCTGCTTGATGGTGTCCCCCACATGTGGCCGCTCCCGGGGCTTCTGCTCGATGGGTCTCCACTCTTCCCCACGCACCGCCGCCTGTGAAGCCATGGGGGCCGTCAGGGGGGGACCCTTTCCTCCGGCAGGGCCCCCAGCCCCCCCAAAATCCCCCCCGAAGCTACTCTGCACTCACCAGCAGGTAGATGCCGCTCGCGGTGCCCAAGCAGACAGTGCCCAGGATGGTGGAGAGGAGGAAACCAGCGGGGACAGCCAGGCTGTGTGAGAGACTGGGGGTTTAGGGGGGGCTGGGGAGGGCTGCACCCCAACCCCAACCCCGCACACCCCACTTACGCAGCGTGCAGGATAGCTCGGATGTAGTAATTCCTCGTGAGGGGCCCAAACACCTTCACCACTGCTGTCAAGTACTTCTGGCCACTGCAGAGCAACACCGGGGGGGGGGGGCAGAGCGGCCGGCCCCCCCCCCCCCGGGG
>NW_010973104.1:2001775-2002313 GCF_000737465.1 Haliaeetus leucocephalus | reverse complement strand
CGGGCCCCTCCAGAGGCAACCCGGGGGGGGGGTCAGAGCGGCCGGCCCCCCACCTCGTAGGAGACACCCAGCCCCGAGGGACCCCCATATCCGCGCTGTCCCTGCATGGGACACCCCAGGGAACCCACCCGTGGGATCCAGCCCTGCTCCCATCCCACCGCTCCCGACCCCGGTGCTTTGTCTTTTTCGGGGGGGGGGGGGTACCAGGACCCCCAGTCGCAGGGGTGAGGGGCAAGGGGGGGACACACCACTTTTACTTACCATCTCTCCATGGTAGAACCCTTTTTCCTCTTGCTCCTGGGGTACTCGAGCAGGCAGACCAAGACGCCTGCCACGCTGCGGGGGGGGTCAAGGAAAGGGGTGCTTGGGGCCAGGATTAATCCCTAGGCACAACCCTCACCCCAAAAAAGGGCTGTTTGGGGCAGGGAAAGAGTGATTTGAGCCCAGACTGGGGAGGAGGAGGAGGAGGTCTCCCCCCCCCCATCCATGCCTCCCACCCTAACTGGGGCAGGGTTTTTTCCCCCAAAACCAGTCCCGA
>NW_010973104.1:1985256-2001765 GCF_000737465.1 Haliaeetus leucocephalus | reverse complement strand
CCCCCCCAAACTCACTGAGCCCGGCCGCCAGCGCCTGCTCGTTAGCCCACATGGCCCACTCGATCTGCCCCATGGCTCGGCCCGAGTCCGTTCGGCTCGCCTCGGCCCGGCCCGGCCCGATTCGGCCCGACCCGGAAGGCGGATGCGATGCTACGACGTAACCAGGCGCTAGCCCCGCCCCGCTTCGCCCTCGGCCACGCCCCCTCCACCTCCTAAACCACGCCCCGATTCCACAGGCCACGCCCCCGCGGGGACCCGCTCCAGCCGCGAAGGGACACAGCACCGGGGCTATACGGGGGCCGTGCGGGGGACAGGACCACCCCCACGAGGGACACGAGGGGACAGGGGACATGTCGGGATGACGAGGGGACTGTGGGGGGACAGGATCAGCCACGTAAGGGACATGATGGGGGGGGACAGGGGCCATGTGGGGTGACAAGGGGGTCGCAGGGGGACAGGATCAGCCCCACAAGGGACACGGGGGGGAGAGGATCAGTCCCAGAAGGGCCAGGCACAGCCGTGAGTAGGAACCCCCCCATCTCCCACCGCCCACCCCGCAGCCGGCGATGTGCGTCCCCCTCCAAAGAGCCCACAGAGCCCGTACACCCCAAAACAGCGCTGCAGCCAGAAAAACTCTTATTTCCTTACAAAAGAGTAAAAACCAGCCCCAGGAGTCACGTCCCACCCCGGGGCTGGGGACGGCTTTGCACTGGGTCGGACTCAGCACCCTGAGCCCCCCCGTCCCAGTGCATCACGGCCGTCACCAGCGGTGTCACCGGCGCTGTCACCGGGGCTCAGGCACGGCGGCGGGGCAGCCCGTCTGCTCCCAGGAGGTGCTGGCTGGGGTCATCCACAAGCTGGGGGCCGGGGCCAGGCTGTGGGGCAAAAGATGGGTTAGGGGCAGCGGGGGCCAGATCCTGGCACCGGGGAGCCCCGCTGCCTGCAGGGACCCCCCCCCACTTCGGGGCTGTGGGGTAGTTCCGGGCCCCACGGACCCCAAAAAGCCACCCCCTTAGTCACGCCAGTGGGAACGTGTCTAGGGACGGGGTCCTGCGCACCCCTGGGGACAGGGATGGGGTCCCACCCCCCCCCGCATAGGCCAGGCAGACAGGTCCCCCTGCCCCACACTTACCCCCCCCCCAGCCCTGTACCTTGGTGTGTAGGATGTACCGGACAGCCCCCGGCACCGGCTCCGTCACCACGGCCGCGAGCAGCTCCTCCGGCAGCGAGGCCGAGCCGACCGGCAGTCCCCGCACGAACCTGCGGCACGGCAGAGTGCTCAGTCCTGAGCCCCCCCGCCATCCTGCTCCGTCCCCCCCAGTAAGAGATGGGATTGGCCTTACTGGTCCCCGTTGGCGGCTGGGGGGAAGCTGCGTCTCACCACCTCCACGAACTCGGCCACGGTGTCGGCCAGCGTGAAGATGACGGCGTTGGGGCCGGCGTCAAAGGTGTAGGCTACCTGCGGCGGGATGAGGAGGGGGACACGGTGACGGACCGCGGCGCCACAGCAAACCAGAAGCCCCGCGGGGCCGGCACGGCCAGCCGGTACCTTGGTGCGTCCGTGGTGGGCGTTGAAGCGGTGTGCCAGGGCGATGATGTGCCGCGAAAGGTCGTTGAGGTAGAAGATGGGGGGGAAGGTGTCGAGGCAGGTGGCGTGGAACTGGTTGCTGTCCCGCATGGCGAGCTGCCCGAAGCCCTCGAAGTCCCGCTCACGGATGTGCCGCATCATCAGGGCCAGGCGTTCCGGCACCACTGCCTCTGCCCGGTGCTGCCGTGGCAGGTGGGTCACGGTCACCCCAATTCGGCGACACCCACCTTTGGGCTTCGCTCAGGTGGTACCACAGGAGCAACCTCCCCCCCCACCATGCCCTCCAGCGCAGAGAAATGCCCCCCTCCGAGGGAAACGGGACCCCAAACCCTGCCTGCAGGCAGGAGGCAGGCAGCTTCCCTGGGGCAGGATCAGGCCCGTTGCCCCATACCTTCAGCAAGGGGCTGGTGTCCACGCTGGTCTGCATCCCCGCCGTGCTGCCCACCTGCTTCTTCTCCCCACTGACCTGGGGGGGGACGACACAGACAGCGGGACGTGAACCCCCCTGAGCCCCCAGACCCACCAAGGGGGATCCCCTGAGCCCCGGGGTCTGCACCCACACGGGGTTGGGGTGCTCCCATCACTCTCCCCCCCTCAAATCCCACCCAGCCAGGGGGGTGGTGGGTACAGCCGTGCCCCCTCCCACGCTCCGCCAGTCCCTCACCACCAGGACGAGGACCCTGAGCTCCGGCCAGTGCGTCTCGGGGGCCACTTGGTGGGCGAGGCTGTCCCTGCCGTCCGGCCGCTCGCCCCGCTGCCACTGCACGAAGCCCCCCAACATGCTGCGGCAGGCGCTGCCCGAGCCGCGCCGCGCCACCTCCGACAGCTCGCCCTCCACGCCGTACAGCCGCGCCAGCGCCGACACTGCGGGGAGGGGATGGGGTCAGCGGGGAGGAAACATCCCTGCCACCCCGCTCCCGGTCCCCAAGTCCCCGCTCACCCACCCAGGCAGGCGTAGCCGGCGGCGGAGGATGCCAAGCCGGCGGCGGTGGGGAAGTTGTTCTCGGTGGCGACGTGGATTTTGTAGGAGAGGCTGAGCGGGGCTGCATCCTCGTCGCTGCCGCCCCGGCGCTTACGGGCCAGGCGCCGCACTGCGAGGGGACGAGAGCCAGGCGAGGGGGGGGTCGGTATGGGGGACACCCTGCCCGGCTCCCTGGGATGACCGGGGTGGGGGGACACTCACCCTCCCGCAGGCAGGCCTGCAGCCGGGGGTGCCCCACGTCGGCCTCCTCCCCGTTCAGCCACAGCCGGTCCTCTGCAAAGTCCCGGCTGGCGGCGGCCGTGGTGGTGGTCTTCAGCTGCCGGGGAGAGGGAGGGGGTGAGCGCAGCGGGTGGGTGGGGGGCTCAGCAGCCCCCCGCGCACAGGGTGGGGGGGACAAAGGGGCTCGACCCTGACCCGGACCCCACACCAACCTGGTCCTGGTGCAGCGTCACGCTCAGGGAGGAGTTGATGGGCAGGATCAGGTCATTGTCCCGCTTGCCCCCTGCAAGAGATGGCACGGCATGGCGCGGCGTGGCACGGCGCGGCTCAGCATCAGCGTGTCATGGGTTGGCTCAGCACGGCACGGCACGGCTCGGCACGGCACAGCTTGTCATGGGTTGGCTTGGCACACTGCACCGTGGCATGGCATGGCACGGCATGGCATGGCGTGGCACGGCATGACACGGCGTGGCATGGCACGGCACGGCATGGCATGGCATGGCACGGCCCGTCACGGCATTTTTGCTCACTCCCACCCCCGGGTAGGTGCCAAACCCGTCCCCGTCCCCGCCACCGGCCCGCCCCGCACCCGGGGGGGGGCTGTCGGCTGTCTCCGTCCCGCCTGGTTCCCCCCCTCCCAGGACCGAGGAGGGGTCCCGGCCGCAGGGACAGGCTCCAGCCGCCCGTACTCACAGTACTTGATGACGGCGATGTTGACAGGGGCCGTGCAGGTGACCATGGCGAGACCCCGCTCCTCCGCCATCTCGTCGCCGTCGCCGCCGCCGCCGCTCCCGGCAAAGGTGCGGGCGGCCTCAAGCCCCGCCCCCCGCACCACCCAGGTGACCGTCGCCCGTGGCGGATTCCCGCCCTGCTATTGGTCGGCGCCGTAGCGCCCGGCTCCCGACGCCCAATGGCAGCGATCGGACCACGGAGCGGCCCCACACCTCCCCGCCCCCTTGCTGGCACGGGCATGCGGGGGGCGCCATCTTGGAGTCGGGAAGGATCTTGCGCATGCGCCGTTGGGGACGGGCGGGGGCGGGGCCGAGCCGGGGCTGCCAGTGCCCCACCAGTGCTCCCAGTGCTCCCCAACCAACACCCCTCTGCCCCCAACACCCCAGTGCTCCGGTGTTACCCCAGTGCTCCCCGTGCCCTCAGTACCCCCAGTGCAACACTTCTCCCAGTTACCCCAGCGCTGCCCCAGTGGTCCCAAACCCCCTGTATCCCCCCCACCCCAGTGCTCCCAATATCCCCGGGACTCCCCCAGTGCTCCCAGAGCCTTCAGCCCCCCCATTACCCCAGTGCCTCCAGTGCTCCCAGTGCTTTTGCCAGCAGCCAGTGCTCCCAGCATGCCCAGTACCCCAATATCCCAGTGCCCCTCCAGTGCTCCCAGTGCCCTTGGCATCCCTTTGGTGCTCCCAGTCACCTTGCAGTGCTCACAGTGATCCCAGCAGCCCCAGACCCTCCAGTGGTCCCAGCTCCCCCTCCCACTACTCCCAGTTCCCCCCTCCCAGTGCTCCCAGTGTCCCCAGCACACCAGAGGCTGGAAGCCACCCACACAACCCCCGCCCTGAGTGGCCCCATCCCACCCCCACAGGCAACCCCAGCCAGGCCCTGCCATATGTGTGTGTCCCCCCCCCAGGGGGGGTATTTTTATCCCGTGGTCGCTCACTTGCAGTGGAAAATATCCCACAAATCCGGGTGGCGGGGGGGCACACGCCAGGCACGTGGGTGACACCGCAGTGCTGGTGGGCACAGCCCCGCTCCCACGGGGTCACCGCCGGTGGGGGGGTGCAGATCCCATCCCACCCTGAATAAATACCCAAGGGGATGAGGGGAGCAGCAGCATCCCCCCCTGCCACCACCACCCCTCACCAGAGCGGGGACCTTTGGGGACCCCCTCGGTGGCGGGGTGGGGGGTCCCTGGCTGTGCCCCCCCCAGGGTATTTATAAGCATTTTCCATGGGCGGGAGGGGAGGGGCCGGCACGCGGCTATTTTGGGGTGTGGGATTCTTTCCCCCCGCCGCCGGCACAGGTGCGGGGCCCGATTTAGCCGGGCAGAGCTGCAAATAGCATGGGGGGCACGCGGCGGCTTCCTCCGGCACCCACCCAAATCGTCCGTCCCTGTCCACCCCCCGCCATGCACCCAGCGCCTAGGGTGACACCGGCAGGGATGGGGCTGTCCCCACCACCACGGGGCCGTGGGGAGGGCGACGGGATCCCCACGGCAAGGACGGTCACCCTGAGTCTCACTGCGCCGGGGGGACGTCAAGGGTCACTGGTGGGGTGTCCTTGTCCCCATCGTCTCTGCCGTCCCAGTCCTGGCCAGGCTAGATCCCGGTACGGCACTGGGGCCATGCAGCCCTGAGTCCCAAAAGGCCACCGGGTCTCTTTTTTGGGGCACGAGGCTGGCCAGGACCCCTGCTCCATCCCTCAGCCGTGCTGTCCCCAGGGAAGGAGCTGCGGGGATGCAGGAGAGGGAGGAGGATGCTCTACACAACACACAGAGGGGGTGGCAGCCGGACTCCGGCCAGATCCTGCGCCAGGGCTGGTGGGACACGATGCTGGCTGAGCAGGGACAGCCCCGGCAGCGCTAAAGGACACTTTCTTCGCTGACGCGTGCGGTGCTCAGCTCCGCTTTTAATGCCTCTTGCGATGTAAGGGGTAAGAATCCTCCCCAGTGCCCAAAAGCAGTGGGGGAACGGGCCAGGCACCGTGTCCCCCAGAACCACCGGGGAGCAGCCGCGGGGCTTCGGTGACCCACTGCCAAAGTCCAGGCAGTCCCGTCCAATGCTCTCGTGTCCCTTCTTGGGGTGTTGCACCGGCACGGCATGGCACGGCACAGCACCGCATGGCGCGGTACGACGCGGTGCAGCACGGCACAGCACGCTGCAACATGGCACAGCACGGCGCAGCGCGGGGCTCGCTGCCCTCTCCGGGGCGGCTGTGCGTGGTGGGGGGGCTCAGGACGTACCGCAACACCCCCCGTCCTCGTGCCGGGCCAGCAGCGACATGCGGGAGAAGGTCCTGGCGCAGGCACGGCACCGGTACTTCTTGACGTCCGAGTGGGTCTGGAGGTGGGCGCGGAGGTTGGAGCGGTCGGCGAAAGCCCGGCTGCAGTGGGGGCAGGCGTAGGGCTTCTCCCCTGCGGGACACGTGTCAGGGGCACCCCCGTACCCAAGGTCGCCCCGACCCCCCCATCCCTTCCTGCATCGCTCTCATCACCTTTCCCTGTGCCTCCCCCAGGTGCTTCCCAGGAATCCCCCAAACCCATCGGTGCCCTCCCGGTGGGCAATGTTAGAGCGGGACCTGCCAGGGGTGTCTCCCACGGGACTCACAGTGCATGCTGCCACGCCAGGCCCCCCCCCAGCACCAGGATCCCCGGCCATACCCACCCCAGGCAGGTCCCTCCTAGAGACCAAGCCATGCCGAACCCTGACGGATGGCGATTTTGCACCCATCAACCCCAAAAAGCAGAGGTGCCGGCAGGACCAGCAGCAGCCGGTGTGGGGGTCCCATCCTTACCTGTGTGGGTGCGGATGTGGCCCTGGAGCAGCCAGGGCCGGGAGAAGGCTTTGCCGCAGAGGCGGCATTGGCAGGGCAAGGTGTGGGTTCGGATGTGCATCTTCAGGGCGCCCAAGCTGGCGTACGCCCGGGCGCAGTGCCGGCAGCTGAAGCTTCGCCGGTGCGGCCCCCGCCGCAGGGGCAGGTTGAGGGTCTGGATGTCCTTCAAGGGGGTGCCCGGGCTGTGGGTGCCCATCGGGATGGGGGAAGCCTTGGTATCGGGGGGCAGCAGGAGGGGGAAGCGGGAGAGAAGGCGGCCACGGTCCTGCAGGCAGGGAGGAGCGGGGGGCGCGGGGGGCTGGCGGTGGCCGGGGGGGAGCAGCCCCCCGCAGTCGCACAAGCCGTCGAGCTCTGCGGGAATGGGGAGGGGGTTAAGGGATGAGGGATGGCAGCCAGGCTGCCCACCCGGTCCCCGGAGGTCCCCCTGGGGGGTCACACACTCGGCAGGGATTCATCTGCACCAGGTCACCCCACTGCTCCCACCCTGGGGCACAGCAGAACCGAGGTGCCCACCGCAAAACAGAGCAAAACCAGTCCTTTCACCCCAAAAGGGGAGTCACAGACACCCCCGGTGCCTGCTGGAGCCCAGCTTGTGCCTGGGTGCCAGCTCGCCTGGGGCTGGACGCACCCCAAAATCTGGGCATCCCCTGGTGCAGCATGGCTGGGGCGGGCAGGTACCACTCTGGCAAGCACCCACTGACTTGCTCCCGTCCCCCCCCCCGCCTCCCAGCAGCACAGGGATCCCCATATGGGTGGGGAGGATGGGGGTATGTTGGAGGGGGGGGTCCCACATGCCTAGCCTTGGGAAGCCCCCAGATGACCCCAATTCTCCCCCACCTTCCCCTACCCCCCAAAACCAGTATCTCTGCCCAGCTGGCCGAGCCACCCAGGATGGGGCTGACAGCGTGGGGGCACGGAGCCAGGGAAGTCCCCCGGCATCTCGGCACAGGGCATCACCCCAAGCTCAGCCGGGGATCCCGTGCCCACCGCCAGGGTGGCAGCAGGAACTGAGGGTCCCAGGGGGGGTCCCGGGATCCCCCGGCGCAGGTAGAACCATGCAGCCTTACCGCGAGCGCCGGTGTCGAGCTGGCTGTAGTTGGGGATGCGGGTGCTGGAAGGTTTCTTCACCAGGAAGGAGCGGGGCATGGCCGGACAGGCAGGGTTGTGTCCCCGTGCTGTGTCCCCACACCGTGTCCCCGTGCTGTGTCCCCACACCGTGTCCCCGTGTCGTGTCCCGACGGGTAACAGCAGATAAGGCCCTGGGACTCATTAGCATGGGCAGCCCCTGGGGAGCCCCCGGGCCAACCGCTGCCCGAGGGCTGGCCTTGGCTGCCAGCAGCACAAGGGACGGCATTGGGGACAGCCCTGTCCCCCGGCACTGTCACCCCACTTGCCCCGCAGACGGGGCTCCCACTGCCCACGGCATCCCCCTGCCCAGGCTGGCTCACACCCGGCATAACACCCACCCTCCCAACACCCGGCTGGGGTAGGACGGAGCAGGCACCCGGGCTCACGGGGACCCCCGACACCCCTTCTCCCCGCAGGGACGGGTAGCCCCACATGCCCGTCCCCTCCACCGTGGTGCCGTCCTGGCCCCAGAAAGGCTCACAGGGGTTGTTTGGGGAGGACCGGGGAGCAGACAAGGCAGTTCCTCAACCTGATCAGCTCCAGCCATTGTAGCCCCAAGACTTTTTCAGTGCCCCCGGGGACAGGAACCATGCTCTGGCCAGCGCCAGGACAAGAGTGAACCCCTGTACCCCTCCAAGGGGACACCAGTGGCTGGTCCCAGGATTGGTCCCCCAGGGAGGGGGACGCAAGTTCAGCCCGTGCCCAGGCTGGAGGGATTGGCTGCACAGCGCCAGCCCGTGTCCCTGGGGAACCCCGATAGCCCCGTGGGGGCTCAGAGCCAGGACACCTCCCAGGGACATCCGCAGAAGGCCAGCGAGGCTTTGGGGACAGCGCACGGTGCCAAGTGTCCTCCCCCGTGTCCTCCCTCCAAGCACCAAGACCCGGCTGCCAAGGAGGGGGCATGGCTGTCAGCAGCAATGCACACAGCTGGGGGGTGCCAGGAGGGGTGCGGGGGGGATCCCCGATGCCCCCAGCAGCAACATCAGCCCCCAGCAGGTTTGGCAACAGCCGGCACTGGGAGAGCGGGTTGTGAAGTGCTTGGTCAGAGGGAGATAAGGGCTGGGGGAGCGTGGTGGGGGGAGCCTAGGGCAGGGGTGATGAAATGGCATTGCCAAACCTTCTGCGGCGGCACCGCTGCCATTAACGGGAGGAGTTGACGAATCGGGGACAAAGCCGTAAAGACGAGCTCTGCGTTTGGGGAAGGAGCAGCCCACATAAGCCAGGGTGGGGGGCACCCACCCCCAGCCACATCCCGCACCCCAGAGCCACAGCAGAGACCACACAGGGAGGCCACCTGTGGATGAAACTGCCTTTATTGAGAAAAATGGTTTGCTACAAATACGCCATTGATTTTATTCTTCTTCAAAAAACAGTACGTCTCGTTAAAAGTTCTAGTTATGCAAAAAGTCGCAGGTAACACACTAACGAGCACGGCCGGTGGCACGGCGGGAGCCCCGGCACAGCCCAGCTGGCGGCAGGCAGAGCCAGACCTGACCCTGCACAAAGTGGGGAGAGGCAGGAGCTGCCTGTGCAGTGCAGCGCCTGCCTGCACCCTCGCAGCCTGGGCCCTTAAAGTGCTTTACAAAAGCAGCCGTTGCTGCCCCTGCTCTGGTGTCGCAGGGCAAAAAGGAGCAGGAGGAGGAGGAAGGAGACAGAGAGGTTAATAGAGCTGCCCCCGAGGCAGGGAGCTCCCTGCAACTGAGAGCTCTGATGGAGGCTGCTCTGGGACCTGAGGGTCCCAGCCGAGGATGGGACAGGGAAACCCTCCTGGGTCCCTTTTGGGAGATGCAAGTGCTCTCCATCCCACCAGGGATGGCCCCCAGGCCGGGCAGGTGCCAGCAATGCCGTGCTGGTAAGAGAAGACCCCGTCCCTCCTCACTAGCAGGCTTGAGGGAGGGGAGCGGAGCAGCTCCAGCCCTTTCCCTGCCCTCTGCCAGGGGAGCAGATGGTCTCTGCATGCTCCTGGTAGGGCTGCCGGTGGCACAGGGGAGCTCACACCCTCCCAAAAACACCCAGTACTATTTAAATCAAAAGTAAAAAACAAGACGGTATTGCTAGAGCAGAGCTGGAGCTGGAGCCAGGTCTCGGATAAACCACGAAAGGGCACTTCTCCAAGCAGGGACATGCAGAGGGATTGCTCTCCCACACCTCTTTCTCTGCAAACCCCTGCGGGAACGCAGCATGGCTGGTGCTGTGGGATTAGTGCTGAACTAGCAGGTCTGCAGAGATCACACATCACTGCGTCCCCGCGGTTCCTCCACCGAGAGCCTTGGGCTGATCTCGTTGCTGGTGTGACCCCAAAGGGTGTCAGGGTCCCTGCAGGCAGCTCTGCACAGGGGGGGCCACGCTCAGGCTGGCAGCAGCCCATCCAAGGCCTGGCAGAGATCTCCCTGCCACCCTCTCCCAGCCCAGCGGAGCAGAGAGGAAGGGGACCAAGGGGGACACAGGTCACCGGGATGCCATGGAGCATCTCTCAGATCAACATCTGCCCAGGCGTGCCCTATACCCAGGGAGAGACCTCAGAGAGGGAAACGCAATCCCCTGTTTCAGGGGGACAAGATGCTCAGCGTTGGGGTCTTGCATGGGCAGATGTCCCTCCCACACACCCATCGCCCAGACACAACCCAGCTGCTCTGTACCGAGTGCCAGCGTGCCACAACTAACCTGCCTGTTCCCTCGCTGCCCGCTCGCAGAGACAAAACCATCACTCCAGATTACACCGTGCCTGCGGCCACATCCAGCACCGCCACAGAAGCTCTGCCTGCAAGGGTTAAGCCATCCAGAGCCTGAACACGCATCCTGGAGAGGGTTAGCGGCTCAGAGAGCACAGCTGGCCAAGCGGCTCTTGGAGAATGGAAGTGGTGCCACTGCTCCTCAAAAAGGCAGCCCAGCGAGCCGTTTGGCACCCATTCCTCCAGCTGACGAGGTGCTGCTCTGACCTGGCCTCTCCTGCATCACAACCCGCCTGCAGAGAAACACGACGACAAGGGAAGGGAACGGCCCCAAAACAACCAAAGAGGACACCCGCGATCTTCCCATGGCCCCCGCAGAGTCCCACCCGCCGGCCCAGGGTCCGGCTCCTGCTTCCTGCCTGGTTTCAAATCCACAGCATGTTCATTTGTTTGGGTTTTTTTTTTTTAAAAAATATACTTTCTTAATAATGTTCCATAAAAATACTCTTGTCCCCGATGACGGATATTGCAGTGTGAAGAGTAACAGCTTCTGTTCTCGCTCTATAAAACGTGGAAAAGGCATCACGCCAATTAATGTAGAAAAATGCAAGAACTCAGTATCACAAGAGCCGGTACAAAACGAGGAAGGTGAGAATTTCACTGAACGCCGGACACCGTCCCCATGGACTCCTCCGAACCCGCTGCCATCACAGGGCACACGAGGGCAACCATCTCGCCCTGGGATTCAGCCTGGCCTGGGCAGTAGCAGGCAAAGGAGGCAGCTCCTGCCTGCAGCATCGGGGACGGGACAGACCGACGTCTCTGGCAATAGCCTTGCAGAGTTTAAAAAAAGATGCTCCGTGCCGTTTTCTTCCTTTTCAAAAAGGATGTGGATGATGGCAGTTTCAAAGTAGGGCATTTCTGCATAAAATGCATCATAGTTTTACGTACCTATTCAGTTGCAACACAGAGCATGAAGACAAATGGTGCCAAAAAGCATCTAATAATAAATAGATCTGGATACAGGTATATACTCCGTATACGGATATGAAATGCCTAACCGAGGAACGATCCCAGCCCTTCGGCGTTGACTCCTCTCTCATCCCAGCAGCGGACGTCTCTGCTCACTCACCGGTTCAGTGCGATGCTAAAGAGACTCCACCTTCTTAAACAAGGTGGGATTTGCCCAGGGAAGAGAGGGAAGAGAGGTGGCAGCGAGTCTCCAGGTGTGCCGGGGGTTGACAAGCTCTGTGCCTCCCCAGCAGGAAGGCCGAGTGTGCAAAAGGAGACGGGGTGATGATGGGGGTCTGAACCGATGCTCCACAGTCACCCTCAGTTCTCAGAGAGTGACAGTGCCAGGGCAGCTTGCAATGCTGCCTCCTCATCGATGTTATAGTCCTAAAAAAAACCCCAAAAAACAAAAAGAGAGGGGCGGTCAGAAGAGTTAGCACGGCCAGGCCACACAGTCTCCATCAAGCAGTGGGGGCAGCCCGGGCAAGGAGCCCTTCCTGCTCCTTATTGTGCTACTGAGGTTGCGAGCCTCCATCTCCTCTGGCATACAGGTCGCAGGAACGTCGTGCTCTTTGGGATGTCCTTTGTGCCCACGGTCCCTCTCCTGCCTGGAATCTGCCAGTGTCAGCCCTGCTCTTAGACCCAGCAGTGGGCAGGGATGAAACATGCCCACGCAAGAAGCTGTGGCCAAAGCACAAAGCTTTCTAGCAAGATCACGGGCTTCTCCAGTGCTCCGGTTCGGGTTTAGGCAACACAGCGATCGCTCCCTAAGTGGGGATATTTCTCTGTAAATATTTGGAGGTTCCTTTCCCTGACACCTAACGGCCCTGCAATAAAAGCAGGATGCTAACAAAACCTCCCCTCAGTCCCAAGGCTGGGCGATCACACCCTAACCCCCACACAAGAGGGGTCAGCAACCCTCTGAGAGTGGGGCCATGGACACCCCCCACACGCAGCAGCCAGGACCCCCTCCAAGCCCTGAGGCTGGGCTGCTCCCCTCCCACTACTTTCGAAGCCTCAAAGAAAAGGGCTTTTGTGCTACAATTCCTCAGGGGAAGAGTTTAATGGAGCAGGCAGAGGAAACAACCCATCTTCACAGAGAGCAGTAATGTTTCCCTCTCCTACTTCAGAGACTTTTTCCTGGTGCATCTGATGATGACCAGCTCAAGCACACCCTGGGGCAGGCAGGGAGCCCAGCCCCACACCCATGGGGGTCTCCCGAATGGGGCTATGCATGCAGCACGTGCCTCCTGTAAAGCCCGAAGGAGGATCTGTCCCCTTCCCATCGTGAGGGGCTGCACAGCTGGACAGGCTGGTCCCGGCATGGGAAGGGGAGGGCTGGTTTCATCTCCCAGCTGCTCAGCAAGGGACATGGGGAAGATGATCCCATTTCGGCTCAGAGCTGTACTCACCACAAAGGTGTCATAGGAGAACTTGTGCCTGTGGAGGAGGTGCTGGAGGAAGTTGGCACTCTTGTAGCTGGGGTCCCCCCAGGGCATGGCTGAGCAGACTGGGCACACCTGCAGCAAGCAGGGACAACAGGGAGCCATAACTCACGGGAACAGACCCCTCTGCCTCTATCTCTCGGAGAGGTGAGTAGTGGTCCCCCCCCTTTTCTGACAGAGGGTGATATGCAGAGGATGTGCTAAATAAGGGGTCCCTCAACCGCCTGAGCAGATCCCGCGGTGCACAGAGCCTCTGGCATGTGGCCCAGGCTGCTTTCAGCTCACTGACAAATTACACCCGCACGTAAGCCGAGCTGCAAGTTCCCCACCCAGTCAACCCAGCAGGGATAGGGAGAGGAAATCCAGCACCATCCAGGTTGTAGGCACAGGAGGATGGAGGCAGCTTATTCCAGAAAGCCTCTAGCAAAGCAAACAGAGGCAGGTCCCCACCGCCCATCAAAGGCATTTAAAACAAACTAAATGAACTGGAAATACAGTTGTACTTCATGCACAGCAGCAGCTCTGCACACCAGTGGCCTCAGCTGCAGCATCAGCTACAGCGTATTTGGATTTCCAGGAGTTACCCCGCACAGAACCAGCCCATCCCAGCGCCCCAGCATCACTCACCACTTTGTTGGGGTCATTGCGGTGGTTCTCCATGCAGTGCTTCACCAGCTCCTGCTGGTCCAGGTTCCGGGCCCCGCAGTACGGGCACACGAACGTCGAGCGATTGGGAATATTGCTAAAGAGAGCAAGGACAAGCTCAGATCCCCCAAGAAGGGCTAGATTGACTCCTTCCGAGCAAACCCAGCCACCCCCTGCTCAGCTTTGTGATACTGACCCATAGAAGAAACCAGACCAGCCTGTTCCCACCCCAGCCATCGGCTGAACCACCCTGGTTTGGTCAGTCCTTCCTCTGGCACCACGATATGAAACACAGGGCAGCACAGGGGCTGCAGATGCCAGGAGGGAGAAGGTGCTGACCTTTCTTGCTGTGAATACCCAAGAGAAAGTAAAACACATGCTTGGATTTTAGGGCTTGCAATGAAGATGGAGGGGAACTTTGATGCAGTTTGCAAGGAGGGACAAGTTTCCCTACCCGACACGCGGCAGTACCTGGGAATAGGTTGGGACGTGGGGACAACTGGAACGAACTTGGGGCAGTTGGCCATCTGCTCCTGCACCTTCGCGCAGGATGAGACGTGAGAGCGCATTTTCGCAAGGGTCACCTGGAGAACAAGGAGAGAAGAAACGTTCCTGCAGGCTGAGACACCTTCCAGATGCAGCGCTGGAGCCTCTGCTACAGCTCAGGAGAGCAGTTTTGGTCCACCAACGTCAAAGCAAACACTGGTCTGTGCAGGATGACCCGCACCAGCGTGGAAATGCTGCACCAGCCCGTCCTTCCTTGCAGGACTGGGATTTGGGGTTGCATGCTCGCTGCATGTGTCCCCAGAGGTCACACACAAGCCACCCAGGCTGCATTATTGTAGCACTAGCTCCATTTTCCTCTGCAAAAGAAGAACTGCTGACAGGCAGAAACCCCAAATGGCTTTGACACCGTCCAGGATCGCTCCTGGGCCACAGCCAGGAAGTTACAAGAAGGATCCCCAAAGTTAACGGAAGCCAGAAAACACATCAGCGGAGACGCACCATGAATCACAGCTTTACAGCTGGTCCCAGAAGCGTCCCAGATCAGACTGCCCCAGGCTGGGCCAGGCCATGGTGCTGGTTCAGCTTCCCCATGGCTGTTGGGATCGTTGCACCTTAAGCGAGAGCTAAATCCTTACCCTCGTTAGGAGCAGCAGCACAGCTGGTTTGTCTCAGCCTCTCCCATGTTGTAGGAAAGACCTCAGCCTGCTTTTGAAGGTCCCCACTGTCTAATAATAGCTCTAGTCTGCTGACAAAGGCAGCTAAGAGAGAGTGCCTCCGTCTCTGCACCTGGCTCACAGCAGCAGCCGTGACACGCAGGGGACACCACACCTCGCAGGCGCAGTTTGGGGACCCACCGAACAGGGAACTCCATGAACCCAACCGTGGACAGCAAGCGACCTCCCTCCTCCAGCAGCACAGCTGCAGGATCAGCAGCGGGACGGGAACAGGCAGCCTTCCCCCACCAGCTTTACCTTCTTGCTGCAGCCTCTGCAGGGAGCCTTGTAGGACGAAAGCTGTTTCTCCACGCTGGAAGCCTTTTCCACCTTCTTGGGGTCGAAGGGCATGCGGCAGAGCGGGCAGAGCGGGGATGGCACTTGCAGGCAGGGTTGCAGGCACTCCCCACAAAACCTGGGGGCACAGAGAGCAGCGTCGAGTGGCCCAGCAGCGTCCTGGCCCAGGAGGAGGAGGAGGGCAGAGGGGTGAGCAAGACCCCAGCCCCAGGGCACACTCCTTCTCGGGGACTCCTGCACACCCCAGGCTGCAGGGCAGCCCCAAAACCCAGGGATCGGCATCTACACTGGGAGGAACCGGACAGAACCGGGAGCCTGGAAGAGGTCATGGGGAGGCCAGGCACAGCCCAAGCCCCGAAGGAGCTCCCTGGACATAAAGCTGGGGCACAGACAACGCCGCTGCTCTGAGACCCGCATCTGGGAGCGGATTTGAAAGGAGCCAAATAAAAACCGTTGCTGAGCATCCAGGCCGGACAGGAATAAAGCGAGCGAGCGCGTCAGAGTCACGGCTCACCTCCTTTCAAGGTCCCTTACGCCTGCAGGAACGCAGATGAGAAATCAAAGCAGCGGAGAGGAAGCGCAAGGGAGGCAGCCCCAGGCAGGAGGCAAAGCAGCTCGGTCCCCAAAAAGTCAATTGTCACAGGGGTCCCCATCCCCTCCGCCTGCCCACCCAGCTCACATCACCCAGAACGGCGTGAGGGGGAGGGGGGGAACGACACGTTGCTAAGCCTCTGCTGCTGCACGGGGGCAGGGGGGCAAAGTCATGGTGCTCCTTGCTCTGGCATGAAGTGCCCCCAGCTCCAAAAGAGCTGGGGGGGAGTGGAGGGGGACCAAGCAAAGCCACGGTCTCCACGGGAGACCAAGGTGTCCCAAAAACAGGCTGTGAAAGGGGGGACAAAGAGATGTCACCGAAATGCTGGGGTGATGAGTGGACCCCAGCTCCCTGCAGCAGCACCCACTGGTGGCCTCTTCCCGGGGGCCAGGGCACAGCACCCGTGGGTGGCCCAAATTGAGGGGGCGGGTTGGGTCAGGATTCCCACCTAGGTGAGACCCCCACCCAGCACCAGGGGAGATCCTAGGGGCAGAAACCAAGTCTGGGTGCTGAGAGAGAAGGGGGCTGGGGTCATGGGGAGGGGGCAAGGACCCCTGGGTGCACCCCACAGAGGGTCCGGGCTAGGGGGCAGAATAGGGGGGGGGTACCGGGACAGGGCAGGACCCAGCTCCCCGGGAAAGGGATTTGGGCTAGGGGGGCAAGGAGCCCGGTGGTGGTGGAGCAGCTGGGGGTGGGAGTGGGGGGTCCCGGGGCCGAGCAGCGGGACCCAGGTGTCAGTTGAAGGGTGGGCTGGAGGTCCCGGTACCGGCCGGGGTCACAGGGCAGAAGGCCCAGAGGGGGTCCCGGTGCAAGGAGAAGCGCCCAGCAAAAGCGATAGCTCCGACCCCGGAGGGGGAATTGGGACAGCCCGGGGATGGGGGGGGTCCCCTCCCCCGCCCCCGGGCCCCCCCCCAGCTCACGTGTGTCCGCAGCCCGCGATACCGACGGCTCGGTGAAAAACCTCCAGGCAGATGGGACAGCTGAACTGCGCTTCCAGCGCCTCGGCGGCAGGACCGGAGGAGGAGGAAGAGGAGGAGGAAGAAGACGAGGGGTGTGTGTGTGGAGGGGGCGGCCGGGGGGACCCACCCGGGGCCTGAGGCCGCTGCGCCGCCGCCACCAGCAGGTTCCGCAACATGGCGGCGGCGGCGG
>NW_010973104.1:1956817-1984562 GCF_000737465.1 Haliaeetus leucocephalus | reverse complement strand
TCTCTGGGATGTCAAGGCTTGGGGACATCGGGGCTTGGGGACATTGGGTCTTGGGGACACAGGGCTTAGGCACATTGGGTCTCTGGGACGGCAAGGCTGGGGGACATCGGGGCTTGGAGATGTTGGGTCTCTGGGACATTGGGGCTTGGGGACACAGAGCTTGGGGACGTTGGGTCTCTGGGACGGCAAGGCTGGGGGACATCGGGGCTTGGAGATGTTGGGTCTCTCGGACATCGGGGCTTGGGGACATTGGGTCTTGGGGACACGGAACTTGGGCACATTGGGTCTCTGGGACGTCAAGGCTTGGGGACATCAAGGCTTGGAGACATTGGGTCTCTGGGACGTCAAGGCTTGGGGACATCAGGGTCTGGGGACATTGGGTCTCTGGGACGTCAAGGCTTGGGGACATCAGGGTCTGGGGACATTGGGTCTCGGGGACATCAAGGCTTGGGGATAGCAGGGCTTGGAGACAAGGGGCTTGGGGACAGCAGGGCACAAGAATATTGTGGCTTGGGGACATTAGGTCTCGGGGACATCGAGTCTCTGGGACATCAAGGCTTGGAGAGAGGGGGCTCAAGGACTTTGCGTCCTGGGGACATGGGCGCTGGGTGCCATAGAACATGCCATGGCTCAGGGCCGTGTCCCCGCAGTGGCTGCTTCCGCGAGTACTTCGTGCATAAGTTCCGTGCAATGCTGGGCAAGAACCGTGTCATCTTCCCGGGAGACAAGGTACTGTGGGGGGTGGGACACAGAGGTGTGGGGGGACACCTGGGTGGTGGCACCAGGGCCAGTGACCGTCCCTCATGTCCCTGCAGGTGCTGCTGGCGCTGTCGGGGGGACCAGCATCCAGTGCCATGCTCCGGCAGGTCCAAGAGGTGAGAGTGGGGGTGATGGAGGGACTGGGGGGGGGGACAACTCACCCACCCCCCTCACCCTGCACCTCTGCCAGGGGCTCAGCCGGGAGACGGCCAAGAGACTCCGCTTCATCCCCGGCCTCATCTATGTTGACGGTAAGGATTAACCCCGCTGCCCATTTGCTGCCTGTTCCTTGCCCCGCTGCCTGCTCCCAGCGCCGTGCCCAGTGCCAAGCCCAGGAGGGCTGTGGCATCCCGGGGTGTCCCCCTCGCCCCAGGGATGGGGTGAGTGCCCCTTCCTCACTGTGGCGGCGGCCCCGGTGCTGCCCACCCGCTTTGCAGAGGGAGCGGTGCGCGGGCAGAGCCCGGCACAGCGGGAGGAGAGCCTGACTCGCATGGAGACCCTGCTGCAGGCGACCGGCTTCCCCTACCACCTGGCCCACCTGGAGCAGGTATGGGGACGAAGTGGGGGGGGACACGCCGGGCAGGAACACACACCTGGCTGCCCCCAGCCCCACACTGGTACCCATCTCTGCCCCACAGGCGTTGGAGCTGCCCGCATCCATCCTGCGGCCAGGGCCAGGGGGTTCTGGCGAGCCCGGTCCCTCCTACAAGGAGGCTGTGGAGGGCTTCATCCAGCAGCAGCGGCAGGAGGGGGACGGGGACGGCGGCACCTCGCTGCCCAGCCTCAGCACCCAGGTCGGGGATCTGGCTGCCCCCCGCCTGCCTGCTGCTGCCCGCACCCAGGAGCTGCTGCGGCTCTTCGAGGCCGTGGAGACGCCGACAGCGAGAGAGGAGCTGCTGCAGATGCTGCGGTGAGGGGCCGATCCTGCCCGGCGTTGGCACCACGCATGGCGTGGTGGCTCTGAGCTGGTGTCGCCTTGTCCCCTAGGATCCACCTCATCCTGCAGACAGCCCGGACCAGGGGCTACACCAAAGTGATGACGGGCGAGAGCTGCACCCGGGTGGCCATCAAGCTCCTCACCAACCTGGCGCTGGGTCGCGGCGCCTTCCTCGCCGTTGACACGGTGAGCAGCCTGCCGGCACCCTGTTTCCAAGCTGGGGATGGCGATCCTCACCTGGAGGGGTGACGCGATGCCGTGGAGGGAGGCGGGGGGATGATCTGCAGCTTGGTGGTGGCACAGTCCCTCCGCAGCCATGCACCCACAGGGCTTCGTGGACGACCGCCACGGCGACGTGATGGTGGTGCGTCCCATGCGGGAGTACATGGCCAAGGAGATCGCCTTCTACAACCACTTCTTCGACGTCCCCACCGTCATCGCGCCGCCCCTCCCCACCAAGGTAAGGACATCCCCCGTCCCCTGGTGGGGGGATCCCGAGCTCTGCATCCCCATGGCGGGGACGGGACCCCCCCCCCCCCCCGCTCCTGCCCTCTCCGCTTGCTCCCCCAGCGCCAGGAGAAGCCCAGCATCCACCGTCTGATGGAACGCTTCCTCCTGGGGCTGCAGGAGGATTTCCCCTCCACCATCAGCACCGTCTACCGGTACGGTGTCCCCTGCACGGGGACACCCCAGGGCGAGGGGGGGTGGTTTTTGGTTTGGGGGTGAGCGGGGGGTGCACCCGTTTACCCCCCCATGTTGCTTGCAGGACGGGTGAGAAGCTAAGCCCGGCTCCAGCCAAGGCAAGCAGTGAGTCCCAGCGCTGCCTGCTCTGCCTGTGCGCCCTGGACATCGCTGGGGGTGAGTGGGGGGGGGTAATAGGGGATTGGGGCGGGGGGCAGCCATGCACGCCCCCCAGTCATACCCCTGCCTTCTGGCTCTTGCAGAGGAGGAGTTGGCCCTGGAGCCCACGCTGATCACGGAGGAGCCGGAGTGGAATGGGTGCTGCCAGGACACGGCGGCAGCAGGGTAAGCGTTTGGGCAGGGAGGGGGATGCCGTGCAGGCACCGGGGTGAACCGTGCCGTCACCGCTGAGGGTCCCTGTCCCCGCAGGGCTGAGAGCAGAGCTGCCTTCATCCCGCTGCTGTGCTACAGCTGCCGCCTCACCTTCAAGGAGCTGGTAAGGCTTTTGGGGGACAGGGGGGGTGGCTCTCCTCGGGAACGGGGGGTCCCCGTGCCTACGGCCCCTCTCTTGCAGGGTCCCCTCGCCACGCTGCCACCCTACGTGCGTACTGAGGCCCAGCGCAGGATCCGCAGGTAGGGGGGATGGGGTGTGGGGGGGTGTCCCCTCCCTGCCGGCTCAGCCCCCGCTGCCACGTGCGTCCATCAGCACCGTGTCCGTCCTTTGCAGAGCAGAGATGAAGCAGCAAAGCCAGGAGGTCCCGCTGGAGGATGAGGAGCCCGGCGAGAGCTGAAGGGGCTGAGGACAGCGGGGGATACAGAACTTCATCCCTCCGGGGTACTGGTGGGGCAGGGTGCCACCCCCCCCACCAGGGATGCCCCATAGGATGGTGGGGAACCAGAGCTCCTGGGGAACCCTGGCACCCAGGCTAGCTGCTTTTACACCCCGTTTTGGTAACCCCCATTCAGTGGGAGCCAGGGGTGCTGGTACCCCCTGGGGGCAGTAGGTCCCCAGTTCCACCCAGCACCCCCCCCTCTCCCCACCCCAGCTGCACATCAGCCAGGGAGGCCTCAGCTTTGTTTTATTAGATATCTGTATAAATAAACCATTTGAATTAATAAAAAAAAAAAAAAAACAAAACCAAAGTCACAAGTGTCTAGAGTCCAGCTGGGGCTGCCAGCCCCCACCCCTGGTTGGGGGGGCCATGACCCAGGGCCCCCCCGTCCTGGGGCTGGGGGGCTATTGCTTTTGAGTTCAACCTGGTTCTGGAGCAGGGCTGGGGAGAGTGGGGAGGGGGCACAGGCTGGCTCCTGACCAACCCCCCCTCCACCCGGCAGCCAGGGGTGCCCAGCGGGTGGGGGTGGGGGGGCCAGCTCCTGTCCCCCACCCCGGGAAGGCACGACGTGGTCTCCGCAGGTCGGACGGCAAGAAAAACATCCTCCCTAAAAGCGAGCGCCGAGCACCCTGCGTCCCACTGCCTCCCCCAGCAGGATACGGCCCCAGCTTGTTGCGGGGGGGGGGGACAGGACTGGTTAAGGCATTGGCGGTGATGTCCCCGGGAGGGGGGGGGCCCAGAGCCCCTTCCCCTTACTCCTTCTCCCGCGTCCACTTGATCATGGTCTCAGGGGAGCGGTAGAGGAAGATGAGCTTGGCGTAGAGCTCTTCCTCCAGCTCCAGCTCGCCCGTTTCCCGCACCAGGAAGATGTCCTGGCACAGCTTCAGGATGCGGTCCACGCAGGGCAGCTCCTCGAACATGATGGAGTGCGAGATCTCGCTGAAGAAACCCCGCACGAACTTCCCAATCACCAGCACGATGGAGACGTACAGCCCCATGATCCTGCAAGGGGGGGGGGGGGGTTGCATCCTGTATCCCACACCCCCAGACTTGCGTCCCTTTTGGGGTACAGCCTGGTGGTCCCCCCCCTCCCCGCGTACCTCCTCCACTTACCCATAGCCAGCCAAGAAGCCCAGGCTGGGGGGGCTGACTTTATCGTTGAAGATGATCATGGGGAGGATGTTGCCGTCGCTGGGGGTGGCCTCCTTCAGCCGTATCACCCACCACTCCAAGAAGCTGTCACCCCCTCGGCCGGCACCCGCACGCTCCCGTTTCAGCTGCACCTCCACGTCCAGGTAGCTGTCCTCCCCGTCTGTCGAGGGGACACACACACAGAGTGTCAGGGCACAGTATGGCTGCTGGTGTACCCCCAACGCTGATTTCTTTTTTTTGGGGGTGGGGAGACACATGGTGGGACTCACCTGGCAGCAGCTGCTTGACGGGGTTGGCTTCGGGACCGTTGGGCGCCCGGATGTATTTGGGGAACAGTTTGGGCACTTGCCTGCAAGAGAGCGGGGTGAGCGATGCGGAGGTGGGGGACACCATCCCAATGACTATGGAGTGGGGGGGTCCAGGCCCTTGTCCCTTCCCTGGGGACACTCACACGGGGGCATCACGGGTGCCCTGCAGCAGCTGGGCCAGCTCCATGCGCTGGGGCGCGCCGGGCTGCAGGTCGGTGGTGTGCTTGTCGAAGGTGTGCTCCACCGTCCCCCCTTTGCCCAGGTCCCTGCGGGCAGAGCAGAGGTTGAGTGTGTGTTGAGGGGGGGGGCAGGCAGGGCTGCCCCCCTCCTTCCTCCTCCTCCTTGCCACTGTGCCGGCGGTACCTCTGGAAGGTCCAGGTGAGGCGGAGGGTGATGTCGGAGGAGCCGTTCTGCAGCTCTCGTCGCATCTGTTCCCGGCTGGGGGGGCTGATGCTCCAGAGTGAGCCCGAGCTGCCCTCGATGCGAGCCCTCACGATGTCCTCGTAGCCGTACAGCGTGATGAACTGCATGGCCACCTAGTGCAAGGGGGGGGGACGATGACCAGGTCAACCCCCACCCAAGGACACCCCTACCCCAGGGCACCCCCCGACTCTGCCGGCCTCCCAGCAGGATGGAGCGGGGAGGGGGGGGATTTACCGGCTGCCTCTCAAATTGGTTGGTGAGGGCTTCGTAGTCCTGGGGGGTGAAGGGCTGGATGGATTGCTGCTGGGCGCTCATGGTGAACAGTGGCTGCAGGGGACAGGGTGCCATCAGCCGGGCAGGGGACCCCAGCATCTGGGCTGGGCACCCCAGCACCCACCCCCTGCATCCTCACCTCATACCCCCCCAGCTTGAGGGTGACGGTGACGTCAATGGGGTGGTTCACAACACCCACCACGGAGCGCACCAGCGACATAAAGAGCAGTGGGAACCAGATGATGGCCACGAGGAAGAGGATGATGAGGCCCCCCATGCCATACTTCACGATCTTCTTCTTCTTCTGCCCCTTGGGCTGGGGGTATTTCTAGGTGGGGGGGGGGAGACAGCACACGATGTCAGGTGGGCTCGGGGGGACCCCAAGCAACAAGGGGCTTACTGGGGGACCCTTCCCAGCACAGCGGGGCTGTACCTTCTCCGTCTCGCGGCTACACTTGATGATGAAGATGTTGGCGTAGATGTCCTCCACGCACATCCAGTTGGAGAGGGACAGCGTGGTGTCCGTCCAGACCCAGTCCATGACAGCCCGCAGCTCCACCAGGAAGGGCACGAGGCGAAACCTGGGGGGGGAACACAGGGAGAGGGGGCTGGTACGGCACCCTCCGGGCGCTCGGGGGTCCGCGCGGCCCCGTGCCGTACCCCTGGAAGAGGAAGAGGTTGAGGTGGTTGTATTTCTTGGTGAGGAAGTTGCCCAGGATGCGGGTAGGGTAGCCGCAGCGGATCTGGTAGGCGGACAGCGAGAAGTAGATGCACTTCACGAAGTACCACAGCTGGGCCACCGTGTTGAGGCTGAACAACCTGCGGGAGGGTGGGTGTCACCCCTCCGGCCACCTCCCCAGCCAGGGTGGGCCACCATGTGGCCTTGGGGACACAAAGGTGCCACCCTAGGGCCACACCGTGCCCTTGGGGACATCCTCGGCGCATGCATGGTACCTTTCGGTGACAGCCGGCAGGATGAAGAACATCCAGAGGTGGATGCTGAAGACCAAGATGACCTGGAAGATGAGCTTGCCCAGCACGGTCTTGCGGAGGTAGAGCGCGCGGTCGATGACCATGGTGGTGAACTGGATGAGCAGCATGACCAAGAAGGCCTCTGGCACTTGGTCATCCGACAGCGAGGAGGTGATGTCGGCGGCCGCTGAGTGTTTCTGGGGATGAAGGAGAGGTCAGGATACGGCCCGGCCTGACCCTGCGGTGGGAGCCGGTTGGTGCCCTGCGGGAACCCCCTGCTCACCCCGAAAGCCCAGAAGCCGAAGATGATGATGATGAAGTCGACCACGTCGGCCAGGAACATGAAGGCGTAGACGTCGGTGGCCGCCCGGTGCCGGGTGTGCAGGATGTCCCAGAAGAACCCACGCACCGGCCGGTACATGTTCTGCGCCCTGGAGGGGGACAGAACGGATGGGTGACCGGGGGCTGCACCCCGCACCCCCCACCCCAACCAATGCTGCGGGGCACTCACATGGTGAGGAAGAAGAGCTTGACCTGCAGCCCAAACGCCTTCAGTTTCTTCTGAGCGTGGCTCTGTTTTGCCTCTTCCTCTTCCTCCTCCTCCTCCTCCCCATCCCCTGCGAGTGAGGCACAGCATGGGCGACAGCCGGGGTCCTGCAGGGCTGCATCCTGCCCTGCCCCAGCATCCCTCCACCCTGGGGGATGCCAGCCTTGCCCCTCGCCGGGGCGCGAGGTCCAGGAACGGGTGCTCACCTTCCTCCGGAGCCGCCTCCGGTTGCTTCTTCCCCCATCGCCTCTTCCTCCTGAAGCGGAGCTGCGTCGCCCCGGCCCCCTTTTCCTGCCCCACGGCATCACCCTCTGGCTCCGGCCCCGCAGCTGCGCCCGGTGTCCCCGGCTCTGCCGGCACCTCCGTCCCTTCCTCACCCGCGGGGGACGCTGCTTCCTCCCGCCTCTCCTCTTCTTCCTCATCCTCCACCCGCTCTGCCTCTGCCTTCTTCTTGGGGAAGGAGTCCTCCTCGTGGTCCCACAGCCCGTAGGACTGAGAAGGAGCATGGTCAGGGGGAGACAGCGTTCCTGATGCCCCCCCCAGCCCCACGCACCTCACCCCCCGCCATCCCTCAGCTTCGGCTCCCATTGCACCACCAGGACCCAATCAGCAATGGGTGCCTTGGGTGGAAACCAAGGCAGAGCCACCAAGCACCCACTGGGTGCTCTCCAGAGCCCCCAGAAGCACCTCCAGCTCCTGGAGAATCCCATCCAGGTGATGCCCACGGCAATGCCCGTGCCCTGGGGCTCACCAGCAGCAGGGAGCGATGGAAGAAGAGGGCCAGGAGCTGGATGAGGTCATACTTGATGTAGCGGTCAGTCTTCTCCAAGCCCAGGATGCGGGGTGGGAAGAAGGGCTTGCCCTCGTTGCGCACCAGCATGGTGTAGCCGTTCCAGGGGAAGAACCCAAACTGGAAGAGGTATTTCACCACCACCATCACCTGTGGGGGATGTCGGGGTCAGTGGGTGGCAGCCGGGGGCCGGGTGGCATCATCCCCTCCCCGGCTACCCCCTGCCCACCTCGGTGAAGATGATGGCGGTCATCCAGAAGCGCTTGCTGGGCCGGGGGATGGAGAGCATGGCCCAGAGGAAGACGAGGATGGGCAGGAAGAGGGAGATGACGGAGGCAGTCACCATGTTGTTGAGGATGATGATGAAGTAGCAGAGCAGCTCGGAGTGGGCGGCCACGCAGCGGTACCCAGCCAGCAGCAGCTTCAGGAACCGGTTGTGGGATCGATAAAACCGCTCTGACTCTTCCAGCTCGGGGAAGTACAGCCGCCTGCGGGGTGCAGCAGGGGGGTGAGCTGGCCCCGACACTCCCCGTCCCCATCCCCACCATCCCCACATCCCTGTACCTGCTCAGGAGGAGCTCGCTGGCCGTCCGGCTCCGGTTCTGGGGCAAGGCCAGGAGCTCCTGAGACCCAGCCACGTCCTCCTGGCTCTCCAAAATTGTCACCTGCTCCTGGCTGCTGGTGGGCAGCGGGCATCCCACCGGGCTGGGGGCAGCTCCTTGGTGCCCGCTGGGGACGGCACGGGGACAGGGGTGAGCCCCCTGCTTGCCGACCCCTGCCCGCGGCGCTGCCGGCTGCCCCCTCGGGGGGGGGTATCTATGCACCTGCCTGGAAGCAACGCCGTTTTGGGGGTCCGCAACCCCGGCCCCCCGTGGGTTCAGCTCCTCAGCTGGGGGCTCCTCTGGCGGCAGCAGGTAGAGCTCATCCAGGACCCCGCGGTGCATGTCCTCTCCCTGCAGCGAGCAGCAGGTCAGTGCCACCACGGGGCTGTCCCCCCCCCCCCGCCCCTCTGTCGTGTCCTGATGTCCCCCCCCCAGGGCTCACCGTGGCCAGCCGGCGCGTGAGGACGTATCTCTCGAGGCGCAGGACGGTGGACATGTCGGCGTGCTCCCGAGTGCAGGCGTCCAGCCACTGGGTCAACCCGTCCACCATGGCCCGGCACAGCACCCACAGGAACCGCAGGGTGTTCAGCACTCGCTGCACCACGTTGCCCCGCTCTGCTGGGGTGGGGGGGATGAGGGGTGTCACTTCACACCCTCTTGGATCCCCCCAACACCCCCCCATCCCAAGCTGCAGTCCTGCCGCCCACCTACCGGAGCCTTCCTCCTCCTCCTCCTCCTGGCCTTCAGCCTCTTCAGGTGCTTCCAACTCCTCCTCCCTCCCTCCGCTGTCCCCTACAAGGGTCAGACCCCCCCGGGAAGGGGTCAGCAGAGGATGGACATCATTTCTAGCCCCCGTTGGGGCTCTCCCACTCATCACCCCACACCCTGTGTCCCCCCACTCCGGCTTAAAAACCACCATGGCCACCAAAGGAGAGCTGCACGGATTACGCCCAACCCCATTGTAGACATTGGAGGACCCACACACACTGGGAACCACCCTGAGGCGATGCCCCAGTACGGGATGCCGACTACTCCCAAAGCAAACAGCGGGGAACGGGGCAGGGCTGCGTCCCCTCCTGTGCCCCCCCAACCCCATTTTGGGGTAAGCTGGACCCACCTGCAGCGACCTCGGCACCGGCTGCCTCCGGCTGCTCCTGCTGCCGCAGTGCCGTCCTGGTGTTGGTCACCCAGGCTTGGTAGGCGAGCTGGCAAGGGGAAAGGAGCCGTGAGTGCCCTGTGGGCACCACCAGCCTCCCCCCGGGCCCCCCCAGCCATGCTCACCTGGAAGGCGCTCTGCCTGCCCGGCTGCGGCTCCTCCGGCACCGCTGCCTCCTCCTCCTCCTCGCTGTCCGACTCAAAGAGGAAGTATTCCCCCGAATGCAGCACTGCCGGGGCGGCACGGGGTGTCACGGCACGGCTGGTGCCATGGCATGGGGTGTCACGGCACAGCCAGTGCCCCACCGGTGGCACGGCACGGGGGGGTGGTCACGGCAGGGCTGCCGTCTCCCCGAGGCTCTCTGGCCAACATGGTGATGCTGGCACGGTGCCGAGGACACCCACGGGGATCTCCGTTGGGGACAAAGACTCAACTCTCGCGTCCCCAAAGTGGGGTCCCTCCGGTGCCGGCATTCGGAGGCGACCGATGCCAGTAACCCCAAACCCAGCCCGGTACCCCCAGTCCAACACCCTGTTAGTGCTGGGAAGTGGAGAAGTCCTAGTTAGTGCCCTGCGGCCGAGCGTGGGGACGGGGAACATGCAGGGCGTCACCTTGCCGAAAGCACCGTCACCACCGCTCCCCGCGGGTGTTAGCGGTCCCCGGCGGAGGGACCTCACCGAGGGGCTGCGCCCCGTTATGGCCCCTTGCCGGGCCAGTACCTGCGGCGTGGTCTAACCATGGCCGCCACCACCGCTCCCTCTGCCGGGAAGGGTCCGCCGGGCTGCCGGGCGCTGTGGAATGGCAGACGGGGGCGCTGAGAACGGCCACGCTCGGTGCACCCACCCCCAGCATGGGGGGTGAGCCAGGAGGGCAGGGAGGGGAGTTCACCACGATGCTCCGTGGGGCTCCACCGGGACAGGCGTCGGCGATGGGTCATGGTCACACTGCTGTGCCCAGAGAGGGGTTGGGGGGACGGAGGGACGGACCCCCCAGCTCTCACCTGGCCTGGCCTCATCCTGCCCCTCGCCGGTGCCGCGGGGCAGCCGCTCCTGGTGGTACTTCTCCTGCTTGGCTCGGATCCGCTCCATCCTGCCAGGCAGAGGCCGCTGCGGAGCCCGCTCCCCCAAGCCCCCCGGGAGCACCCCCATCCACCCCACCTGCACAGGGGTGCCCCAAGGTGCTGCAGTGCTGGGGTATGGGGGGAGAGTGGTCCCAGGTGCCCCCCCAAAACCCACTCACTGCCGCTTCAGCTGGGCCAGTGACTTCTTCTCGGCTTGCCGGTGGGAGTGCATGCTCTTCAGGGTGCTGGCCTTGAACAGCGCGACGCCCCTGTGGGGACAGGGATGGCGGGAGGGTGGGGGGGGGTACCCACACCCCGGCACCCATGGGGACCCTCCGGGACCCCAGCCCCACCTGGAAGCCTGCAGGGCGGAGGCCTGGAGGTCCAGCATGACGTGCAAGTAGTAGTAGCTGAGGAAGACGCGGCGCTGGAGCAGGAGGAAGAAGAAGCAGATGCTGTCCCAGATGATGCCCGCCTCCTCCACGGGCAGCGAGCAGTCCTGGTCCTTGCCCATCTCCTTGGCTGGCAGGCAGAGATGCAGGCAGGTCAGGCAGCAGCCCAAACCTGCACCCCCAACCCCACCAGCTCAGGCAGGGCAGACTCCAGACCCCCCCCCCATCCCCAGGCCAGCAACTCACGGTCGTAGTAGCCCTTGACGGTGCAGACCAGGCTGAAGAGCTGGATCACCCAGCAGAAGTTGCTCTGCATCTGCTGCACGAAGACGCAGGAGAGGAGCTGCGGGGAGAGAGGGCAGAGCATGGGGTTTGCCTGGGGACAGCATCGGCACCCATCCCCTCCCCAGGGGATGTCCGAGGGGTGGGTGGCCCCGAGGAGCAGCCATGGGGCCGTTGCATGGCTGGGGACCAGCAGCCCTCACCGACAGCATGTTTTTGGAGATGATGACGGTGATGTTGTAGAGGATGAGGCAGTCCCAGAGCACGAGACGAGCCCGGGCTGGCTTGCGCAGCATGGCGGTGCCAAAGAGGAGGAGGTAGAAGCAGGCCAGCAGGTAGCCAAGGCCGAAGAGGCTGATGCGGGTGGCTCCGGTGATGAAGACCACCACCAGGACGAACCAGAAGAGGTAGCGGAAGACCACCACCTTCACCATGTCCAGGTATGATCTGTGGGATGGGGTGCTCAGAGCAGGGTCCCCATCCCCTCCCAGCACCCATGCTTGCCACCACCTGGGTTTGGGGTGCAGTGAGGTGCCACCCCACAGCCCAGCCAAACCAGCACGGTCCCAGTCCCCGCATCAGCCCTATTTTGGGGAACAAAGCGCCTTGTCCCAGTCTATGGGGTCCCAATGCTCGTGGGGGTCCTGCACAATCACCAGGGGTGTCCTGGAGCACGGCACCTCTTTCCAGCACAGCCTTAGGGTGCTCCTGTCCCAGCCTGGGGGTCCCAACCCAGTGACAGGGGGTCCTGCCCCAGCCGTGGCGGGGGTCCTGTCCCAGCCTAGCGTCGGTGGGAGAGCTTCCCTGGCCCAAAGGGGTCCCAGCCCCATCTTAGGGGATCCCAGCCCGGCAGGTCCCAGTGCCTGGGGGTCCCATCCCCACGGTCCCCGGTGCCCCAGCCCACCCCAGCCCCGGGTTGCGGTGGCGTGTCACGCGGCAGCGGGCGCCCACCGGCAGTGGATGAAGTTGGGCGTGGGGTTGTGGGGGTCCCGCGCCAGGTCGAGCCGGTCGGTGTTCTCGCCGGCCGCCCGCAGCCATTCCTCGGTGCGCTCGGCCTCGAAGACCCGCCACTGCTGGGCCGCGCACAGCAGCAGTGCGAAGTCGTCTGCGGGCACATGGCTCAGACTGGGGGGGTGGGCGGGGCTCTGGTAGGCCACACCTCCCTCCCTAGAATGGGGCGTGGCACACATCAAGCCCCTCCCCAAGGGGTGGGGCACCCCAGGGCACTCGTCCATTGGGATGTGTGTTTCATTAAGCTCCTCCCCCAAGGGGGTGTGGTTCTCCCCAGGCCCCTCCTCCTCAGGGGTGTGGCTCTCCCCAGCCCCCTCCTTCTCCCCAAAGGAGGTGGGACTTCAACCAAACTCCTCCCACAGGGGGCAAGGCTCTTCCACAGCTCCTCCCCCAAAGGGGCATGGGCACAGGTCAAGCTCCACCCCAAAGGGGTGTGGCTTCTCCAGCTCCTCCCACCTCCCCTCTGCTCACCTCCCTGGGGGCAGGACTGGACAAACACCCCCCCCAAAAATCCATGGCTGGGGTTGGGGGTGCCCCATGGGCGGGGGGTGCCAGGGGCTGGAGTAGGGGGGGGCAGGGGGCCCCGTGGGCAGGGGGCTGCAGGGGTTGGTGGTGGGTTGCACGGGGGGGGGGGGATACTCACTGATGAGGTTGGTGGATTTGGGGGCCACGAAGAAGTCGGGCAGGTAGAGCCACTTGATGAGCGCCGAGTTGAAGGGGAGGGCTCGGGTCCAGCGCCATGGATAGTCTGGGGGGGCAGTGGGCACGCTCGATGCCAGCCCCCCAACACGCCAGCCCCTTACCCAGGGCAGGCAGCGTGCCCACGCACGGACCTCTGCCTCCGTGATCCATGCAAAGGATGGGTGTCCCCCCCCAGCCCCTGCCCCTTACCCACGCAGAGGGCGGGCGGCATGCCCACACACAGCAAGTACTGGTAGAGGAGGAAGATGACGAGGAAGAGGCAGTACTTGGGCCAGAGGCGGGCGATGGCCGCCCGCCGGCGCCGCGTCAGGATGACGACCAGCCAGCAACCGTGCAGGATCACCATGAAGTTCATCCGTTGCCCGATCACATTCACCGTCATCAGGAAGCAGATCTGGGATGGGGAAGCGGGGGGAGATGCAGAGGCTCAGCCCCGGGCTGCCACGAGCGGTGGGATCCCCCCACGCGGCACCCGCTCCCCACCTCCAAGCCAAACTTGTAGTAGAAGTAGTTGAGGAAGTATTTGGCACAGCTGCCGAGGCCGTGGTCGAGATGCTCGCGGGAGATGTCCTCGAAGATGGTCTCGGTGACGGGGGCCACCAGCTGGTGCTGCTTGCGGTAATACTCCTGGCGCCGGTACACCACCGCCTCAAACACCAGCAGCAGCAGCACCAGGAGGTGGTTCTGGTTGGGGGGAGGACGAAGGGATGCTCAGGACCATGGTACGCCACCGAGCATCCCCCCCACGTGCTCCCCGCAGACGGGGCGTCCCCGTGCCCACCTGGATGTAGCCCAGGTTGGGGTAACCCTTGCGGATGCCGAACCAGTTGGCAGGGTCCACGGGGCCGCGGTACAGCGTGGAGTTACCCAGCTCCTCCGGGCTCAGGTTGGTGCCGTTGAGCTGGGGCTGCAAAAGAGGAGCACCACCGGGTGTCAGGACCCCTTGCCCCTGCCACCTCCAGCCAGGGATCCCCCCCGTGCCACCACAAGCACCCCAAGAACCGCACATCCCCCCGGCACGGCCGCCTTGGGCACCTGGGTGCAGTTGCTGGAGTACTCGCTGGGGTCGACGATCTTGAGCTGGTAGAGCATCTTGCAGACGATGATGATGCAGGTCCAGACAGTGGAGAGGCAGGAGGCCATGTGGCGGAAACGGCAGTAGGGCATGGCGAAGGCCCACAGCAGCACCAGCAAGAAGTTCATCAGTGATACCTGTGTTAGCGGCTGCGTTAGCACCCCAGCGTGCCCGGTCGAGCCTGTTCCCCCACCACCCCAGCACCCCGGGGCTGGTACCTCCTGCAGGGCCACCCAGACGGTGTAGAGAGCCACCAGCTTGAGGATGTGGAGCTCCAGCAGGCGCCCCACGAAGACCTGCCCGCGGGTCAACGTGTCCGAGAAGGTCCAGCCTAGCACGATCAGGCGCTCCAGCACCAGTCCCCATTTGGTGGGCGCTGCGGGGACACGGAGCGTCACGGACACCCCCACAGCCACCCTGGCTCAGGGGACACCCCAACCCATCCCTGTACCCTCCCAGCCCCTTCCTGGCTTGGAGGATGCTCCAATCTATCCCTGCTCCCCCCTTGCCCCATCCTGGCTTGAAGAACACCCCAATCCATCCCTGTATCCTCCCAGCCCCTTCCTGGCTGAGAGGACACCCCAATGCATCCTCATACCCTCCCAGACTTGAAGGACACCCCAATCCATCCCTGCACCTCCGCAGCCCCTTCCTGGCTTGGAGGACACCCCATCCCACCCCGTACCCCTGTCCCTGCCCGGTACCCTGTGACGCGGTGTCGGAGTCACCCGTCCCGGCATTCTCGGCAGCAGCCGCATCCCGCAGCAGCCGGCTCCCGTGCAGCTCCTCAGGCCTGCGGGGAGGAGGGCTCAGAGCAGGGACAGGGGTCTCAGGGTGCAGAGCGGGGGGTCACCCTGGTGCGGGGCCCTACCTGGGGATGTGGCAGGGTGGCGTGGTGGCAGCAGGGATGTGCTCCAGGTCAGTGATGTGCATGAAGGGGCGGTGGAAGTAATGGAGCTGGAGGATGCAGGCCAGGAGGAAGAAGCCCGGGATAAGGGTGCTGGAGAAGAGCTCGGAGACGCTGAACTGCTCCAGACCCAGGTCGCCCAGCCTGGGCAGGGAGGAGGAAGGTCAACACAGGGCCACATCCATCCCACCCTGCACAGGCATCAAGCTACCACGCCAGGGCTCAACCCCAACTGCCCCCCCGTGCCTCAGTTTCCCCACGTGCAACGCATCCCTTGGCCGTGCCCTGGTGCCACCACGGGGGCTGGCGGCAGCAGGGACCCCGCGGTGTGTCAGGGACACTCACTGCTCGTCGGTGAGGCCCGTCAGGTTCCTCCAGTACATGGGGAAATCCTCAAACTGGAAGGTGTAGACGGCGATGAGCACCAGCATGGTGTACGCCACCACCAGCCACCAGAAGCCCTTCAGCACCTTGCGCCACAGGCTGTAGTACACCTGCGGGGACGGGGACATCAGTGGGACCACGCCAGGGACAGGGACGGGGTCAGGGATGGGGATGGATGGGGATGGGGATGGGTCCCCAGCCCCCCCTACCTGGAAGAGGGTGAGGCAGAGGAGGAAAAGGAACATGTAGACGATCTTGTAGACGACAAGGCGCCCGGCGAAGCTCACCACGATGAACATGCCGGCGCAGACGCAGATCCAGTATTTGGCATAGAAATCCCGCACCAGGACCCCCAGCGCCTTCAGCACGTCCCGCTGCCGGCTGGGCTCTGCGAGGCAAGGAAGGGGCTGCAGGCAGCCGCCCGGGGGGGGGGCACGCGTGTCGTGTCCCCCCCTCTCTGGCAGCTGCCCACCTCCGGGCACTCGCATCCCTGGGGATGCTCAGCCTGGGACAGGGTCCCTCGGGGTGGGTGACGCCGGGAGCCCTTACCCGTGTCCGAGACGGTCACCTCCAGGAGCGGGGTGGCCGGGCACCTCCTCGTTAGCAGCTTCTCCTTAACGAACTGCCGCAGCAGCAGCCAGAAGGTGAGGGTGAGCAGGAGCTGCGGGGACAGGCGGTGAGTGGGGACAGCCGGGTACCAGAGGGGACAGGGATGGGGACACCGGGCTTACCTTGGCCCCCAGGTCCAAGCAGGGATATTTGGGGTGCACCAGCCCCAACTGTTCGAGGCTCATGAAGCCGACGCGGGTGGGCAGCTCGGGGGCCAGATCCATACCCCAGACGTACTGCAGGCTGCAGAGCGCGATGCCGTAGAGGAGGAGGAAAGGCGAGCAGAGCATGGCGAAGTGATGCCGGCTCCGCACCGTCCAGATGAGGCATGCCCAGAGCAGCAGCACGAAGGTCAGCCAGCTGTGGTAGGTGATGCTCCACACCTGCGGGCAGGCAGGAATGCGGCCCCTCGCCCGGGCTCAGCCCAGGAGGTGCCCCCCCATCATCTTCATCCCCCCCCCAGCCCCTTACCATCATGGCGATGAGGGCACAGACATAGCTCTGGTTCATGACGACGTGGCCCAGGGTGTGCAGGGGCAGCCGCTCCGCCGGACGCCTCCTGCCTGGCCACGGGGAGGGGGACCATGAGCCACCCCCCGGGCCACGGGCAGCCCTTGGGGAGGGGGAGGCGGCAGGGTCGGGCTTACCCGGCTGTGGTGAGTTGCCCATGACGTGGACAGTGCAGTTCTCGGCACCGCTGCCCGGTTTCCCGGTGCTGGGGGATAGCATGGGCTGGGGGGGGCAGAGAGGGCTCAGAGCCCACCCCGGCACCCCCAGAGCATCCCGCACCCATTCCCCCTCCAGCTCCAGCAAAGCCCCCCCCACCCCAAACCCACCTTGGTGTCCTCAGCCACGCCGTCGGTGTCCTTGGGCCAGCTCTCCAGCTCCACCAGCTCCCTTGCCGGGCACCTTGCCGGCGGCTGTGCCGGCACCGCGGTTCTCTGTGAGGGGCAGGAGCCAGCTCAGAGCACCCCGCTGCAGCCACCGGGGGAGCAGAATCATGCCCGGTGCCCCTGCCGAGGCACCCCTCCACCAGGCACCCCGCTGTCCCCCACCACCCCTCCACCAGGCACCCCCGGTGCCAAGGTTGGGGTGGTCAGAGCGGCGGGGCACACCGGGCATCGGCACGGGGTCCGTCTTGGCCCCGCAGCCCCTCACCCTGGCATCCAGCCGGCGCAGCTTCACCAGGGTGGCCACGGTGTAGTAGAGCAGGAGCAGGATGCCGGGGTTGGCGTAGACGGGCCAGGGGTGGCCGGTGTTGAGCACCAGGGCGTTGGGCTGGGAGCAGTTGCGGTACAGGACAACATCCTTGAAGCCGAACAGCCTGTGGATGGGCAGAGTGGATGGAGTTATCGCCCACCCGAGCCAGGACCCCCGCCACCAGCCACGGTCCCATCCCGGTGCTGGCACGGCATACGGCTTCACCGGGGACCTGCCGCAGCTGGCAGCGGGACGGGGGCCAAGCGGGGCACCCACTCAACCGGGGTGGCACGGGAACCCACGGCACGGCTCCCTCCCCGGGGACTCACCGTGCCCAGATGGTGGGGGGCGGGAAGACCCCCTGGACGAAAGGCGTCTGGTAGGCATAGAGGCAGAGGAGGTGGCCGCCGGCGTAGATGCCGACGAGGAAGCAGAGGGTGTCGAAGGCCAGGCGGCTGGTGGGGAGGTGGCAAGCCCACCACGTGCACAGCCCCACAAAGAGCAGGTAGTAGACGCTGGAGGAGGCGGAGGGCAGGGTGATCCCTGGGGAGCAGCGCCCCGTGGGCGGTCAGTGCGCGGCCGAGCATCCCCCCCGCCCCAGATCGAGCATCCCTCCCTGGACCAAGCATCATCCCCGGCAGCACGGCCACCGAGACCCCTCCGCCCCAGCTCACCACACACCCCCCCACATCCCGTACCCACCAGCCAAGGCCAGCAGCAGGATGGCCAGACCCTTCCCGGCCGCCCAGAGCAGCCAGTGAGCCGTCACCCGCAGCCTGGCGCTCAGCGGTGTGTCCCCATCGGCCGTGCCACCGTGCCGCTCCACGTCCTCCTCTTCCCCCTGCCAGGCGAGGAGAACGCGGCGTGAACCCCGTGGTCCGACCCCGGGCAGCCCACCAGCTCCAGGCTGCTCCTCCTGGCCGTGCCTCAGTTTCCCCACTTGGGGGAGAGCACGGGTGGACAGCCGGGGCACCCTGCCCGGCGCTGTGCGGGCGCGCAGCCCGGCACCTGGCCGTGTTTATCTCATTAACTGCTTGGAAAGTGCCTCCAAAAGGCGGCTGTTTTTCTTGGCGCTGGCGCCCAGGTTCCCAGCACTGAGCTTTTTTCCAGGCTGCCTCCCGCGCTGGCCCCGTGCTCACGGCAAAGGCATTCGCATCGGCCGGCACTCCGGTTACAGCCCGGCCACGGCCAGAGCCGGGCAAGTGAGCACCCGCCGCGACAACCCGGACCAGTGGGGAGCACCCCAAAACAGGGCTGAGCCCCGAGGGGTGTTGGCTGAGCTGGGGGATGCCATCAGCTTGGGGTTGCGTCTGCCTGGGTGACCCCAGTGGCACGAGCGCAGCGTCCCAGTGCCCCACTGGCACCGCCAGGCAGGGCTGGCATAGCACGGCATGGCGCGGCACGGCACCCAGCCGGCGAGCTCAAGCTGAGTGCCAGCATCCCATGATTGCCCCCCCACAACGCTGCCCTTCCTGAGCCCAGGGGTTTTGGGGTGGCGGTGCCAGCCGGAGCCCAGGGGGTGCAGGCACCACATTCCCCCCCCGCCGGTGGGGACCGTAGGGCCGGGCTGTTTGCCGGGATCCCTACGGCAACGCGGGAGCAAACACGAGCACTCCTCGTGTGAGGAGTGTGACGGCTGAGTCACCCCAGCCCGTATGAGATGCCGTGATGAGGTCCCAGTCCTCCAGTGAAACTGCTCCCACCCGGGTCCCCAGCCACCCACCCACGCCAAGCCCCCATGTCCCAGTCTGCCGTCCCCAGGGAGGGGACCGAGGACCGGCCGCCGTGCCCCGGGAATTCTGGCGGGGGCTCGGCAGGACATGGCGGGTGGGATGCTGCCGATGGTGCCGGGGTCAGCTCTCACCCGCTCAAGGGGGTCCACGGACTCCAGCCTCCGGCCGCGGGCGGCAGCACCGGCCTTGGGGACGAGACGGCGGCACAGGCACAGGCAGAGGGACGAGGCCAGCAGGATGCCAACGTCGGGTGCCACGAGACGCACCGAATTGGGGATGTCGCTCAAGTCCAGCCTGGTTGGGGGGGGAAAGCGGGGCAGGGGAGGGCTTGGGGGTGCAACCCCCTCACTGCCGCCACCACCCCCCAGCCCCACACCGCCGGGGTACCCTTACCTGGTGACCCCGATGTGCCGGGCGAGGACCTCCCAGGTGCTGCCTGCGGGGAAGCGGGGAGGTGCTGAGTTTGGCAGACCCCGCGTGGGTAGGCTCCCAGCCCACCCGGAGCAGGTGGCTTCCCCGTGGGGAGAACACCCCACATCCGTGGGGACCCAGGATGGGGTCTGTGCCCAGTGCAGCGTCCACCGAGCAGGCACCCTGGCATGGCATGGCACAGCACACCCCTGGTGCTGGGCACGCAGCTGGGACCCTGCAGAGCTTCAGCAGCCCCCCGGCACCCAGACGGATGGGATCCCCGCACCCACGTATTACCATGTTGGGGGTCCAGCCCCAGGGCACTGCGGGGAGGGGGTGAAGCCTGGGAGAGCAGAGGTGCAGGAGGGCGAGGGCAGGCTGCCCTGGCACCCCGTACTCACAGCTGGGCCCCAGCAGCTGGTCCAGGATGGGCAGCGTGTATAGGCATATTTGGAAAACGAAGTGGGCGAGGAGGAAGAGGATGCTGGTCCCCAGAAGAGCTTTGAGGAGGCGGCTGGTGTGACCTGCGAGATACGGGCACCCCATTACCCATCGCCCAAGGTGGCCCCGGGGAGTCCCAGCATCCCCACTGGAGACCCAGCACCCCTGGGAAAAGCTGGGAAGGGACGCACTGTGGCTGTGCCCAGAGATGCCAGGGGTCTGCCCCAGGGACATGGTCCCACCAGGACCTTGCATGTCTCACTGTGCACCCAGCACAGCTTAAGAGCATCCTTTCTGTTGCATTACTGGGGAAACTGAGGCACGGGGCAATGCAGAAACCCAGGACCACACTCCCTCCCCTCGCCCCTGCAGCACCCTCCAACCTCACTGGCACCGGGCGCTTCCCGGGCCCACTGCACCGGGACCGGCATTGGGATGCAGCTCACCATCCCCACCCCAATCCCTGGTGGAACATCCTGTGGTGGGGGGCTGTAGGTGGGCGCCAGGGGTTCCCCTGCACCGCCAGCCCCGTCACACCTTCCACCAGCTGCAGCTGTGCCCAAATCCCACCCGGCTCCCGGGGCCACGCGCCCGTTTTCCTGGCCGTGGGACAGGCAGCGAGCCCACCGCAGCTGCGTGCTGGCTGGGGGGGGGGGGGGGGGCCCTGGCCAAAAACTCTCCCTCCGCTTGTTTTTTCCTGTAAATCCCTGCAAAGGCTCTCGGCAGCGCCTGGGCTCCGGGGCCGTGCAAGCCCATGAAATATTCAGAGGGCAAAGCTTTTAGCCGCGGCCGTGCCAGGCGCTGCTGGGTTGTGTTACAGCATGGCTCAGCCTGGCACAGAGGGCAGGGAGACAGGAGGGCTACGGGCACCTGGTGCCCACCCTGAAGGGCCACGTCCCGTGCACCCACCGTGGGTGATGCACCTCCTGCACCCCCCCCCACGCATGCCCACTGCGGAGAACGTGCCCGGGCAGGGCGGAGGGGCTGCTCGTGGTACATCCCTGCCCACCCAGCGGGCAGAGCTCAGCCCTGAGGTTTCTGGTTAATAAGGCTAGGGCTCAAAACCGGCCATTTCGGAGCAGGAGGCCTATTAATAGCCGCGCCGGGCTATAATTAACAGAGTGAGGCTGCCATGCGGAGCCACGCTGCCCGGCCGGGGGGGAAACCGCAGGAGAAGGAGGGCAGGTACCTGCCAGAGAGCGGCTGGCAGCCCCCGCGCTGCCCAGTTCCCCCAAGCCAGAGCTGCCTGCGTGCTGCCCACCCTTCTGCCCGCCATCCTCTGCCCGGTCCCCCCCACCCCAGGCTGAGCCCCTTACCTCCGGCGGAGTGCTGGGTGGGCCCCGGGAACCAGGGCAGGAGCAGCAGGAAAAGCAGGTACACCAAGGAGAGGACGTTGAATCGGAAAAGGCAGGCTGGGGGCAGAGGGACAGGCAGGGTTAGTACTGGGGATGAGGCACGGGGAAGGGGCTGGAGCCCACCGGGCTCCTGGCTGCATCGCCCCCCCACCCACCCACCCTGGGGATCCCCAAGGATGGCACCCTGACCTGCATGCTGAGGGACGCCCAAGCAGGAGGAGGGGGATACCCCAAAATAAGAGGCACCCCAAAGTGATGGGCAGTCCTGGATGGGGGCTCAAGCCCCCCAGAAAAGCCGGTGGGAAGAGAGTACAGGAGCCCAGGCTGGGTCAGTCCTGGTGACCTGCACAGGTCGCATGGGGGACACCAGAGGTCCCAGACATGTGGGGTGACAGGGGGACGAGAGCCATGAGCAAAATCTGCTGCATTTCCACGTCATTCCTGCAAGACCATGCCAAGGTTTGCAGGGACCCCACGGCTGGGCTGGGACCCCCACCCATGGCCACCCCGGGGCTGGCACAGCCCCTCACCTGCACCCAGCCCTGCTCCAGGCGTGCCACCAGCTCACCACCTTCCCCCTCGCTTATTTTTAGACCTAAATTACAGCTTGTTTGCAGGCGTGAAACCGTCGGAGGAGCTGGGCAGGGAGCGGGACTGAGCCAGGGTCCCGCAGAGCTGCCGCCAGTGGGGATGGGGACGGGGACGGGAACGGGAACCGCACGGCAGGGACATCCCAGGGCAGCTGCCACCGTGGCTGGGGACGCGGCGTTCCCGTCGGCTGCATGCGCACGCCAGGCGAGCGGTGACAGACACCGGCATATGCACCGGTGCGAGCTGGGACCAGCCACGGGGCAGCCCTGTGGCTGCCCAGCCATGTGGACATGGCCGCTGCAAGACACCCCCCAAATCAGTGCCTGGCCGGAGAGGAAGGGAGTCATGGGGGGGGGCTGCGCAGCATGGGGGCTTCGCTTTTTAACTGTGCCCTCACTCCAGGCAGTCCCAGGGCATCCCTCCATCCCCTCCCCTGCAAACCAGGGGGACGTGTCCTTGCATACATCCCCCCGCAGGCTGGGGGGACCCAACTCTGGGTAGGGGGGGACCCCTCTGGGGCAGCCCGGGGAGGGAACAGCCACAGCAAACTGGTCTCAGGGACCCTGGCTCTGCGTGGCCAGGGCAGGGACCTGCTCCCCTTGGCACCCCACTTGGGAAAGGGGAGAGGCAGAGGGGGCCAAGAGGGCAGCCCCCGGCCCCATGGGGCTGGCGGGGGGACGACGAGGCGGGGGGCAGGCTGGGTGCCAGGGAACGTGCTCAGCACCAGCAGCGCGGCACAGCCCTTCCCGTGTTTACGAGGTTTCAATGGGACGGCACATCCTGGGGCGAGGGACGGCACAGCCAAGGGGGGACATGGTGCGGCCCCCCCACGAGCAATTGCCCCTCTGCGGACCAACGTCCTGCCAGTCACCTCTCCACGGTGACCCCGGGACGCGTCACCTCCCCACACGCTGCTGAGGGTTGCTGGCTACGTTTCGGCAAACCATGATCTCATGGAGCAAATATTCCCCTTCCCGCGCCAATGGTGACGGGGCCGAGAGGAGCCTTCCCGGTGCGGGGGCGAGCCGCCGCTCCACTTATGTGGGAGCCAGCCAGCCCCCCCCCAGTCGCCACCAGCACCCCCCATCCTGGCACAGACTCCACTGCCCACTCCCGTGCCATCGGGTGCCAGGGGCAAACCAGTCCCAGCATGAGCCCCCATCCCAGCCGCGGTCACCCTGTGGGTGCCAGTGGTATGGAGGGGACCAACTGTGCCGGAGCCCTGCCGGCATCACCTGGGCTGGGGTCTGCCCGAGAGCTGCAGGGAGGAGGGGGATTGTGGGCACGGTGGAGAGACCCACGGGCATCGCTGGGGACCAGGGTATGCACTTGCTGCGGGGACCACCTGTACCCGGAGCAACAGAGCGACCCAGGTATTTTATGCCACCAGCACCAGGCCCCCAGGACAAGGGACATCACTCCTGGACCAGTATAGAGCAGGCATCCCAGTGGCAGCGGCTCGGGGTCACCTAAGGCATTGGGAAGGGCTGGCAGCAGCTACCTGCAAATGCAGAGCACCCCACTGCACCCCAGAGCCGAGCCAGCACCCACGGGACCCTCTGGCAGGGTGGTCAGCACTCACCACAGCCTTCAAGTTTTAAGGGCTCAAGGATGAAAAGGGGGGGAGAAAAATGATGCTACGGGGAGCAGTCCGCCGGCACGATGCAGCCCAGTTTGGAAGCACACCGAGGTGCGCCATGCCGGCGCTGCGTGGGTGCTCTGTCCCGGAGTCGGTGGAAACCGGTTCCCCGCCGTGCTGACAGCAGGGGAAGCACCAGCACGAGGAGAAAAACCAGTTTGGCATGTGGGGAGAGCAGTCCCGCGGTGAAACCCGCCCTCCCGCACCCCATCATCCCGAGCCGGGTGGGTGGGTGCAGTGCCGTGGCACCCACCGTCCCCCTCCCCACGCAAAGCAGCACCCATCGCCCACGATGCCCTGCGGTCTCGCCTCTGCTGCGAGCACGGGGCAGGATCTGGCCCGCGCTGAGCATCCCCCTTGTACCCCCAGCAGAGTTATCCTGGATCCCCACCCCAAATCCCCCCTTCCCCAGCCCTGTGACCCCGGGAAGTCGGGAGCAGCCGGCCCAGCTCCCACGCTGCTGGAGAATTCACCGCCGCCGCTGGCGGCCAGCAGCATTTGAAATATTAACGACGTTAATGCGCCGGGAGGAGGATAAATCGCAGCGCTGGGGAGCTGGGTGAGGTGTGCCGGGTTTCCTTCACGCCAGCCTTTCATCTCTCCTTGAGATCTCCCCATGGGAGGGGAAGGGGGTCATCGGGGACCCCAGGGAAAGGCAGGGACCCGGCGGCGAAGGTGGGGGTGGCTGGGGAGAGTCGACACCGGGGTCTCTCCCATCGCAATCGGGCCGGGGAAGCGTGGGAAGGGCGGCTGCAGGAGAGGGTTGGGGTCTGGTGCAGCCCCCTCCCTGCAAACCAGACACCATCCCATGCCCAGCCAGCTCCCGGGGATGGATCCGTACCCAACTCCATGGGGAAAGGGGGCTCCCCGGACCCTGCCGGCGACGGGGGAGCCCCACGCACCGGCCCCGCAGCACCATCCACCCCGTGCCCACGCGCAGCCCATACACCGATTGGCACCGGCACAGCCGCTGGCTCTGCAGGGACCTGCGGCCGCTCAGGATTAATTAGCAGAGCTCTTTAATTCCCTGCCTGCCCTGCTATTTTCACATGGGCCCGTTACCTGCTGCCAGAGCCAGGCAGCTCTGCCAAGCTGCTTCCATGCAGCTGGGTCCTGTCTCCCAGCTAACTGGTCCCAACTGGGGTCCCCACGGTTGGGGGAACCCAGACAGGGTCCCCGGGGCGTCACTTTGCACCCAGGACCCTGCACTCTGCACCCACTGGCTACCAACCAGAGGCCGGCTAATGAACCCCGGCCACGGCAGCTCTCCCCACGGGATTTCTCCCCATCCCCAAAAAATCCGGACAGCCCCAAAGCAGCGAGCCCCAGGGCTGGCCATGCTGGGAGAGCCAGCCACCAGTACATTCCCAGCCCCAGCCCCGGCTCCTCTTTCCGGGAAGAGGGAGCAGCCCCACCGGTTCACCCGCTGTATCCTGTTTTTGTGGAAAATTAATCCCACTCCTGCCAGCGCCGAGACAGCAGCCGGCACTGCTCCCTGGGGATGCTGCGGGAGCTGCCCCGGGAGGGCACCGGGCTGGATGCCACGGCTGCCAGCCTGGGAAATGCCAGTGGCTGATGCAACGGGACAGGGAACGCAGCGGCTTTGGGGATGGGTGCTCGCTGCCACCCCAGTGCCGGGGGGACACCCAGCGCCCACAGCCCTGGGGCTGCAGCCCCTACACCAGGCACACACCGGGATGGCACAGCCCACGCCAGGAGGCCAGAGCAGCCCTCAGGATCCCAAGAGCCACGGGCTCAGCACCGGGATGCCCGTGCACATCTCCCGCTTGCGCACGAAGACCCACGTTCCCATCACGTGGCGACGTTCCCAGGTCCGCCTTAATATTTCCCACGCGCGGCTCGGGGCCGTGACGGCGTCTGCCGTATGGCAGCGCCAGTGTCCAAACGCATCCCCCCGCCTCGATGGGCACCCCAAGACTCTGCTGCGACCGGGGCGCAGAGGAGGCAAAGGGTTAAACCCCACCGTGCCAGGGCTTTGCCAACGGGAGCCATAAAGCCCCCCGCAAACCCAGCCTGCAGCAACCCCCCTCAGCTAGCAAGGCGAGCCTCAGGGGCGGCGTGGGGACCCACTGCACCCCCGGGGAGCCCCCACAGCCTCACCCACCTCAGTGGGGCCATGCGGGGGCTTTGCAAAAGGCTCAGTCCCGGGGAGATGGGCACCCTGGGCCGGGCAGTGTCCGGGCAGGCTGCAGGCAGCCGGCCCTGCGCTTCCCATCCCCCTGGGCGCCTGGGGAGGAAACAGCAGTATTGCTCTTGGAGACAGCCGTGGCTTTTTTTTTTTTTTTTTTTCCCCTTTTTTTTTTTTTTTCCCTTCTTTTTTATTTCCCTTCATTTTATAAAAAGCACCTGACCGCAGGAGGCAGCTGGCTGCAGCCCACGCACCTTGCCAGCACCCGGCTGGGTACCGGCCCCCCTGTGGCACCCGGGACCCCCCTCAGGGACCCCCCCCAGCACCCCATCACCTCCTGGCCAAGCAGGGGGGGCTCAGCCAGGAGGGGCCGTGTCCTCGCCTCACCCCGGGTCAGTCCCCCCCGGTTTGGGGAGCACCGCAGCCCCAGGGAAGGGGGGGGCTGCCATCCTCACCCATCGCTCCTGCCCCAGCACCACGGAGCCACACTGGAGCTGGGACCCAGCACAGCCACGACCATCAGCCAGCCTGGGGGTCCCGGCTGCCTGGTCCCCCCCACCCCAGTCACCCCACGGGTGGGATATGCACTGGTGGGAAGGCACGGCAGGCTCCCTGCAGCCCAACATTCCTGCCAGACAGGCTAGAGCCGAGGCATCTCCCTGTGCCGGGTGAGGATATGGCCCGTGGCGTGGCTGGGAGCTGCACCGTAGGGGTTCACGCCTGTGCCAGCCCGTGGGAAGCAGGGTGGGGGGGCTGCTCTGAGCCGTGCTGGGGGGGCCCAGCTCCTGCGCCTCCACCCGCTCCGAGCTGGCCGGGAGCCACGAGCAAACATCCTCCGGACGTTTGGGAAGAGCCTAATTGCTGGGGAAGGAAAGGCCGCAGGCGGGTCGTGCTCTGGGGCTCTTCCTCCACCACCACCACCACCCCCCCCAGGTGCAGCAGGACGAGCCACATTCCCCCGTGCCTCAGTTTCCCCTTGCGAGACCCCAGGCCCCCCCCCGGACACCGCTGAGTCACCCGTACGGCTATTTTGACAAGCGGCCGGAGCAAGAGGGAACTGCTCTCCCAGGACAGCCCCCGCCCAAGCGGGGTCCCAAATTTAAACAAGCCACCTACGAGCTGACCGTGGTGGGCAACGCCACCGGCATCACCGGCCACGGGAGACGGCGGGTCCCCGGCACGACGTCCCACGCCAGAGCGGGGCGAGCAAGCCCGGCACGATTTGGGGCCAAATGGGCATAATTGGGGCGCGAGGGCCCCAGGCGCGATGCCGCGCCCAGAGGCCACGTGTCACCCGGTGCACCCATGGGATGCAGCCGGCAGCTCCCGCGTCCCGGAGCGGCGGCCGTCACCCCGCCGGCCGGGGGAGGCCTTGTGCAAGCGGCCACCTTCCTTTCCCAGCCCCGTTCATAGGCAGGGTTGTAATTAACCTCCTCACATCCTGCGCGATGCACTGAGTCACTCCTCGAGCAAACCGGAGCAAATAAAGAGAAGCTTTTTCAACAGTCGACCGACTTCCTCTGCCAGCGAGGCTCGCCCCGTGCCGGCGGCACGGCTAGTGCCACGCACCCCAGCCCGGTTCTCCCAAAAATGCAAGCTGGGACAGGGACCGCTCGGCTGGACGTGGGTCTGGCCGGGTACAGGTCCCTCTCTCTGGGTGATGCTACCCCAAAAGTCACGCCACCGCTTCCCCGGGGGGGCACGGGCGGCGTGAGCCCGGCGGCGGCGGCCGGACCCTGCTGGGGGCACAAGGAGCCCGTTGAACAATCCTGTTTACAGAGAGGTTTTTCCTTTGCGTCTCCGTCAAGGTAAACGGAGAATCCCCGAACAGGCTCCCCCCGAGCAACCGGGGTTCAAAGAGACGATTCTTGTTCCGCGCGTCCCAGGACACGGGTATTTTCCAGGCCGGTAGCCAGACGGTTGCCTCGGTGGGTGGTGCATTTGCCTTCCAAGGCCAGCGTTGCTTAAAACGAACTGGGAGCAGTTTGGGGAGCCACGGCCCTGCAGAGGTTGCGGTGGCCGAGGTGGGTGCCCCACTCCCGACCGTGGCACCGGGACGGTACCCGGGCTGGGTGCCCGCGGGCCCCCCCCGAGCATCCCCTATCCCAGCTGCATCCCCCCCCCCGAGCATCGCATCGGGTTGTCCCGGCACCCTCCTCCCCCCCCCCCTTACAAGAAGCAGGGGGACACGGCTGTGTCCAAACCGGGACGCTTTCAGTCCCAACCGGTCCCCCGGTGCTGGGGGTGCGGGGGTCCGCTGGCCGTGCCCGGGGGCGGAGGGGACACACACACACACGGACACCCCACACCCGACCGGGAGAAGTTGCAGCGTTTCCCCGAGAGCGGCCTCGGTCCCGCGTGGGGCGGGGGG
>NW_010973104.1:1874247-1956439 GCF_000737465.1 Haliaeetus leucocephalus | reverse complement strand
GCCCGCCGGCACTGCAACCCCGCCACTGCTGCCACGAGTTGGCCGGTCTCAGCCCAAAACGGCAACGGGGGCGGATCCCCGGAACCGGGGACGATAGCGGGGGGGGAGAAGCCGGACCCCGCACTACCACCCCACCCCGGTTCCTGCCACTGGCAGCGAGGGTGGCTGGGGAGGGAAAAAAACAACAAAAAAATCTAGCTAAAAAAATAATTAAAAAAAAAAAAAGCCGATGTGTTTCCTGTTTGCTTCATAAAAACAACAAAGAAGAAAAAAAAAAACAAAAAAGGTCAGAGCTAATTGAGGCTGAGTGCTGCACTCCGGCCCGGGGCTCGGTAATGCCTGCGCGGAGCCCTGCAACCGGGGCGGCAATGCGGCACGGGGCAGAGAGCCGCTGCGGGCAGCCAGCGGCGCTGCACGGGAGCGGGGTGCTCGGGCGTGCTCCCCCGAGAGCAGCCGCGCACCCCTGGGAGCTGGGTCCCGTGCCGACGGAGCTGGGTGCGCGCCGCAGACCCTGGGGAAGCCAAATACGTGGCCGCGCACCCGTGGAGTTGGGTGCCCAGATGAGGGGAGCTGGGTGCCACGCTCACCGCCGGTAGCCCAAGCTCAGCCCCTGGCTGGGAAGGTGCCGGGCAGAGCCGGCGACGAGGGCAGCATCGCCGGCGAGGGCAGCGGGCAGCACACCGGGCAGTGCTGGTAATTGCCGGGCCCTAACCAGGAAGCATCAGCCCATGAAATTCTCCGCATTCTTTAGCTTCCCCGCGCTTGTTTTCCGAACATACTTAATAAACTGGCACCCAGCTGGCACGCTGCCGGCCCGCTCCCCACCTTGGCGGGCTCCACTCTCTTCCCTCGGCTCCCTCCGGCACTCTCGGGGCTCTTCCCCCCCACCCAGACCTGGACCCCAGATGTGCCGCAGAAGCCGCAGCCATCCGGACACCGCTGCCCATGCCGTAGCACCCGAACCATGGGCAGGATAGGCCGGAGAACCCCCAAACACGGGTGTCCAGATGAGTTTTGCTGGGCACAGCCCCTCGTGGGAGCTGGGACAGGCTGTGGGTGCCCAAACCATCTCTGAGCATTCTCAGAGGAGGGACTCGTCCCCTCTGCCCGGCCGCATCGACCCTCATTGCTGGGACCCGGAGGGATTCATTCGTGTAAATGAAAACGCTCGTCAGCGCCGAGCCACGAGGCTCTGCATTACCACGTCCATGAGACCCGGGTATGGAAATTACCGCTGCAAAAGCCCAGGGCTGCATCTCCCCCACCCAGAATGGATCCAGGAAAGGGTGGTCCATGGCACCCACACCGGCGTCTCTCTCCCAGCCCTGGCCCCGAGCTGGGAACGGAGGCTGTGGAAGTAAATGGGCACAGGGAACGGCACCCCAGAGCCCTGCCTCACGCGGCCGAATCCGGCCCTGAGTGGTCCTGCTCCAATTTGCCGGCCTCGCTCAGCCTTTAAGAGAGATGCTGGAGAACGGCGTGGTCCCGTAATGTGCTGCGGGTACGGCCTGAGTGCCCGGCGAGGCGTTTTATGGGCGAGCAAGCTTTTCCCACGTCCGGGCAGTGCCATTAGCAGACGGCCACGCTGTGGGGCAGGGGGATACTGGGGTAGTGGGTGCTGCTGGTGCCCCTTGTTCCCATGGCTGTCCCTAGCTGGAGGGACGGCCACTGCCTGGACCCGTGGATGTGGGGGAAGGCAGCAGCGGCAGCGTCCCTTGAAGGACCCCGCAGCCACCACAGAGCTCTGGCAGGGAACTGGGCAGGGCTTGGCCCCGGGCACGCCGGGGAGGGCAGGTAAGAGGTGTGACCCCCAACCCAGCGCCATTTCAGATGCCGTTTGCCCCACTCAGGGTCCCCCAGCTTGCAGCCCCCCCCCAGCACCAGCCAAGGGCCTGGAAGCCTCCGTCCCCGTAGTGGGCAGACGGTCCCCTGAACCAGACGCTACGGCACCGGGCAAGGTCGGAGCCCCCCACGCCGGAACGGCTCTGAACCCCCGCAACCGAACAATCCCCTCCCGACCCCCACGTGGAGCACAGCTCTAGGGAGGCACGGCGCCTTTAAGAACCCCGTGGCGCCAATTCCGCACCACGTGACTCCTCCCGCCGCCACCACCACTCCCCCCCCCGGCGGTGGGCGGTGCTGCGGCCGCGCGGGTTCCCGCCAAGCGCGGAGGCTTTGGCGCGCCCGGTAGAGCGGGTGCACGTGTCGGCGCGCCGGGACCGGGATCGTTACCGGGACCGGGATCGTTACCGGGACCGGGACCGCGACCGCGACCGCCATGGCCCAGCGCCGCCTCACCGACTTCTTCAGCCGCACGAAGGCGGTTACCGGAGCCCCGGTTAAGCGCGGCGGCGGCCGCCGGCTCAAGGCCGCCCTTGCCGGTCCCCCGGTACACCGGGAGGTGGAGGAGGAGGAGGAGGATGGTGCCCCGGTGGGGCTCAGCGCCCACCCGCCGCCGCTGCCCGGCTCGCCGCGTACCCCGGCCCGCGGCGGCGGCGGTTCCCCGGTGGTGCGGGGGCTGGCGGGTAGGAAACGGAGCCGGCGGGAGATGGAAACGGAACCATCGGTCGGGGCCCGGCCCGGGGAGCCGAGCGGGAAGTCGGCGCGGAAGAGGCTGGAGCTGCACCGGGATGCGGAACCGGGACCGCCGGCCGCGGTAGGGAACTGCTGGGGTGGGGGGTGGGCCGCTTCCCCGCGGCTGCGGCCCTAAAACGGGGCGGGGGGGTGGGTAAAACGGGGGCAGCGTCTCCGGAGCAGCCCCCCCAAGGGCTTGATCCCCACCCCAGTGCAGCCATTCCCCCCCAGGGCTTGCCCTTCTTCTCCTGATGCAGACACCCGCCAGGGCTTGCCCCCTGTCCCTAGTGCGGACCCCCCCTATGGCTCCACGCCCCCCCCCAGTGTAAGGCCCTGGTGGGGGGACACACCGGGGAGGGGGTCCCGGTGGGTGGGTTCCCTGCACATCTAACGTTCCTCCGCACTTTTGCAGGCCACCAGCCCCTCGCCTCCGGCCACTGCTCATCCCCTGATGCCACCCTCGCTGGACCTGGCAGCGGACCCCCCGGCCAGCACCACCCACTCCCCCGGCCGGGGACAGGATGGGGGGACACAGCCCGACACAGCCCCCCCAGGGACAACCCGGCGCCTGCAGCAGGTACGGGACAAGCCTGGCTTTCTGCTCCGGTTTTTTGTGTTTCTTGCCAGTGTGCGAGCCCCGCTCTGACCGTGTGCCCCTTCCCCACCCAGGAGGACCTGGCCGGGCTGCGGTGCCGCCTGCGGAGGGTGAAGACGCTGGCCCAGCTAGCCCAGCTGCCACCCATCCCCGCCGGGGCCAGCGCCGACCTGCAGAGCCATCTGGAGCGAGTGCGGCAACTGGAGCTGCGGATCCGTGAGAAGAAAGCGGGAAGCGGAGCCACGCCAGGAGTGCAGCCATCCAGGGACACTGGGGTGGCAGCTCTGGCGGCAGAGGCCGGGTGAGGAGTGGCTTTGGGGATGCAGCCCCAGATTTGAGGGGAAATTGGGGTGTCCCGGTGACTGCTGCAGCCCTCTTCGGCTGCTCAGCCTCACAGTGATTTTGCAGGGGTCTTCCCACCCCAGTGAGAGGGGTGTGGGAGCTCTGTGGGTGCGCTGGCGGGCCCCGCTGCATGCAAAGGGCTTCTCTGAGGGTAGTCCAAGCCACCCTGACTCTGCCATGAGCGTCGGGGCATCGATGTCCCCAGGATGGGTGATGTGACCCAGGTACTGGCACACGTTGCTCAGATAAGGGTTTGGGGATGGGGGGGTGGAGAGGGGTCTGGGGTGGGCACGCGGCTCCTGGGCTCTGAGGTCAGCCCTGTTGGCAGTGGGACCCCCGTTCTGGCTGGTCTCTGTCCCTGGCTGCACCCTTGGTGCCGTCCCAGGACCGTGTTCGCTATGCCTGGTGGCTGTTGTGTGCGGGGGACCCTGACCCCTCTCCTTTCCCGGCAGCGAGAAGGCCCCCGCGTACCAGCGGTTCCACACCCTCGCGCAGGACCAGCCCCCGGGGCTCACGCTGCCCTACAAGTTCAAGGTGCTGGCGGAGATGTTCCGCAGCGTGGACACCATCGCCGGGATGCTCTTCAACCGTGCTGAGACCATCACCTTTGCGAAGGTCAAGCAGGGGGTGCAGGACATGATGCGCAAGTAAGTCGGCAGCAGCGGGCAGCCCATTTTGGGGTCCCAGCTGAAGCTGTCGGGCCCAATGCCCCGGTGTCAGCCCTTGGGGTTCCTGACCTCTCCGGGTCCTGTTGCAGGCAGTTTGAGGAGCGGCACGTGGGGCAGATCAAAGCGGTATACCCCACCTCGTACAGGCTGCGCCAGGAGAAGAACATCCCTACCTTTGGCAACAGCGTCAAGAAGTCTGACTACCAGCTCACGCTGGAGCCGGTGCTGGGGGAAGGTATGTATAGCCTGAGGGGGAGCCCCCAAGAGCTGGGGTGCGCTTGGTCCTGGCTGGAATCCCTGAATCCCCAGGGATGCTCTCTGCTCAGTTCATTAGATAATCATCTGACGCAGAAGGGCCTGAGCGTGTTGGAAGGGGAAAACACTTTTGGGACAAGTGGGAGGATGATGGGGCGGTGATTCTGGCAGCGACTCGGCCCCACGGTCGGGCTCTGATCCTGTCCTTCCCAAGGCTCTCGAGGTTTGGGCCCCGTCGCGGTGTTGCCGCGCTTTGCCTTGATGCCGCAGGTGATGCTTGTGTCTCTCTCCTTGCAGAGGAGAAGGTGGATGGCCGCCCGCACTTGTCGGCGTCGCGCTTGCTGGAGCGCAGGAAGGAGTTCAACCGCAACCTGGTGAACATTGTCAAGCAGCACCACAAGGTGAGGACCCTCCCCTGCTCCGGCACCCTCCGCTTTTGGGGTCTGGGGTTGCCCTAGTCGCTATCTAGAGAATCAGTGGAAAGAGCGGGCTGGGATCCAGGCTGAAGGACATCGCTGGTTCCTGTGGGATGCTCTTGGCAGGCAGGTGTGGGTGGGGAGGATGGCAAATGGAATCTCTCCTGGCTCTGAATTTCCTCCAAGCCAGCTGCCATGTGTTGCCAAGCCGCACTGGGAGCGCGGGGCAGTGGCCAGCTCCCCCGTACCTGGCCCGCAGGTGCTGTGACGCAGCTCTCGCCCCTCTCCAGGCATTCCTGGCTGCCCTCACCCCTCCCATGGTGGTGCCGGAGGAGAAACTGACCCGCTGGCATCCCCGCTTCAAAGTGGACGAGGTGCCGGACATCAGCCCGGCGGAGCTGCCGCGGCCACCCCAGGAGGACAGGCTTACCACGGCTCAGGAGGTGCTGAGCACGGCGCGGGGGATGCTGACCCCCAAGGTGAGTCAGGACCAGGGTCTGGCTCCGTCTGCAGCTGGCAGATGTCAAACCAGCCGGCTCTGTGGGAAGATGTTACCGGATAGGGCTCGGGAAGGATTGTTTCAGAGCCACAGGACTCAGAGCACCGTAAGATGTAGGCAGGTGGGAATGCAAGCCTGGCTGTTACCGCTGCAGGTTGTGGTGTAGGGCTGGTTTCAAGCTAGAGGAGCCGTCAGGAGTGACTTTGGGGCTGGGAGAAGAGATGAAGCACCCCAAAACTGTCCTCTGCGTGGCAGGGATGGGTCAGATGTACTGGGCTGCAGGGTGGTGGCGGGGGCGGTGGAGGGGAAATTTCTCCTTCCTCCAGCACAAGCGACTCCCAGCTGTAACCCAACTCCTCCTCCCTCTTCCACATGAGCAGATGGAAAAAGCTCTTGCCAACCTGGCCTTGAGAACCGCTGAAGCCGGTGCGGGGGAACTGGTGGTTTCCAAAGCACCGTCCCCTGCCAGCACCTCCAGCGCTCTGAAAGGGGTGTCCCAGGCTCTGCTCGAGAGGGTGAGTAATTCGGTCCTGGCCGTAACGCCAGTGCCGGGAGGGGGGACATGACCTGCCTGTGTCTCACCCCATCTTCTCTGCTCCCCAAGATCCGGGCGAAGGAGGCACAGAAGCTACAGGCGCTGATGACACGGGACCCGCAGCAGGAGGAGCGGCTCGCCATGCTGGGGCGGCTGCCGGCCATGGCCCGCATCTTGCGCAACGTCTTCGTGGCCGAGAAGAAGCAGGCGCTGACCATGGAGGTGGCTTGTGCCCGCATGGCTGACAGCTACGATGCACAGATGCCTCCTGGTAGGAAAGCGAGGAGGGGGGAATCTCATGGGCGTGGAAGGGTCTTTGCAGGAGGAAGGGGCTGGGGGGGGAGCTGAGCTCTGACCCGGCGGCTTGTCGCTCCTTTTCGCAGGTGAGATGGAGAAACACTTGCGCCTCTTCGCAGAGCTGCTGCCCGACTGGGTGGGGATCCACGCCATTAGGACGGATACCTATATCAAACTGGACAAAGGGAAGGACCTCGGCCTCGTCACGGAGAGGCTCACCAAGGCGGCAAAGGAGGCAGAAGCCCTCTGAGCCCCCCCAGGGTCGAGGCTTCCCCTGTGTAATCTCCTCTAAATGTAGCAACGACCGTGCTCTGCGATCTGGTGTGGGCTGATGGGAGGCTCATCCTCAAGGATGTCTGAGGAAGAGCAAAACGCCTTAATTTAACGAATTTCTCTGCCACGGTCCATGAGGACCGTAGCTCCCTTAACCCTTGAGCTGAAGGCAGGCAGTCCTGTGTCCTGGGGTGAGGATGCCAGCAGTGAAGAGGAGCTAGTAACCTCTTCTCGGCTTTGCTGTGTTCTCCTGGTTTGATACGGGAGGTTTCTTCCATTAACTGGGTCCTGGTGGGGTGGAAGCAGGACTGGGCAGGGTGAGAGGGTGACAGGCAGGAAGGACTGAGAGAAGAAGTCACAAATTGATGTTTTTGGAGCTCTGGGCCTTGTTCTGTTTTTAAGGGAGGGAAATCGCATCTCCAGTGCTCGCTGGAAACAACTACAGGACTTGTCAAAACATATTTGTATTAAATGTTTTAAATATAGCTGACTTGTGTTAACACAGTGCTCTTCCTCCGTGAGCTGCCTGTCTGTGCCGCGTTAGCACCGTGGTTCTCCATGGCAATTGGCGTCGGCCGGCACACGCAGGGAAGGGCTGGGTCGTCATCCAGCTCCTGGAGAAAGACTTACTGGAAAAAGTGAGCGTGGGTTTGCAGGGAACTGAATGCAGCTTTTGTAAATAGGGACTGTGGAGCAGCTCCCACGGGGACAGGAGCAGGCAGGGCTGGGGGTGGGTGTGGGGGGGCTTTTTCCCTGGGGAAAGCCCAGGTCACTTGGCTGAAGTGGCTCGGGAAGAGGGACAAAGAGGGTGCCGATTGCTGCAGAGGTGCTGGCCTGGCCCAGCGCCCAGGTCAGGTCAGCTCTTGCTGCAGGACGGGCAGCGTGGGTGCAAGGGAGGAGGTGGGACCTGCCCCTGCCCGGTGTCACGTCGGGCATGCCTCGCATCGCTTTCCGAGCCAGACTCGGCTGGTTTTAGCATGGGGCATGGAGGACTTGCACAGAAAGGGGACTGCCCTTCATCCACGCTGGTCCAGGGAAGCTTCCGCACCTAAAGCGTCGCTCTCGGAGGCTGGCAGCACTGGAGATCCCTGTAGTGCTGCCCTAGGGAGCAGGCAGGCTCTCCTCCTCTTCCTCCTCCAGGACCCTGCTTGCCATCCTGCAGGCCAGCTGGCCGGCACTGCTGGCCGGAGGTAACCCTTTTTTCCAGGGAGGAAGGTTTAAACCCAGCCCAGAGGCTGGAGGGAGGCACAGGGCTGGGGTTCAAGGCTGGGCTCTGGGCGCAGGCTGGGCTATCGGCCATGCTCAATGGCGCAGCGGAGAGGAGCCGGTTTCGGCAGCCTGGCAAGCACACGTGTGCCCCATGAGAGATTGCAGCGAGCTCCTGTTCTGCTGCTTGGGACAAAAACCTTCCTCCTGCCTGGAAGCCACCCCTGCACAGCCTTGTCTCTACAAGCAAATTACATCAATGGTTGCTTGCAGCCCGGCCGACGTGAAGGCACCGTCCCCTGGTTCCCTGATGTCACCCCTTGGCCCCGCACGCAGCCAGCTCTGGCACTGGCAGGGCTTTACGCTCGCTTCCACAGCGTGCAGCTGCTTTCCACGGCTCTTTGGGGTGGAACTAATTTTTCCCTTCTCTACCTCGCAGCAGGGACCCTCTCCTCGTGCCAAGTATGCGTGCGAGGCGCTGCCTCCCTTGGCTCTGCGCAGGGGCTGGCTGTGAAAACAAGTGCCCTGGGGTAGGTTTCTCCCGGGGGAATGGTGTTTCTCAGCACAAACCGAGCAGCCACTGAAGTGGCTTTTCAGGAAACGGTGATAAAAATAGCTGTAATAGCCCTTAAAAGTGTAAGGGCAGGGTCTGTGGCATCCCTACGCGCTGGCTGGGGAAGGTGAGCTGAGCTGCGGGGGCTCGATCGATACTCCCACCAGCGCTGGGCACTTCTACTGCAATCCAGCAGGACCAGCCTGAGTACCCCCCTCCAGCTAGAGGTTGGTGCCAGGCACAAAGAAAAGATACCTGAACTGCTCAGTTCTGGCAAGCGATTCCTTCCAAGCATTTGGGGTGACAAGGGGAGATCGTGCCACAGCCTTGCTCTCCACTGACAGCCTGGGTTTGGAGGAAGACACTCACAAGGGTAATTAATGGCTTCAGCTACTGCAAGAACAGCTCTGAGACAGTTTAGAAAAAATAAAAGTAAGTCAACATTTATTTTACCAGTGAGTTTAGCCCCTGCTACGCCAGGGACACAGTCCCTAATGTTTGCAGGCATGTGAAAGTTTTGGCACACGAGGTTTTAGCTGCTCCTGTGACCAAACTGAACCATGCTATAGGGAGCATCTCCAAAGCCCACGTCATCCATCACACAACCTGAGTGCGACTGCCAGAGCTCGGCTGCAAGCCTTAACACCTTTTCTTTCTTTCTTGTGGCCTTATCTGACACCAAACATACCAAGAAGAATGGGCTCCAAACTGGCATTGTCCTTTCAACGTCCTGATGCCCCAAGAACACAGCAGGGAGGAGTCACATAGCAGTAAGTGGGGAATTTGTGCTAAACAAAAGCTGCCAGGCATGGCTGGACTGCAGGCTTTGGTAGGTGCTAGTGCTGCTGGACAGAAGGCAGGTAAACAGCCCTGAGCATGTGCACGGGCCCCCTTCCTCACTGCCTGTCGCCCAGCTGTGTACTACTTCTCGTGATGTAGATTGCTCCTAGTTTTCTGAAGTCCGCTGCTAAGAACTACCCTGCACCAGGGGAAGGCAGACGGCTTCCTACAACAGAGACCTTCAGCTTCTCGCAGTCTCAAGGGAAGGAGACCACGAGCCAAGCTGCAAGCTGACATGGTGCTCGAGCTCATCTAGACCAGCAACCTCCATTGCGTTGGCAGTGGCTGCCTCCTGATTTCAGGATACACGGCTGGGCAGTCACTTAATTCTCCTTAACAAGCACTACCTTATTGTAAGAGCAACCTGTTCTGGTTTGAGCAACAGCAGAGAGCAACCAGACCATCCTCTGAGGTCAAATACAGAGGGATTTATCCCTTAGACAAATAATCACTTTTTGCCCATCTTCCATGTTTCTTTGGCAAACTTCTAATGGGTTCCTAGGAGGCTGACTGGGCACAGCTCGACCGAAAGGGAATGCTGGGCCCACTAAGCTATCAGACCTCTCCTGCCTCAGCAGCAGTATTTTCACTTTGGTCTCCTAAAAGAAAAATACTCAGTGAAGCTGCATCTTGGTCTCCATCCCCCAAACCAATCAGGCTGTTCTTTCTTCCCAAAAGGATGAACTCCAAAAAGGATCCTTACACTCAACACACCTTAATCTGTGGCTTGGAAAATAAATAGGACTTACAATTGTATAGCATCTGGCCAGGATCAAAATTTTAGATTCCCCGCCCCTGCCCACCCCCCTGTGACAACAAGAGTCACCGAATAAAGCCCCAAACTTGTGCACAGCTCAGGGCGTGCATTTCCTTCTCCCTCCTCCTCGTCAGTCATACTGCAGCAGAGAGTAGAAAGGGATGGATTTGAGCTTTTCTGACCCTTTCAGGAATTTTAACTCTATGACCACCAGGCACTCCAGGACTTCAGCCTTCAGCCTCTTCATCAGCTCACAGGCTGCACACATGGTACCTGCAGGACACAGAGGTTGAGCAGAAACATTGTCACTCGAGGAGCAGTGCCGAGGTAAGCTTCAAACCCCACAGCCATGCCGCCTGCTGCTACCAACGCATGCATACGTGGGTTACACATGCTCTAACGCCATCTGCTTCTCTCACCTCCAGTTGCAAGCAAGTCATCTACAATAACTACTTTTTGTCCCGGTTCCACAGCATCACTCTGGATTTCAAGTTCAGCCTGCAGGGTGGAAAGAGTAGCTTCATTTTAGTCTTGTCTTACAGAGAAACACTTCACATGGTGGAATGCAGACAAGTCTTCAGCGAGACCAACCTTAACACTCAGCACCTAAAACCCCCCAAAACCACATACTCCAGCTATAGGGGAGTGCCATGGAAATATATAGTGGGTTAGGTGATTGCTGGGCCAACCCTCTGGCACATCAAGATCCTGAACATTCATCAAGTGAGTTACGGTCCCACTGTGAAACCATATCCCAAAGCAGTTCTCCAGTGAGGAAAATCTCCTGTAATGCACTGGGCTGGAGCGCTCTGCCTTGACAGCACCTCCAAGCCTGATCCAAACTGTCACAGGCACGTCCTGTGTCAGATGAACTTGTCCCATGCAAGGGTTGGCCCAAACAATCCTCATAAATAATGCCTAGGTTTGGTGTTTCTGCTGCCAGTCCCTGGCTGCTGTTAGTTACCAGCGGTAGCGTGTTATTAGGCTTATACCTCTGCTCTTTAATCTGAGAGGCTGCGGTGTTACGAGGCGAGCGCTTGTGTTTTGAAGCCGTGCAATAAAGGCATTTACTTATAGCACTTACTGAAAGAGTGGGAAACACACTCCATGTCCATGCCCCTGAATTCAAGCCAAAGAAAGCAATTTAGCGCCAAGTCTTATCATTCCCCCCCCCCCCCGGCCAAAAATCACAGCGCAGATCGCCAACACAAACCGCATGTCTGCGGCTCGGGGAGGGAGCCGCCATGCCGGGGCACGGTGAAGCTCAGTGCCGCTTCTGAAGCTTGTGCGATGCCAGACTGCCCGTGGCATCAGCACTGGCTGTGAAACCCAGGTTGGGGACCCCTCCGCTGGTTTTATCACCCCGTCCCCTCGCTGACACCCCCCAGCCCTACATCAAGAAGGCTGGAAACCCTCTTCTCCTCCCTGGCCATTACCTTGCCATACTCAAGGTCGTAGGAGACAGACTCGGTCGGACCGGGAAGCTTCCCCTTTTTCCGTACCAGCACGAAGCCGATCCCCAGTCTCTGAGCCAGAGAGGGGCCTATGAGGAAGCCACGGGAGTCCAGGCCTGGGGGGAACAGAGCAGCACGAATACTCAGAACAGAGCCATTCGACTGGGGGTGTCTTTGCACAATACCCCAGGTTTATCCTCCTGTGTTTGGGGGGTGTGGGGGGGTGTCTCTAGAAGCAGTTTGCTCTTACAATCATTTCTGTGGGTTGAAAACACACACCACACTCCTGCGCTGCCTGTGCTCACCCAGATGTGCTGCTGATGGGCTTCGGGGCACCGCATCGATCCCCCCATCTGCCCATTTTGCCTCCCCTCTAGCTCTCGTTCTTAGAGATAAGCTCAGCAAAACCCCGCTATCAGTTTGGCCACACAACCAGGGACTTTGTACCGCCGGGGGACAGACTTCAGTTATCATGAGGCACTTGGACCGGGTTTGGTCTAGACTCCTTGACCTTTGGGCTATCGTCCAGCCCAAGCACTGCCTTCCTAAGCACCTTCATTCTCAGCCTCTTTCATAGGTGTGCTGCGACACATTATCGCCACAAAGGCTGTTTCTCTTGGCTTGAAAAGGCCCCCTGAGAAGGAAAACGTGCTGGAACAGGGTCTGCCTGCCGCGAGGACCGCGCGAGACCTTACACGCACGGCAGGCTTTCTGTACTCCCCGACTCGTTTTTTAACGATGAAAGCGATGAATTACGAAATTGGCACCGAAGCGTCATCAGGTGGCGTTTGCCAGATCCAAACCCAGTATTTCGGGAAACTACAGGAGCAGGTTAAGGGTATAACCTGTCCCGGTGCTGGCCAATATTTGAGCGATTACAGTGTCCAAGGGGTACAGGGTTTGCTGCCCCATTAGCAGAGGAGTCTCCCCACGCCTCCTGCCCGGGCATCCTGAGGACACACACGGTGCTCTGACTTCAGAGACCTTTCAGCCAACACTCACCTGCGATAAAGTCGATTTGGGGGAAAGACGCCCTCAAATGATCTTCCAGAAGATCAAGCAAAGCCCTGAAAGCTGCAGGATCCTTCAGCAAAGGGCTGATATCGCTGCAAAGAGAGGGAGAACAGTTAGCACCTTGCTCCTAAGCCCAGGGGAAGCGGGTTCTGCCCGGAGCAGGCAAGGGGAAGGATGGGCAGCGGGGGGGGACGCTGGCAGCAAACCCCCCCCGTCCCCCCGTCCCTCCCCCGGGCTCCGCTCCATCCCCGGCCTGGCCCCATCCCGGTCCGTACCGGAAAAGCACGCCGGGCACCGGGAAGTCAGGGAAGGAGCGCAACCGTTCGCGGACGAGCCGCAGCCGTTCCTGGGTCATGGCGGCCCCGGCTTTGCGCATCCCGGCAGCGCCGCGCACAGCCCGGCGAGGCGGGGCGAGGGCGGCTCTAGGCCGGCGGGAACGGCCGCACGGAGCGACGGTACCGCGGGGCGTGGGGGAAGCTCTGGGGCTTCGGGGTGCGGGGACCCGAGCCCCGGTGCGTGGAGCTCTGGTACCCCGGGGCACAGAGCCCCGATCCCCCAGGGCACAGAGCCCCAGTCCCCCAGTGCATGGAGCTCCGATCCCCCAGTGCACAGAGCCCCAGTCCCCCCAGTGCATGGAGCTCTGGTACCCCGGGGCACAGAGCCCCGATCCCCCAGGGCACAGAGCCCCAGTCCCCCCAGTGCATGGAGCTCTGGTACCCCGGGGCACAGAGCCCTGATCCCATAGTGCACAGAGCCCCAGTCCCCCCAGTGCATGGAGCTCCGATCCCCCAGTGCACAGAGCCCCAATCCCCCCCGTGCACGAAGCCCTGCTACCCCAGAGCACGGAGCTCTGGCATCCTGGTGCAGGGAGCCCAGGTATCCCAGCACACAGCACCCCGGTACCTGGGTGCACACTGCACGGACACCTGCAGTGCACAGTGCTCTGTACCCTGCTGCAGAGAGCCTGGGTGACCCCGCTGCGTGGAGCCCCAGTTTCCCCTCTGAAGAGCGTTCTGGTACCTGCAGTGTGTGGAGCCGTATTTCCCCCGCTGTATGAAGCCCTCGGACCCTGCCTTGCCCCAGCCAGATTGGGAAAGGGGTCCCGTGCCCAGGGGTTACACTTTCACCCCCCTTCACCCCTGGCCTGCACCGCGCATAGATAGCAAGCTTGTTAGGACTAAACTATTTCCTACTTTTCTGTCCCTCATCACCTCTTATGAACCCCTGAAATCGCATTTTGTTTGTTAAAACCGTTGGTTTGGATTACACTCATGGGGGATGATAACACAGCCGGTCTGAGTGCCCTCGGTCCTGGACTAACAGCTCAGCAGCTATTGGTGTCACTCATTCGTATGGCAGGTCAAGGCACTCTTGCACAGCTCCTATCTCCCATCGCCCGGTGGGTGAATATCCGTTTGCCCATACAGAACCCATTGCGGCCAGGAGGCGTACTGTTGAATGAGTACAGATCTCCTCTTACATTAGCAAATACAACTTGGATCTGGTCCAAATGCAGTTGGGTACAACCCGCTGCAGAAAGCAAAGGCAGTTCTAGCGCGCAACACCCCTGGCCGAGCTCAGTGCTTGCTGATAGCTGTGATGGGAACGGTTTCAGCTCCGCACCCTCCAGACAGCCGTTAGGACCGGTCTTCGAGGCGTGCGACAGCGTGCCAGCAGCTATCCAGGTATTTTGCAGTGATTTGATGTGGAACCCATGGGTTGAGTGCTGAGGGCTGCAGCAGCCTGGTAACGAACGCAGAGCTGCTTTCTCCTGCTCTTGCTGGACCAGTCACTCCCAACAGCCCTGTGGGTCCTCCCCTGCTACAAGAGGTGCCTCTCGCACAGGAGGAGCAGCCGACAGGAGGGGAAGCTGGTCTCCCCTCCAGCTTAGCTCCAACGGGCTCATATGCACAGCACGGCTCACAAGACACCCGATTCTGCCCGCATCCCAGCATCCGACACGTCCTGTGCCATTGCACAGTTGCCAGTACTTGGTGCAAACCCTTGGGAATTATTTGCTGTACACCGAATCCTCCACTGCTCTATTTTCTTCCTAATTCTTCTATAGACAGCAGAAGACACCTGCTTAATGGATGTCTGCCTGATGTACAAAGAGAGACAAGCTGAAGGCCAGTGCAAAGGTTGCTCCCTTTCTTGTTAAGCTCTCTATTGCCAGAGACAGCCTGCACAGGAGGTCAGCGTGCCTCCTTCCACAACCATTCCCTTACAGACTAAGATTTTCCCTGAAGTCAGATTATCTCTTTGGCACCAGAAAAATCCTCTCTAGCAGCTGTTTCAGTGAAGCAAACACGGACGAAGCACGTAGCCTTCCACTGGAACGACAGCTTTGCAACACCCTCACTCCCTTGGATGAGCTGGAAGGGTTTCTCTTGTAACCTTACCAACCACGATACCGGACAATGAGCTATTCCAGCAACTCCTCTTCTTCCTGGCAGATGGAAGTGACGGAATTTATCTGCCTACCCATGGAAATAAGCAGGATCTGGGAAAGGGCTCTTTTGCCTGCAATGCAAACACCAGGCAACCCTGCCTTCTGCCTCTCACTAATGGAGGAGCCATAAGCTGGGGTCTTCATCGCACTTTTCTTGTTTGTGACCCTCCTACACAATCACCACCGTTATTAGCAGAACACACCACCACATTTTTCTTCAGGCTAAGCAAGGTTCCCAGGGCCCTCATGCCAACCGACCCCGGGCAAACCAGCAGCTCTCACCAGCACGAGCTGCCGAGGGCTCCCACCGGTCCCTTCGCATCCAGCAGCTGGGTGAAGAAGCAGCTGGGGGGATCTTTCCTCCTCTGATGCAGGATCAGGCCTCTCAAACACCATCAGTTCTGCCAGGAAGAACATAAAGGTTATACCAAATCGGACTTCCAATGATTCAGCTGCCAGAAATAATGCCACATGCCAGCTCAGGTTTAAAAACAACATTTCTCAAATCTCTGTCAGAACTTCACCTCACTAATCCTCCCTTTCAAAGGATATGAATTGCACCTACCAGTACAGACTGGTTTTTAACGTCCAAAGTAAATTAGCTTTCCCTGTAATTGTTCAATCTTTCAAACAACAGTGCTGACTCCTGCTGCAATTTCCATCGGAAAAGAACTTTCCTAGGACCAATTTCCAAATGTGATGTCAAAGGACTTCGGCTCTGGAATATCGCTGGGGAGGTGTCTCAACATCCGCTTGCAGCTCGGAGAGGTTTAGGGCTGTTCTGTGCCTGGCAGAGGAACTACCGCCTGTACTGTAGCAGGGGGACACTGGCTTTGCCTCTCTTTTGGACACAGAGGTGATCAGTGATTTAAAAGTGCTTTGAGATCCTGATATGAGAGATGTTATTAGCCGGTGAACATAGAAACTGGGGGTATAAAAGCTTGAGAGCTAACTCTAATCAGCTTAAGCAGGCAATTAGAAGAGCTGTGCCAAGTATGGAAGTTTCTGTTCCGTTAAGGAGTTTAAAACTTCAGCGTGAAGTGGAACAAAATGCCCAAAATTTCAACACACCCCACAAGGGGAAATGAGAACTAAAATTTCCTTTCAAATCTGCTGGAACATTTCGTTTCAATTTCGGCTTTAGAAACGCATGCACTTTAAACCCATTTTTTTTAAAAAACAAATTTGAAATATCTTATTTCAACAGCAGAAGAATGCAGTTCTCCGGCCAGCTCCCTGGGCTCAGGACCGAAGCATCCGTACTGAATAACGAGCTAGCGTTGTCCCCCCCTAAAAGAGGCGAAAGCACGGTGAACCAGCTCTGCCCTTCCACAGCATCCTTGTTTGCACGGAGCTGAACCCAGCACCTCCTGCCCGCTGCAGCAGGTTGGATCAGGCCCTTGGAGAAGACACAAACCCCCTCTCTCTTTCTCTCCTCTGGCCAGCTTGGCCGAGCCGGGAGGGGATTTTGAGCCCGATCCAGAACTAATGGATTTGGCACGCATTCCTTGCTGCTGGCGAAGGGGCTGGCGGGTTTTTCAGCCCCTATCCCTTTCAGATGGGAATCGTGCTACCAACCTACGTATCGCCCAGAAGGGTATTAAGTGACTTCAGGAGGGACAAAGGTGTAGAGAGCTGCCAGATTGGCTCTCTCTCGAAGTTGGATGGCAGAGGTTTTTTTTCACTCCTAAGAGACGACAGCCTTTTGGCTAGGGATCCACCTTTATTTAGGATTTATATAATCCGAACTAGACTTCGAGCAACAACAAAACTATAAACGGTGGAAGGGGATATAAAGAAAAAAGGCAAATGGACTCTTTTCTCGGTGTTTAAAATAGCTATTTTCCAAAGGAAGAAAGAACCTAAAATGGGATTTCAGTTCTTCCCTTACAACTGTTTTTAAAAACTAACAGTTTAATTCAAGAGGCACTGCCGTGTCACTTTCTGATAACATATGAAAAACTCACATCAAATACTACCAGAAAACAAAAGCAAAAGTCTATTTCCAAGTATTGTAACTGTGAAGAGAAATGGAAAACAAGCCACTTTAACTACAGAACAGTTATTTGGATACTGAACAAGCACTCAAGAGTAACTCTTGGAGAGTGCATGTAGTTTGTAAAGTTTCCCAGTGGTGAGGACAACAGCAAGATCCCTGGGGAGAGGTTTCTCATCTAGCTGTGCTGAAGAGGCTGCTGGCAACTCTGCAGACAATAAACTGCCTCCCAGTACTGCCTTCCCCCCAAAGCCCCAATTCAAACCATTCTCACCTTCAAAAGGTCTTTCTTCAGCTGCTGAAATTATTTTGCATGGTGACTGCAAGAATGTCCTCACTGGAATAAAGAGTATTCACCCACCTTCGGGAGATCCTCATCTTGTCTGCTTCACTTTATGTGAAACCAGGAGGCTTCTGGAAGCTGTCCACCACGTTCGGGAAAGGCTCGACTCAGCAGGTACCGAGAACTGCCAGCTTCCACGTGGCAGCAAGTGTCCCAAGTTCAACAGGCTCCTTCTCGGCGATATTAGTTTCCGTTCCTTTAGTAAAAGCCCACTGTCATCCTCAGCACTTGCCTGAAAACTCAGTCCCCAGACACCACATAACGTTTTATTAGCAAATATGTGTGTATCGCTCGCTCTCGTTCTGTTCCAAACGTGCCCATTTTTACATTTTATACTGTGTTCCTCGGCTTCCCATTTAAAATGCAGAGGCATGTTATCTTCCATCATTGCACTCAATACAGTTTGCAGGGCATTAACCTTGGCTCTAAGTGTTCGGAATTGATCTTCTGGTTTCCAATTCCAGTGTTCAGATCCCCAAATTGTTGGTCCTCAGAGACTAATTTGCCACCGAAATAATCCATTTGTCGCTGCAGGATTTTAAATCAAGGCTCCATTTCTGCAGCCGTAGACTGTAAATGCAGTAGGACTTTTTCCACGATTATTAGCTACATCAATTTCAGAAGCTTCTCTGCATGGAGGGTTGGATGATAACACAGCCTCAGGGGCAGAGCAGGGGGACTCGAGAGGCTCAGCTAATTGGAAATTAAAGGCAAGAAAGAAATTCCTTGGACTCTTAGCCCAAGCAGATATTAAGCTTTTAGCATTTAGCAGATGTATTTAAATATAAAGAAAGGAACATCACATAGAAGCAGTCTTAGGAAGACATCATCTTTCCTTTAGCTCTTATGTCTTGCAGCTTGAGAAAAGAAGCTACCAACAAGCCCGCTTCACTGCTGCAGGTCCCTGACTGGCGGCCAGTAAACCCCACCAGACCCACTCCTCTGTCGACCGCTATTGCACACACAACCCCAGGCAGGTCCCACAGGCAGCTCCTGCAAAGCCAACACCTGCCCCAGTACGGGCAGTTCCCAGAACTGGGCAACTATCACACAGACCAACTTCAGATCAGAGGCTCAGGATAATGATTAAGGGCAGACGTGGCAATACGTGGTGGCCGCTTTGTGATCCACGGCACGTATTGGTGTTTTTGAGCTGCCCCACACATCCCTGCGGCTGTGCTGGTGGATGCAGCCTCAGGCCACGTATGCCCCTGGTCCCCACACCAGCCTCTGAATTGTACTTGGGCAGCTGCGTGGGCTGGGAAATTGATCCACGTTAAAAATAATACAGGGAAAACAAAACAAGCTATTTTTAACCCAAGCCAGTCCCATGATCTGGAAGGCGTATCTGTGAGACTGTCCCAAAGCAAGGTGTTACTTAGTTGTTTTACAGGTGCGCACAGACAAATCATATAATGCATTTCTGATAGTTTATTTTTGATTCATTATTTCTTCATCTCGCAACTTTAAAACCTGTACATCTTTGGGAAAGGCATTGATTTAAAATTCTTCCTAGCTATCCAGCTGTAAAACTACTATTCTTATTTAAATTTAGAGCAGTAGCTTCTTCACATTAAGCTTTGATCTTTTACAATAAACGGACATGAAGCAAATAATAAACAGACGTCAAGTCAATTCACTTATAGCAGCCAGCTTTCTAGTGCAAAGTTTACATCCAGTATCTATGCACGGAGAGATTATTTCAATGAGGAATGAGGACTTTGTGTGCTGGGTAACCAGACAAACACCATGCATGCTGAGAACAGGATGGCTTGTCCAAGCAAGTTACACAGGCAGGGGAAAAGCAGTTATCTTCAAAACTGCAAGCTGTGAAAGAGTAAAGAACAAAGTGGCAGCCAGACAGGTAGGGGACGCAGGGTAGCAGGCACCCAGTACGCTCACGATGTGCATACTGCAAATGCTAAGAACCAAGAAACATGTCTGGGCTAGTGCTCAGACGATGAGCTGCGATCCTGCGATGCAATCTCTTAATAAGCAGCACGTAGAAAGACAAAGCACTGTTACTATTGCAGCAGATACATTCATAACTATTTGAGGGCTGACAGGGATTTTCAGGGAGTTGCAGTGACAGACTCCCTCCTCTGGTGGTACCTTCATCTGCTGATAATAATGAACTGCAGGGTCCTGAACACTTTGGGGTGACACAAGCGCTAAAGCGCTATAGCAGATGTGGACAGCCCCCAGAAAATGGGAAGTTACTGGTTTTGTCTGGTCTCCTGTGCTGCCAGATGCACACGACTGCTGCAAGTCCTCCTACCAGTCCTTCTCATACAGCATCACTGAAGAATAGACTGATCAGAATCTCCCAAGACTTGAGCTATCCGCACTATATCAAAACAAGGAGAAACGTTATGGATGAACTGGAAATGCCTTGATACACTTGAAGGACAACTGGGAACATCATAAGGCAATTAAGAAATTTGGACTATAAACAAATGCCATTTGTAGATGCGCAGAGATTCAGAGGCTCTGCTAGCCGATGAAATGTTGGCTGTGATTTCTGATAGGTGGAACAGTAAGAGCCGACTCAAGTGCTGTTCTTATTACAATCTTATAGGATTATCCAGCTTCATGAGATATACAGTAGGAAATACTGTGGAGGGGATTACAGGTAGCATAAACCACGGGAATGGAGAGAATGAGAGCATTTGGGATTACAGGGAGGGTAAGAACAAGCAGCTGAGAAGCCCGTAGCAGGCAGTAGCACAGCAGTTACCAGAAAAGCAGGGCTCTCAACCCATCTCAAGCCAGCCCCAAGCTTTGCTTGGGAAGCAAGTAGGGCTCTTTACAGGTACAGAGCACCTCAATTTTTCCCAAGGCAGCCCAACGCCATACGGAGAGGGCACGTGTATTGTACAAAACACTGGCGGGGTGGAAGTGGAGCTGTCAGTGGTGCAAACAGCATGTTCAAGGTTGCTTCTAACTACTCCCCCGAAGCCCCAGAGTAACCTTGTGCAGTTTTGTTCGAGACACGTTTAATTAGCAATAGCGAAGGGTGTGAAACAGGCTCAAAAGCAGATGAGAAATCTGCAATGTGGAATTTGTGCAAAGGACCAGCATTTACCATGAACTCTGTTTAGAGAAGTGCTACACCCAGGCTGTGGAAAGTTTGCACAAGGAGAATTCCTCAGAGAGCGTACACTGGAAACAGGGTCAAGAGTTAACATCTGATGTAAATGGGCATTTCTGAGCCTGCAGTTGGCTGGACCCAGATCATGAGACTAGAAGCGTGACTTAAACCATATTTGGACCCAGATTTTTTGAAACAAAGAAAACCCCTGAAATGAACAACTGACCCCCAGCTCCACAAGAACATCCTGCCCACCATCAATAAGGCAATACTTACATGAACACCATCTTCAAATTTCTTTATACCGTTACCTAGGGAATGTTTGCAGCTACAGATGGAAGGCAGGCAGGGTGTTCTCCCTGGAGCCAACCCCTTAGTCGGGAACGGGAGGTAGCACTTGTTTGCACCCAGCGATGCACAGCAGCAGTCTAGGCTGTACAGCTGCACCCGGTACTCACAAGTTTAGAGAGAAAGGAAAGACAAGTTGGTGTCCAGAGTTCACAATGGAAATCAAATGTTAAACCAACAAGTTACAGGCAAACAAAACAAGGGCAGTTTGGGCAGGGTTTTCTGGCAGTTGTGAGTTTCCTGAACAGTCCCTCATGGCTGCTGTAGGGGCATCCGAACGAAAAATGATTTGAGAGAGCAGGTTGGGTGGAAGAAGCAAGAGGAAAGGTGCATCCATGGCATTTCTGAGGTGATGGCAGAGTTGTGGTTGTCCAGAGAGCTTTTACAGTTGAAACAGTCTTCACTGAAAAGTTACCATTTACGGAAACAACCAGAACAACACAAGAGTACAGGCTAAACCCTGAGCACTAGCAATATAAACACTGGCCCTTTTGGAAGAGCAAATGATGATATCATACATACATCACACCCTTCCTGTGTAAACAGGAGTGCCAACGTGAAAAGACATGCTTTGTAAACTGTATGTCCAGCTGGTTATAGCTTTTCTGTGTAGCTCTTGAGGGCTGCAGAGAAGATCAATGAGGCCAAAAGCACTTCTTAGGATCAGACTTGGGCGGTTTCAGGCACTTCCCTAGCTTCTCACAGCCTGGAGGAGACCAATTCTGTTAAAAACAAACAAAAAGTATACAGAAAGATGATTCGTACCAAGTATCTGCTAAGCCCTGTACCCTAACCAACCCTTTCTGGTTCTCACAAAGACGCTCTTATGTCCTGCTTGAAAAAATGAAACTCCTCTTACAGCTGATGCTCCTGGGCTCATCAACTTCCCAACTCCAAACACTATTCAAAAAAAGCTTTAGGAAAGACTACAAATCTGCAGCAGATGATTCCCTCTTCTGGGATACAGTGGTCTCTCCTGTACAAATGCAGTCTGCTGGGACTCTGGTGACCTTCCTCTCTTTCCTGTAGTAGCGTGGAGCAAGCAGACCATGAGGTGAAACCCCCAATTTTCCTGGGATCCACAAACAAGTTCTCGTTCTTAGCACTAAGATATCTATGCATTTTCTTGTGGAGACAAGCAAAAAGCAACAGAAGGCCAAGGGTGTGAGAGAGATAAGAATGCCTGTATTTTAATGAGCATTTTGATGGATGAATTCATGAACAGATGGAGTAGGAGGCATTTATGAGACAACTACTCCAGTGCATGCAGACCAAAACTATTTGCCTACCTTGTTTCCATGTTTCTTGAACTACCTTTCTCCAGCACATGTACAACAGAGAAACGACATCAGCAAGGGAGCCCACTGCAAACCTCAGCTTCCAAAGGGATTAATGGAGGAAGGCATTTGGACAAAAACTTTTTCAGTTTCATGGGGCTTTGCCATTTAAAATTTGGGGCTGTGGTAATGTGAATGGCAGGTTACAATTCCCATTCTGCCTTCAGAAATCTTTTGCCTTCATTCCCTGTCCCTCCTTCTCTCAAGGTCTATCCATCCATGGGAGATTCCTGCTGTCGCCTATTAAAAGCCAGTTCAGCTCTGACCGATTGCCTTTCATTTTATTTATTTTTATTCTTCAAGTCATTTACGTTTTCTTGGAATTAAATTCCTATAGAGTAAAAGAAAAGCTTAAGCCCAGAGAAAATGCCAGAGCAGGTTTCTATTCCATCCAGTTGACAACAGATGGCAGTGAGACACCAGCTATCTCTGCAGAAGGCGCAGACCACGGAGGGGAGCTTTGGCAGAAGGCACCTCACTGCACGAAGGGCTCCAGCCGGTTTAAGAACAATTAGTGCTGTTTTCTAAATCCATTTCTCAATTTTAAAATGCACAACCACCGCTGCAAATTTCAGACGCCTGACCACTCTGTAGAAGAAATAGAGATCCAAGGAAACAAATGAAATGTTTGTTCTTTTGAAAAAACCACATCGTATCTGCTTCAGTCCCACAGTCCAAGTTGGCTTTCCTGGATCCATGCTGGAAGTGCAGAGAGCCCTGAGGACACCATGTGTGCTGCAGGTCAAACACGCAGTCAAGCCAGCACGGCTCCACTCCACGGAGCAATTTCTCCTCCACTTCCACAGGAGGAAAACACAGCAGAACTGGCTCCGCAGGAGCTTCATCTACACTGCTGGTGGAATACACCACAGATGGGCCAGCAAACACTTCTCCTGCTCAGGAGGGCTGCTGCTGCTACGCTTACATCAATCCCAAGACTGCAGTAGCTACAAAATGATCCATCTGCTTTGCTCATGGATAAGTAAAGACAATTCTTCTCTGTCCCAGAAAGGATACCAAATATCCATGTCAAATAAATGGGTGACAATTTAGAAGAGAGTGTTGGGCATAGTATTAGTAGGTGATTCTCCCAGCATCCCCCAAAGACAGATCTAGGGCCCAATCAACCCCAGCAATACTATCACTCCAAAAAGATTTGGGTATCTTCATTTCTGGCCTCAAAAGGCAATAATTCGGTGCCTGTTTATTTCAGTTTTGTGACCGTGTAATTAGCCTATGTAGGAAGCTACTATTAGCTACTCTATGTAGGAGTTTACATAGAATAGAACGGAAAACTCATAATATTTCCTGCTGGGATTTGAACATTTCTCCTGGGATTAGGTTACCTCCAAGCCCGCCAAGGAGGACTTTCTGCCTCAGAGAGCCTGAATGATCTGGTTTGAGCTCGGCCAAGCACTGGAGCAGTCATTAGCTCCTCTGCTTATAGACTAGGCAGGCATAACTGGGTTTGGCCAAGCCCTGGACATTGCCATAGCCAAAGCAGAAGTGGCAGCCCATGGTCTGCAAAACTTCCACCCAACTGAGACAGAACAAGGCATGCTCAGGGAGAAGACTGACTCTCAGTAGCCCCAAAGAGAGGGCTGGGTTACAGGACCAAGCATGGGACCTCCAGTGCAGCACTTTTTCCATTATGCAATCCAAAGACACTGTTTGTTGACAAACAGGAATACCAGATGTTTTCACAGCACCTAAAAACACTGCCCCAGGGTAGCTGCAGAACAGCGGAGTATGCCTACACTTTATGAACCAGTTTAGGAGTTGGAGTTAGCACAGAAGAAATGCCTTTCCAGCGAAGGTCTCTGGCAGCAGCCAGGCACTGGGGAGAGTGCCTGAACCCAAAAGGTCCCAGAGGAGCACAGAATAGTGTTTATTAAGGGAAAAGTTGAATAATGAAAGAAAACAACATAGAAACAATGGTCCTTCAAATCTTTTTCCTACTTAACATCCAAAAATAAAAAGATGTGACAAAGCTAAAAAAGATCTTTGCCTTCTCACTAAGGAGACACAGCTCCACATTTTATACTTTTCTGTCTGTCTGGAGCCAGACCCTAAGCAGCAGGTACTGACTGTTTGTTTCAGAAGATTATTTCAGTGTCAGAAAGATTTTGCCTATTACTATTTTGTGTCAGTCTACAGGCACATCCCCTTAGACTCCACACACTCTTGTCATCTGACAACTTTACCTCCTACAAACCATGCAGTTTCTCAACAAACCAAGCAGCATTTGACAGGAAAGCCAAACTGTAACTTCCCAACATACAATTTGAAGCAGAAAACAGAATTGTAAATGTTTGTCATGTTTCAAGCCATAAAGACTTTGGAAAAGTCAGGCACAGATAGAATTGGAGGAGACCAAGCAAGACCAAAGATACTCACACACATCACTGAGAAAGAGCCACTGTCCCAGTCCCACCACTCAAAACACAGAGGACTTTTGAGATTTGCAGAAGGGGATTAAGAAAGGAGAAGAAGGCCCTACAGCTGTAGATATTGCTGTATCTCTAAGGAAGGAAGCCACAGTTTATCACAGCATGTTGGTAGACCTTCCAGACCTAACCCCACTCCTCTGTATGAGCCTTGCTACACTGCTGTGTTCCGCAGGTAACAAACATCCCTCTCCTCTGTGGAACAGCCAGACAGCCCTTCAAACAGGTGAGCATGCATCTCTTCTCCATCCCTTCCCAGCATCATGTGGCATTTTATAAAGCCTTTACAAAATATATTTTAAGCTAAGGATTCTCAAATGTATTTATGCTTTAACCACTCACCATGACGGCCTTGTCGCACACGTTAAGCTGTGGCTCCCCTGGCACCATGGTTGCTTTGTGCTGCTGGACAACGACAGATATTCGCTCCATAGCCCTTTGGTATTCATCGCTGGGAAAACTAGTACGTGAAAAAAAATACAGACGTTATTAGTGAGGCTTCGTACATGGTATCATTACAGCGTCCACGTCACTAAGCTAGGTCAGAAGACTTTTCCTGGGCCATAGTGAAGGAGAAGAGTACGTAAACATGCAGTCGACACTAACTGCCCATAGGACCTAACAGGTCCATAGGGCAATGAAGCATCTGGGCTGAGAAAGTCCAGCCTGGCCGGGCCTGGGGGCTGCGGGTCTGAGATGCTTTGCTTAGGGCAGCAAGGACGGCAGATGGCTTGTCCTCCCCAGCAAAGAAGCACATGGCTCCTGGCAGATCATCTCTCAGTATGGGGCTTCAGCTTTCCAAACTGCTAGTCCCAGCGGCCCCAAACATGTCGCTTCGTAGTCAAGCAGATAGGCTGCGAGCTCGTGTTGATTCCCAAAGGGGATCTTGTTGGCAAAGGTGGCATGTACAAAGAAGGGTGCTTCTGGGGTTTTCCTCAAGCTGCGCCTTAAGCGAATGTCAAGGGAGACTTCCTAGACACAGGACAAGCACCTTGCCAGCCACGCTAGCACATAAAGAAGTTTGCTGAGGCAATCCTTCTGGTGTGTCACCCAAAAGGTCACCCAGCTCTCTGCACATACATCCTCCACTCTTTCAAGTACTTTTCCGTAACACGTGTATCACTCAGAGGCATTTATTGTAGGGAAACAAAGGTAACGTCAATACTTTATTTTTCAAGGCTGTTCTCAAGCTAAAGGCTTCAAACACGGCCATTGGCTAGTAAAACTTCACAATCACCAAGTAAGATGAACTAATATTATGCAAACAGGAAGATGAAGAAGAATAGAAGTGACTTGTCCAAGACAAGAATACCTCCTCCATTTCGCAACATCCACCCCAGGGTTCTGCCCCATCCACGTTCTTCCATTGCAGCTTTATTATTCCAAGCTGAGACCCATCTGTCATGCTCCAAGCCCTCTTACAGGGTTATAAATTACCAGATTTTTATCCACCCAATTACTCCAGTAGGTACTTGTTTAAGTGGTTCAGGGTGTACTTCACTAATACTTCAAGTATTTCTAAAATGGAGGATTACTACCCAATGATCTCATTTTGTCCATCACATGAAGAGTCACTTAAAAAACAGAGAGCGGCAAATTGCTTCTGAAGATAAAAGAAACAATGCAGCTTGGTCCTGACCTCAGGCTCCCTTTGCTTACAGTCCAAGCTGGCCACCAGCCCCACACTCCAGCTAATTTCCTTCTTTGAAAAACAATCACATTTTGAAGCCCAGTAATGTGCCAACAGTTTCCAGTAAACCCTATAAATATCACATCTCGGCAGCCATCCAGAGAGAAGCTGATTGTGGGGATGGGCCTGAGCTTTGCTGATAGAGAACCGGAAGGGAATTTGAAATGACAAGCTTGAGCAAACTAATCTGTTGCTCTCACACCCAGCTAGCTGTATCCTGGTGGAGAGGCTATCACCAGGACCGGCTGTGTGACCTGTACGGACCACCCTGAAATTCAGACTGTTCTTGCGAAGCTCCCAAATTTGCTCGCTCCTCTCCCCACACGTCCCGCCTTAGCTGTCGCAGCAGCCAGCTGCCCCAAAGACCGCTGAAAACAGAGGGACAGGCAGAAGTTTGGGAGCTGCCAAAGACCATCTCTGACTCACAGCCCTATGAGGACACTCAAGGCAGCAATCACTTGGCTCGGCCAGTGTTGCATCCCGGTGGCACAATGGCCTTTCAGTTTGGCGAGATTTTATCTGGAAGCCCTCTGGTCACATTTCAAGCACGCAGGATTGCCAGCCCGGCAGCGAAAAAAATCAAAACAGATTTTTAAAAGAGGCAGAGAGGGTTTAAAGCTAACCTGTGTTGACACGCAGAGAACAGCAAACACGGGAGAGCCTGCACATGGAGAGAAAAGGCTGCAGAAACAAACGCACCGAGGGAATCTGCCTAAAACCGCAGGCAAGTACCAGGGATGCACACAGCATGTTGGACATCTGAGCTGGAGACTGGATGAAACGGGGCAGCCAGAAACATTTTAAAGCCTATGTACTCTAGTGATAGAAACGGAGAAGAAATGCTGTTTAGGGAGACACGTGTATTTCAGTGTTTTAGATTTCTACTGCACCTATTGTGCCAGGATTTGAAAGCTCTTCCAAGCCTAAGCTAATCACACTTTATTAAGATCCTTGTATTAAGGATTAATATGAATTAATACATATTTTAATCAGTTGTTAGAGTCTAACAGATACTCCAGATATCAAATCATTTAATACCTCCTACTGCTGCTTTTGTAACTATCTAATGTGTTTATTTCTGTCACATACTTGTGTCATCTCTCCAGCATTTATGATCTTCTTTTGGAAGTGGACCCATAAGATAAAATGTTGCTGCTAACTAATTAAGCTCCACAGCATCTTTGCAAATATTTAAGTGCTAAAGAGATAGCCCAATTTCATCCATCGAAACGGCTTTTCATACATAGGATTCCAAATTAGCTATAATCTGGACAGACCAGTGGAAAACACAGCTGTGCTCTGGATGAAAGATAAACAATATGTTGTCACGACTGCTGCTTTTTGCTCCAAATATGCCAGTCCTGTTGAAGTGAAAAAAATCTTTTTTGCTATAATCTTAACTACTGCATTTATCCACGGTATTGTTGCTCATTAGCAACCTAAGACACATGAATGCTGCAGTATAACAAAATGGCTCGAGTCATTTGAATCATCTCCTTGCTTTAATTCCTATGTTCAGGACACTCCTGTTTTTTTCAGCTAGCTCAGCAGTGACAGGAAATCTTGGCCTAACTTCAGCTCCTGGTGTTTTTGAACAGCTCTCCCCTGCAGCTTCTACACTTTTAGATTATTTCAGCATTTAGCACAGGCTGAATGACTTCCCCAAAGCATGATAGAAACAGCTTGGCACATATAAAAGACTCGCACTTCTCACATAAGTACAAAGCTGGCTAAAGCTAAAGAACATGTATAGATTATGCTCCAAGTCATACCGCTAACCTATAAACCTTGTCTCAGTAGGGCTTAACATGCTCTTAAGCTGGCTAAACCTGTTGACACTAGCTTAAAACATATCCGATTGTGTTGAAGCACACGACAGTGACGGACCCCGAGTGCTGTAAGGTGTCATTCAATACTGGAAGATCATCACTGATCGTCTTCAGATGCCTCAAACACATGAACTATCTTCCTCATCCAGACGTGTATCAAGTCTCCAGGCATAGCAGGGGACTGCAATGCCTGCGAGATGGCACCAGCCCCGGGGCTGGCATTGACGTGCAACTGGAGTCACACAGAGACAAAGCCGTGCTGGCGGTGAGGGTTGGTTTTCCTGTCTTGGCTCCATGGAGATCCCCATTCTTCGCTCCAGTGAGCTCAGGTTTTGCTCAGACAGACCTGTTTTGCTCCACCATGTGCACCAAGATCCAATATCCATGCAGGGATTTGTAAAGTATTTACTGACTGCATACAGGGAGGTTAAAACTGTCTCCAGCCTTACGCAAGAAGTGCATTTGGAGAGAAAATCTGCAAGAGAAAAGTGCCTTTAATCTGTACGTAAGATGGGGATAATTACTTCATGGTAATCAGTCTGAGTTGTTAATGGAGCTGGGAACCTCTCTTACCCTTACATGGAGTCCCCTCATTTCCCTGAATGCGTATGCAGGACTGGGCTGCAAGGGCAGGGTTTGCTACATTCTCTGTTCCAAAAAAAGATGATATTATCTACACAGGTGTTTGGGCATTATTGTCTGCATGAAGATCCAGACCTCGCTGCCTCCGGGGCATGCTGCATTTTGTATTCTAGTTCAACAATCCTGCAGAAGGAGAGCTGGGAATAGCACTGGAAGAATGAGAGGGTGAGCAGGTGGTGTTGTGAGGAGTTTGCTAAAAGAGATCCCCCAGCGTACACAAAATTATTCCACGCTCAGAATGAGCGAACGGAGTGGACAAAGTCCAGGGTCATTACACTAATTGACACTTTACCTCCGGGAAGTCTCTGGAGATCCAATCAGAGCTGGATTGCGAGCGCAGGGTCCCAGGCACAGGTGTGGCCTGTGCTTCCTTCATTTAGTGTAATTGTGCCTTGGCAATCTGTTCCCATCTCCTCCCTAGCCAAACAACTCCAGTGTAACCTGCTCTGCCATTAACCCTGCCATGCCCTACGCTGAAATTCAGGTTTGGATGAAGGAGGGTTTGTCTCACACGCTGCTTTCGGTGTTAGAGCTCTGGTTTAATCTTGCAGTCGTCAGTCTGTCACCTTCAGGTCTACTAGCATCCTCAGCTGTAAGGAGAGGGAGAGGGCGATTCTCTACCATCATAAATACACCCTCAAATAGATCAGAACCGGAGCAAATTAAAGAGCATTTTCAGCATTTTTTTAGATCTAGATCTTGATGTTTTATACCTCATCCTGATGATTCATATATGGGCACAGCGCAGTATGTCTATCCTGGGAGTGACAGGACCATGTTATTATTGAGAGGAATGTAACAAAATGGGTATTACATAGCGCGCTTCACACAAACCTTACGGTGGGCTCTTAATAGCAGCTTTCAGATTTATAGCATGTTATACCAGACGCACATGAATTTATGGGAAGAGCATAAAACTTGGCTGAAGATTTGTATATTTTACTTCCTTCTCCACTGGAATTATTTTAATTAAAAACATTATTTTTAATTGTGAAATACACCCAGATTCAGGTAATTTGATTTTATCTGTTATCAGTGCTTTGAGGCTGCTCAGCACTGTAGTATCCAAGTCTTGATCTTGTCCTATTATTCAGTCTTCCTCAGTTCCTCTATTCTATCACCAAGTTTATTTGCAATTTAAAGTCTGCACAATACAGAAGGCAGACAACAGGTTTGGGGCTCTGCTTCTGAAACATGGCGACTTGCAATTACTGGGAGACTCACAGGGCCAAAGAAAAACAAACAAGGAATCAAAGAGAAGACTGAAGGGTGGCCTGTACCCCAATTCTCCTCTCTCGTCTGTGGGTCCCAGAGGCAAATGCCCCTGGAGGCACGTGGGGCATGTGGCCAGTTAGCCACATGAATATTTGCGAGTATTGATGATGCCTCTCACCTGTCTGGATTCTCTAAAGGTGTCCACAGCCTTCCTTGCAGCAAGGAGATGTGATTGTGCCGATCCTCTACCTGGTCACCTATTTTCCTGGGAGCTGTAACTCCCCAACTCTGACAATCCTGCCTTTCCACCACATTGCGAGCAACCACAGCATTTAAATGGCAGAGGGGATAAAGGCAGACTGACTACGTAAAGCCTTAGTCTCTGCATGAACAGGCGACAGAAAATAATGACTATCTGATCCTCCCGCTAGTTGCTTCAGTGGTATTTCTGAATCATAATTTATGCAATGGGCTCTTCAGGCTACTCTCTGAGGCTGTATCACTGCCTGGACCTGTTTCTGAAGAAGATAATGTCCATTTCAAACAGCATTTTGCATTTTTGAAACTGGTTCATATGGCTTTTTACTTCAATATTCCTTTTTATACAGCATCATTCTAGTCTAGACAGTTACTCATTGAAATACCTGCAGGCTGCTGGTCTGCCACGATTAAGCCCAAGTTACAGGTTGATCAGATGGTGTGCCGCAACGCAGAGCACTGATCCCGGACTGGGTAAAGAGCAGCTATCGATCGAGACAAGTTTGTCTCCATTCTTAGTCCCCAGGCTAGTGACTCTCCTCTGCAGGTGTATTTTTCTTCAACCCTCTTCCCACCAGAGCTGGCTGCATACCGGCTGTCACGCCTGCCTTGCATACTTCTGACAACCTTTCTGGGTCCAGCCCCTGCATGGCTGATGCTCGGTGTTTTTCACTGGCATGGCTGAGGCTCTTTATCCACAGCTCTCCACAGTTTCCACGGTTTTAGTGTTCCTCAGTGCCACCTCTCCTGTGGCAGCAGCTAATTCGCCCCTGCAATGCAGCTGGTACCATTTCCTTCTTTTTCAAGAAGATGAGGAGTCAGCATCTTCCCTGGGCAAGATTCTGGCTCTTTGTTATACATGGTTTTTTCCCCATTTTGCGCCTTCTGTCTTTTCCCCACAGCGAGGTTTCTGCCCTGATCAGTAAGGTGAGACTGGCAACTTGTCTATCAGATCCTTTCCCCTTTAGCTTCCCTTCAGGAGCTTCTTCCCTTCTTTTCTGGCTCCGTAAGCAGTGCCATTACCTCTCTGATGATTTCCTGGATTTTCCATCTGCTCAAAATAGGCACTTGTGAGCTCTCTTGTTAATTAATGTGTTCTAAAATCATTATGTTCATCAACCAAGCCTTATCACTTCCATTTTTTTCCATAATAGTAAAATCTATTGCCCTAAGTAAAACAGAGGTAGCTATTTTGATGTTCAAAATTTAGTAAACTCTGTTTTGAACAGAGGCTAATCACTCAAAGCAGAAGTCGCTACTAACCTGGAGTATCAACAAGGGGTGAGCACGCTGTACTTGTTATTAAGGCTTTGCACCTCTGGCTCAAACTGACAGAATTTCAGAGATTTCTGTTATAAATTATTTTTGCAGCTTTGGAGTCTGACTCAAAACACTCTACTTCAGTCTGCATTAGGTATTTTGCTAACTGTATTTTAAGCTGTGCCAGCTTTTGCTATATATTGTTACTTGTGTTCTTTCTGACTGTCAATGAAGTATTTTAGTAAAGGCGTGTATAAACAGTAATCTGTGACTTGGGTAATAAAACTGACAACTGGTTGTGAAGATGTTACTAACAGATATTTTTACTCTATTTGTCACATATGGTTTGAATGGAGAAACAAGTTCCCTATGTGGTACTTAGCAGACACACAATATCCCAAACATAACAGAATTTAGTAAAGAAAAAGACCTATCAGATCTTTTAGTTCTGCATTCTGATTAATTTGGTAACAAGGGCATCCCACAGTTTGAGTGTTGTTTTACGAAGCAACAACCCCTAGTAATTGCCTCTAGGGAGGAAACAAAATACTGCTTAGGCTTAGGGAAATGCTTCTGTTTTGTGTGCTGCCTAACACACAATCTTATTTATATTTTAAAGTTGAGAGCTATAAAAAAAGAAAGATCTTCTACCCCCAGCCTACACAGATCTAGTTAATCTCTTGGATGACAAAAGACACAAACAGTTCACTTCTCATTACACAAGGACCAGATAACAAGGTAACTCTTACTTATGTAAGTGCAGTTACATTACCATTTTTGGCAACCGAGCAAAAGATTATTTACCAGTAACCACACTTCTTTGAAATATATTGCCCATATATACCCTACCATTGCAGGTGTTCTTATTACAAGCACCTCTCCAGATGCCAGTTTTGCCTCGTCAGTACCTGCAGGCATGTTCATGCCCTACCTCATCCTGCAGCCATAGAAATGTTGATCTTGTCCTATGATGCCAAGCTTCTCTCAATGTCAGGACCCTAGAGTCCTGCAGTTCTCAGGAGAGTCCTCCTCTTTCCAGGAGAGAAAGGGATAAAAGCTTGGCAGTGAATATATCTGATGTTAGTGCTGAGTATGTCAAGTCCTGAAGGTCAACTACAGGACAGGGATCTTGCTCCATTCAGTCTGTTGCTGTGATGATGTAAATGTGCCATCACCTGGGCAAGCTCAGGCAGTGTGAGAACTCATACCATGCATTTGGCACTGCTATGAATCCCAGCTAACAAAATGCAAAGTCTGTGAAGCTGTTGGATTGCTGGGGTGAAGTTCCAGTCCGGACTGAGAAACATCAGTAATTATCTTTCAAGAAGAAGGGGTAAACACAACTGTATCCCTTGGCAGAAGCTGGGGTGCAGGAGGCAGTCCAGCCAAAGAGATGGGCAATAGCAAGAAGAAACAGTCACGACCCTGTTGGGAGGGTCTGTTCCTAGAGTCAGACGTGGGTAGGGATGGATGCACAGCCTTACATGAAGGGGAACATAAGTGCAGGGTGCCATGTGGCTCAGAACTGCCAGATGTGTCTGCAACATGATGACAGGACCTGCCTGTAATTGCCTGACCAGTTTTTCCACTGTATGAAAAGTGCTCCTGTGGGAGACAAGCTTTTGCTGATATTGTTTCCAGGCAGGCTCCAGGAAATCCAGTGAACTGAGTCAGGAAGAGGAAGGACTTGTCCTGCTTCACCATGAAACCCAGGGAACTGAAAACTTTACGTGCTGTCTCTAGATTTTGAAGGACTTGCATCTTCAGTGATCCCTTTAGCAGCCAGTTCTCCAACGAAGATTGAAAAGGCTAATCCCCATGTTATGAGATGAACTGAAATTGTAGCCTTGAAAAAGTCTCTTAGCGTCATGCAGTATCTTGTGTGCACAGTGTCACGACCCAAAGACATTTCAGATGAGACTGCCTGAGCATAAGCACTCTGCAAGTCAAGAGTGTTGCCACAGTTGACTGAGCTGACTGATTTCTAGGATGCCCTGGCTCTGAGATCCCCTAGGATCCTAGAGGGAGCCTAAATATATAAGCAATAAATCTCTCTGGAGGTGCGTGTGATGCCTGGCCTTCACGCACAGCAATGAAACCTCTTACTGGTGGATTTGCATGTGACCCCACTCCAAACTAATGCAAATCAAGAGATACGACAGATTATTAAAATCATTTTAGGGAGAAGAAAAGGCTGCACTAAAATAAGGAATAAATGAAATAAAAAATGAGCAAAAGCAGGCAGGGAGAACAGGGCATCGGTGCGCCATGCTGGTCCTTCACAGCAGCAGAAAATCTAGTAAAATCCAGTATAGATTTAACAAAGCAAAGTGGTAAAAGTAAATTACATAAAAGAGGGAAAGGTACCAATAAATCAGGGGCGCAATGCAAATTTTTCTAAATGCTTTGGCAACATAACGACACACCAGAGGAGCCAAGCTGGTGAAAGAGCTATATGATACACCCTGTTCCTCCAGGGCTGCAGGAGGGTGAACAGAGGAGCGTGGCCAACATGGACTGTGAACACGCACAAACCTCGGGCTGGAGCAGAAGCAATACGAGCACACCCAGCATGTACGGACAGACAGATGCACGCTTGGAGGAGAATGCTGGATTCCCTTCTGAGAAACATTAGTGTCGGGACTCCCAACAGGCTGTCTGCCAAGGGGGATAATTAAGCTAAATAAAAATACACAACAGTAACAGCTCCACAAATGAGGGTAATTTAATTACCACATTCGATATAGGAGACCCACTTCCCATGAGTTTTCCATTGTGACCAGAGAGGAGACAATAGCAACAGAACGTGCTGCAGAAAGGAAGATTCATTTACTAAAAAGAGGCTTTCTATTAGGGTCTGCATATTAAACATCACAGCTTTCCATAATCATGTCATAATCTTGCCATAAAATTCAATCAAAGCAACAGCTTGTGAATGTCCAAAAATCAATGGAACTGTATGAGGAATGATTGCAGATGTAACACTGGAATTTATTTCAATGCTCAATCCATGGTGGTGGTAAGGAACATCTAAATAACAGGGAAGGAGGTGTCCTGCAAACACCTCTTAGGCAAGAGCTCCTCTCCCTCAAATTCAGAGGAAACACAAAGAGTAGGCAAACTACACTTCACTTGATACTACCCGTTTGTTTGACTTTTGGAAAAACAGGCAATTTCTATCCACTCATCTTCCTAAAATAAAATAGTTGTTAAACCAAACAGGGCATAGTCTCATCTGGAATCCCAACCCAGTAGCGTAGTTTCACTGAGCTGAATTTAAAATACAGGAGCTTCAGATTTGCTTTATTCATTAGTGCTGAAATGCAATAGAAAGCGAGAGCTAACATGCTGGGCTTCTGAAGAGCTTTATACACTGCGTAATGCACCTCTAGGGTGCTCGTCTGTTAAGTGAGAGAGAAGTGAAAATATTTTTCCTCCCCTTCTCTCTCTAGTGAAAACACTTAGTGGACAGCACAGGCTCGGTTCTTTTGAAAGTAATGGAGCGAGTGTATCCACTCAATTATTTAAAACAGTTGAGTAATTGCAGTCCTGTCAGCTCAGAAAACATCTCTCTGTTAAAGCTGCTGCACAAAATCATTTCTGTGCAGGCGGTCACAGTAGCACTAGTTTTCTCTTTATTTATTTCCACATTCTCTGAGCTGGAGCCACTGGCAAGGGATGAGGCTGCATGCCCCTGTTTGCAGCTGCTTTTGCCACAGGGTAAAACACAGTCAGTAGAAGGAAGGAGGGAGGGAGGTGGGGACACCTTGGGAGCTTTTTGGAGGTGGCATGTTTATACGTGATGGCTGATGACTACATAAATCCTTACAGAAATCTCTCAGGGCATGGTGTGTGCCAGAGATAAGTATTATAATAGTAGGCTTATAGGAAAATGGATTCAGACAGCCAGGAGAGTCCAAGGATGGAACAGGATTGGGCAGAAAGTCCTCTTGCTAAGACCCCCTGGAGAAGCTCCTTTAGCAGGGGCTAGGAGGTTGGAAGGTCACCACATTTGCCTTCCACAGATTCCAGTGCACAGAGGAAAAACACTGCAGGGTATGCAAAGATCACTAGACATTTCTTCCCTAGCCCCAAAACACACAGAGAATCACAGCTCCAACGCCTACACTCACCAGCACCACTGCTTTATTCCACAGCTGCCCTGCTGTGTCCTCTCCCATCCAACAGTGTGTGTTTTGCCTCCTTCATCAGGGGTTGTAGGACACAGAGCAAGAACGACCGGACTGATGAGTCGAGCCATGGACATGTGCACATCCGTCTAACCTGACCATTTGAGAATGAAGGTTTGTTCCTTTCTTTTCTCTACTTTTACCAGTAATGGCTTTCTGGGATAGTTTTCAAGCACATTGCAAGAAACAGCTACCAAGGCAAATGAATTATATAAAGCATACGCTGACAGTGCTGAGAGTTTTCACACCTTCGTTAACTGGCTCACCTTAATGGGTACTTCTCTCCAGGGTCCATCCCCAGGTGGAAAAGCAGCGGCAGGGTAGTGTGCTCCTCCAGCGTGTGTGTTGTCACTCCAGAGACATTCTGCCCAGGACAGAAATCAATGCCCTACAGTGAAGAGGAGAGAGGTGATCAAGGGTGCAGCAGGGGAGGGAGCAAAATTTTAGCTGATGCCACTTTCTTCAGCACCTTGTTCCAATATACCCACAAACCTCAGAATTATTTTAAACCGAGAGTCCATGTCAGTCTGCAAAATGGATTCTGATCTGACAGGGTAAAATAAGGTGACAATGTTGGCATTGCACTCACATAAAAGCTGAAGCAGCCTTATATTCTTGCCTTATAAAAAAGTAATCTCTATAAAATATTCATTAAAACGAAATGGCAAAACAAAAGACAAAGAGGTAAAACCATTTAATCATAAAAATTCTGCACGTGGAAAGTATCTTCTCTGTTTGGTTTCTATGGCTTTGAAACTCACAGAGGGGATCAGATCACTTGGCAGTTCTGATCAAAAAGCAACAGTCCTGGGGGAAACATCCAGCCAAACCAAGGGGCATCACCCTGAGAGGCAATGCGCACCTGCTAGCCTCCCTGAAAACTCAGCTTGCTAGCACCTGACACCAGACCTGAAGGCTCTGTTTCACTGAAGAACAGAACAAACCAGTTAATTTTAAAGAAATGGGTGCATTTGTTGATCTGACTCATAGCAAGCTGGTACTGAGGCACTCGCCTGGGAATGACAGTGGGGCTGAAAGAACTGTATTAAGTCTGGAGACATTCCTTTCACTAACATTCAAGTCTACGGGGTCAGAAGTTGGGATTTTCCCAGCAGTGGCAGTGGGTATGAAGGACACAAGTACTGGGACTCTCCCTTTGCTAGCAGCAACGGGTTAAAGTGCTCACTGGCCACCGAGGGACAGAGCGAGCCGCCTGCTCGCAAATCCAGAGCGGTGAGCTCTCTGCATCTGCCCTTGCACGCCTTGCCAGGCTGCGTCCCCCCAAGCCCGGCCGGTTATTAGCCAGGTGTCGAGCTCCCTAATCACCTAGAGCCTGGCCGGCAGTCTAGAGGGCTAACAGAACCCATTTAAGCCCTGGGAATAGCAAAAAATGCAAAGCACTAATTTCACTGAACAGCAAATAAAGCAGGGGGCCCCACAGACCAGCAAGGACTAGCACCAAATGGACTTGTTAAAGCTCAGTTTTACAATTCCAGCTAACATGCTGCGCTCCTTACAATACCTCAGAATGCCCCGAGACACGGACAGAGACATGGAGAGAAGGTAAATGGGAATATTTCAATGGGAGGTGGGAAAGCAGCTGTAGCATTTGCTTATAAAACAAACAAACTGAAAAGGCTCTCTACAGATGTTGGTAGGATTTGATTGGCAAACAATTTTCTAAAAATATCCTCTGTTTTTAATGGACAGCTGGTCAGTGGAGCAGTTAATATTCTGCTTTTCAATAAAGCAAGAAGTTTAGAAGCCCATGAAATCCCATTTATCTGCACAGAGCTATAGATTCCTGAATCACTGACTGGAAAAATAAGAGAGTTGCTTGATAGGTTGTAGTGGCCTACCAATAATGGACTTTAAATGGATACAAAAATGATTGACCTTTCCACCTTGTGACGCCACAGGCCTCTGAAACACACAGTGAAAAATAGATTATTTTTTTTTTTCCCTCAAAAGGAACAGTTAATGAAAAGGTATCAAAGCCTACAAAACACCCAAATTATAATTTGGATGCAAATCAAACAAGCAATTTAATTAAGAGCCTGCTAATTGGTACAATGCTCTTCAGCTGCAAATGCTTTGGTTTGAAAGAAGATTTTAGTCTCTTGGGTATTTGTTTATACATTGCTCTGTTTACATTTTATCTTTTGTTTCTTATAAAATCCTTGTAGCTGAGACTCTAGAACACAGCCCAGGCTACATCCCAAAGACTCCCAGGAAAGAAAGTGCTGTGACAACTTGCCTGATGCCACTAGCCAAAAGCTATCTGTCTTTCTAATCTAAGCACTCAATGCCCTCTTCAAAAGTAGTCTATTGGGAAAAAAATCAAATAAATAAAAAAAAATAAAATCAAGCATACCATTTTATGACATTGATAAATAATGCTCTTAAAATATGGCTGAAACCACCCTTTAAAGTTCTAAAGCCTTTCAACTTTATCTCCACAAATAAAATTGACTATTAGTATTTTTATGTACTGTGTGACTGCCAATATTCAACCTACAAAGAGAGCTTAAAATATTTTCTACCTGCTCATCAACAAATGAGCAAAAAATAAGAGGTAAAATTTTATCCTCACACCCCTGATCAAGGCATTCTTCTGCACCGGAGTAAGTGATACACTACGGATATAGATAGAGCAGCATAGTCTTCTGTCCCTCTGACAGAAAAGAATATTTAACTTACGATCCACAACTCTATCTCATTCTGGTTTGTAAGTCAAAGCATTTTCAGTTTGCAGGATGGAAAGAGAAAAATCAGCTATACCAGTGAACTGAAAGTCTGGGATCCCAAGTCCGGCTTGCTTGTCTTTTCTGGAGCAAAACCAGTATAAATTAAATCTGCTTGAGATTTGAGAAGTATTTAAAGACAAGACAATCCACTTTCTGGAGCATCTGGACAATGCCTCTGGTTGCTTGGAAAGTGTGCAAATTTGGTCACGTGTGGTACTGGGAGCTGGGGCGGAGGGACATGCCAAAACTCCTTGTGCACGTCTTGGATGGGAGAGAAGGAGCTGCCCTCCAGCTCTGCTACCCCAAGCGGGCTGCAGGACAACAGGCCTGGTGAGGAAGGGGACTCTGTTCTAGATGATGATTTTAAATCATGTCAACATTTTGGATCATTTCTTGCTCTTCATTAAACAAAACTTTTTTTTTTTTCCTTGTAAAAGCCCAAGCTGACAACATGCTTGATGGACCCCAAGAACACTGCAGGCTTTAACAATAAATGCAAATGTGCCAGGTTCTCAGCTGGAGCAAAAGCCACATCATTCCATGGGCTGCAGAGGAACTCTCCCCATTTATGCTGACAAGGGACTGGCTTCAGCTCTCTGGCACTGCCAACAGAACGGCAACTTCACCCAAAAATAAAGCTGTGTTCTGTCTGAGAAGAGCAAAGAGGTAGCTACGCCTGCCCTATCCACCAGGATAACAAAATCCAAGTCAACTACCACTTCATCTGCTGTTGTTTCCTTTAAGCTATTTATTTGGCAGACTGTTAATAACAATATGCAGGGGATCAATAGCCAGTTAAAGTACGTGCCTAATATTTTACTCTGCACACTATCCAAGGTAATTTGCATGTTTACAGGTAACACTGATCAAACAAAGTAGAAATGTTACTCCCAGTGTTTAAGCAAATTCTTGGAGCTTTCCTCCTCAATTATAAAAGCATGAAAACCACCAGAAGATCAGCTCCCTGCCTGCTAAGGGAGCCCATAAAAGAGCATCAGATGGCAACCAGAAATAGCTCAGGTCCTGCACCCAGTCTCTTGCACAGGCACAGTGTTTTGCACCACTGCACAGACCTGTTTGCTGTAGGAGAAATTCCAGCAACGCTTTTTTTTTTAAAAAAAAAAAAAAGAATGAAAACCACAACATTTCCTGCACATCAGGTAAACCTTTCAGTGAGCATGTCTTTCTGCCCTTCTCCCCAGCAATCATGAAACCTGGATTGTTTTTCCGTTCATAAGATCTAGCGGCTATTGGTTGCACAGCTTATGCTTTAATTTCCAGAGCAAATGGACCACAGATGCTATGTCAATATAGACATGAGACAAATACAGCCGGTTGCCAGTTTGGGCTCTCCGCCAAGTGATGGAATCACCACTTGTGTTAACGTAAGCCCTCTGGCAATTCGTCACCCTGGCGCTATCCCAGATCCCTCCGACTTGACGAGCGGCTGCAGATTTTGATAGTGGCGCAGCGAATCTGGGGTCTGTCTCCTGGTCAGGTCTCCTCATTCCGCCACACAAAACCCAGAGCAGCAAAACTGTATTAATATTGGAAGGAGAAAAGAACAGCAGTTAATTAAAGCCAGGAACATTGTTTCTTGCTGTTTGCCACAGCATGGGTAAGCGGCTGTTCTCACTCTCCTGGCGATTCCCAGCAAAAGCCTCCCAAACTGGAGGTCTGAGCGACCAGATACCTAAAAGTGTGACTGCCAAGCTTCAACCCTGTTGAACAAAAATTGCTTCTAATGTGTTAACTGTCTGGAAGAGACCCCAGAAGATGGGCAGATCAGCAAGCCTCCAGCGGCTCTCAAGCAGAAGCGATCAATGGCTAGCTCATATGCTCAGAGGACCACAATCAAATGTCATTATTTGTGAGGTTCTACTTGACTTCACATCCCCCTTGCAGAAAAGGCTTTATCGATCCCTTCACGTTGAGGAGAAGGGCAATCAGACAGACTGCAGCAGGAATAACCCCTTTGGCATTTTACAATAAAACAATAGGGTCTTCTGGCAGGCACCTACACCAATCATTTAAAGACACAGGAGCTCTCATGAAAAATCACTGAAGACTACTAACAAGATACTAAGCTGACAGCAGAAAGGTTGATGTTATCAGCCACTCTCCAATGAACCAAAGGGCGTTTTCCACATTTTTTCTTAATTATTTTTTCCCCTTCTTGCATCACTGCTCTTGGAAGGCACAAGAACTATTCTCTGCTGGATAGTCTCTGTGGCAGGCAGAGAGAAGGGAATTTCCTTTCTCCTGCTAGCTCATACTCCTACTTCCTCTACATAGCATTAAAGTAGGCAATTCCTGAAGGACTTGCTGGCTACTTAGATAAATCCATAGAGAATACCCATTTTTTCCCCTTTCAGACCTCTCCTTCCAAACAAGAATGATGAAATGTACCTCTCCCTTCCATCCAGTGGACAAAATAACTCATAACAATGCAGATTCTGAGTGTTTGTATTTTAAGAATGGGAAGCTATGCACCCAGCATCATAGCTGTGGGCACCAGTAGCAATAAAACAGAAATGCCAAGTTTGTGTGCATTATTTGTCATGCACTTTGCAATCCAGTTCAAATTTGGTACCGAACAAGCATGACTTACAGGCTAAAAGGATGGATGATGACAGCAACAAGAACAAGGAGACTCCCCGTAAAAGTCCTGTGTGTCTTATACCATACAAGAGAGGGAGCTCCCCAGGTTTATCCTTAGTTCTTCTGCTCCAACACACAACACATGTGGCTGTTTTTATCACTGCTGATTTTTGCTACAAGAAGAAAGGTGGTCAATGATGGTGGAAGAGCTTATGCGCTGACATCCACCAGTCCTACAGCAACAGGGACTCAGGTATTGTGCAGGGTGAAGATTTCTCTCCCTCTGCCAAACTATTTAAAAATCTTTTACCATTTAAAAATAAACCCTATTTTTCAAGTAAAGTTTCCTTTCATCTGCTCTGTCCTATTTATCACCTTTTGAATGTCAGAGATGTCAAATTATATATAACATGAGCCACCTATATGAAAGGAGATGGAAGCCAGGTAAACAGACCCAAACAAGTATGCTATGCAATCCACAGCGAAAATGTCCCACAGAGCTTACTCTCACTTGCTTCTGTTGAGTGATCCTTCCCTTTATGCTTTCAAGAGACTAACCATTCAAGAAGGCAAGTTACCTAAGTAATCAAGTTAAGCCAGCAGAAAAGACAGCATCAAGGTATCCTCCAGCACTGAGAAAGACTACAGGAGTTTATGAGAGGAGTCAGACTAGAAAAAAATTGCTTGGGGGTTAAAAAACAAATAAACAAACAAAAAATAGGAAGAACAGAACAGCACACTTCATCTTTGTGAAAGATGACAAATTTTAATCCCAGGACATAAGGCAGAGGATGCAGACCAGTAAGGGCACGTTAATGTCATGGGAGTCTAAGATGACTGTAAACCTGTGTACTGCTTGCATGGGATCTTTCCAGTGTAAATATTCCAAGTGCCATATGGAGAGAAGCATTCATAACCCTGTTCTGCTTTCCTAGGCTTTGCTTTCTGTAAGCTGCGTCTCTCTGGTACATTTTTATTTGTATATACATACTTTATTACTTAACTAACTTATACCACATTCACACACATAGCTTTCCAGGTTAGAGGCCACAATTGCACACATTCTTTCTAGATAATCCTGAAAGACATGGTAGTCCTAAACAGACCCAGGACGTGCACCAATTCCACATTTTCCAGTGTCAACATGAAAATGTGGTTCTGGCTGCTTTAATGGTATAATCTCATCTAAAAGTCAAAAAAAAAAAAGCATAAAGTGTGGATTAAAAACAGTGCAAGTTTTCTGAATCAATGATTTCCCACAGTGTCAATGAACAAGGGAATTCTGAAAGTAAAAGGAGGTTTGGCTAAAACGCGCCATGTATCTGTCAAAATCATGAGATACTCAACTACCCATAAAACAAACCTCTTAAAAATTTGCAGACAGCTGTTTGGACACACCTGGCCAACTTCAGACCACTTTCAAATGGATGACATGCCAACCAGATACATTTGTTTATTCCAGGTCTGAATCTGGACCTTCAGACATAGAGAGTTTCGTATTTGAAAGTTTAATAAATCATCACATTGTATTCATGATAAGGTAAGGAGCCATGCTAAAGATCATACAATTAACAAGGCCTCATTAGCTGAAGTTCTACTGGGATGGCAAATCAAACTTACTGAACAGCAAACCTGCCGACAGTCAGAATTCCTAATGCCACAGATGTGCATGTATTTAAATACATTTTTCAAATGAAATTGGCAAACAAATTGGCCTTTTTGATTCTGGCAGCATAACTGTAGTCCAATATCAATACTGCTGAGAACACCAGTCACTGAAAGAGGCAACTGTATCATAAGGTGAGATTACAAAACTCCTAAAACAGGACTCAGAACTGTGGAACTGTTCTGCATTCTGATTTATTTCTATTTTTAAACTTGCAAGACTTGTAATTAATGGCTTGAGAACATGAGGAGAATTGGAACAAATTTCAGCCTCAGCTTCCTCTGCATGTTGTTAATGGCTAGTCTGTCCACTAATGTGCTCCAATTTTACCCACATCAACCACATGTGACACAAGCTGCAGGAAAGCAAGTGAATTTTTAATCATCTCTCTGATGTACAGTACAATTGCTGACTTTTATCAGACAGTAGTTAAACAAAGACTTAGAAAGAAATAAATATTCCTTAATTGCACAACTGCCATTGCTCACAGTAGGAAAGCCTTTGAAATGAGTAACTGGTCCCTATTATCATGGCTGCACACATACTCAGACATGTACAAATAAGTTTAGATCAACACAGACGTTTATTTATTTCACAGCTAGGTATGTAAGTGTGTGTATGGGCTTATATTACAATGGAGAGCAATTATTCACGTGTGAGACTATCTTCCATGCACATGGGAAAAGCATGCCTCTGAGTGCATTTGTATACCCATACACATGTACATACAAGCTCCCAGTGTCTCTCACACAGGGAAAATCCTCCACACTGTGCCACATGCGATATATGGGTTTTACTCACATACTAACCTAGACAAATACATTATCTCATTTTAGCTGTGTAGAATTAGCACTGAGGCAGAGCGTGCAACGCATTTTTGGATCCAACTTTCCTTTTCTTACTCCATGTAAAACAGAAACTTTGACTCCTGGAGCATTACAGTCTTAAAAAGACAAATGCACATATTTACAGCCCTGAATGTAAATGACTCCCTTGGAGCTGACGTTTCCTTCTACCCCCAGGACATCCCAATGAAAGAAACCACGCGCTTTTATATCCACAAATGTCATCAGCACTTATTTCTGCACCTGTGATGCCTTGAGGACCCACCATAAGTTAAAAAAAAAAAAAGACATAAAAAAAAAAATCATACAAACAATCCCTCCCCAATACCAGCCTGCTGTCAAAATTGCTGAGAGCAGTGCCATAATGCATTTAGTTCATATCTAAAGGTATAATCAGCAAGGCACATGTGTGAACCTGCCATTCAAGAAATGCCCCAGAGTTTAGTACCCAAGTCTGAGGCAAGAAAGATACAAAAGAAGAAAAATAATAGTGCTTAACATCCAATTGTGAGAAGATCAGCCAGGAAATTACAAAAGCTGTGCCGATTTGGCAAATAAAACGTACAACATCTTATAGTGTGATATGGGCTCGCAAAAGTGCTGATAGTAGATTAAACACATGTACTCTACTGTTTTCAACAACTGCTGTTCTTTCCACTGTGCAGTTCCTATGGCTTTCCTTTTCCCTTTTAAGAAAAAAAGAAAACAAACCAACCCATCCCTATTCCATTTAGGGCGCCAGGTCTTTTGTACTAGAAATTGTGAGATACATGATCAATTTAGCATCGGACTCCAAACTTTGTAAGGGTACGCATGAAAGCTCAGAATTCAGCAGGGAAAGAAGCTTAGTATTAAGGGGCATTAAGTGCTGATTAAAGGCAACACCTCTCAGAACAACTCAGACTTTGTTCATTTTCCTCTGTTTGTCTCCAGCTTCAGTAGAGGGGTGCTGTGACACCAGTCCCCTCAGATTTTGCAGCAGATCTGGTAGCTCTTAAGTGGCTGTGAATAAAAGCCTGGCTTGCAAGTGCACAGCGACATTCCCCAATTTAAAGCTCTGCTTTAAAGGATTATTTGTCCCCAGGAGAACCAGTGAGACCAGGGTGCAGGTTGGTGTCCTGTTACCTTGCTGTATTCCTCCCAGGAGTTGCTCCAGGTCCAGTAGTGAGCCTTGTAAAGCCCGACTCTCACCGCCATCATCTCGTTGCCACGATAATAGAATATGGGCCTGAGAAGGAGAGCAGAGATGCATGAGAAACGCCAACGTGCCAGGCCTGGGCAGCCACCGCCGCAGCAGCCTCGCTGATAAGGGAGACAAACACTTTAATGGCATCTGACTTCCGATTCGGCTATCAGTCAGAAACAGGCTGCCTCCTAATAGTCTCCACTGCAAGGTTTTCAATTAACATTTTTTAAAGTGTTCATCAAGTTGAGAGCTCACAGGGCGCAAGAATGAAACATTATACAGCTTGGCTGCCAGTGATTGTTAATCCTTGAACTATCAGACCCTGTTATTTCCTACAGAGCACGCCGATTTAAACACCAAATGTCTCAGAAGTGGCGCGCATGTGCGCGCGCGCGAGAGAAACGGGGATTCACAGAATATGTGATGCTTAGCCTTCTCTTTAGGGCAGCACCAAGCTATGTGCCGTTAGTGTTGCATAGACAGGGTGGCTGGGGAGGACACCAGATGCTGGCCTGTTCTGGATGACATCTCAGAAAAACTCCATATGGAAAAACCTGGCAGCCAGACGTGCTTTATTTTTAACTCCTGTCCATTTTCTTTCCCCAAATCTCCCTTTGCATCATCGAAACATACCACTGTAAACTGCAGTTTTTTCCCGGAGGTTTTCCTAATTAAAAATACATTTGAGAAATGCACCTCACTTGGAGCATTTGGTCTGCACCTGTGTACATGGACTTCCCTTTCCCTGGGCATCCCAGCGATGTCCCTGTCGGTTTCCCCAATAACACACTCTTGTTTTTTGAGGGAACAGTACAAAATTTTACTGAAACAGACTATCTGCAGGAGAGAGGCTTGATTTCTTGGTGCGGCTCATCACACAAGGACATCAGACTTAGTCAGCTCTTCTCTCCAGTTGTTTCAGGCTGCTGACAGGGCGAGATGGTGAAGCTGTTTATCACTGTCAGGAGGGTACATACATCTTTGTCTCTCATTCAGAGATGCCACTCGGCAAAAACTACTCACTCCAGTGATGCCACCTTGAAAAAACAGTTCCTAATTGCAAGATAAGATTAAAATCTCCACATCTGAATGTCAGGAGTGGCCTTAGATCTCTTCTATTTTAAAATTGTAGCCTCCCCTGCAGGTTCCTTGCACAAACAATGAGCTTTTCCCCTTTGTCACTAGGAACTGCCGGTGAACAAAGGGGAAACACTGCTGCCAGCAGAGCCCACTCCCACATCCTTAACGCACCTGAAATGCCGGTGAAAAAAGGCAGCTTGAGAGATCTGCCAAAGTGCAGAATCTGATCTAAACCAGTCCCATTAACAAAAGCCCAAACAAATACGCCACAAAGTACACCAGTGTCCTTTTTCCTTGCCATAAACACTCACTATTTGACAAGCTCTTATGTGTCCCTTTGATTGAAGGTGTGGGGGTTAGGTTTTTGCTTTTTAAAAAAAAAAAAATTTTCCACCTTTGAAAGAGGATTACAGCTTATACTCAGAATTCCGCTATTACCAATTTCTTTTTCCCCCCCATTCACTTTTTCCTTTTTAAGCTTAAAAGAACACAACTGCATCTCCTGGAAAGTTTTTGGGGGCTGTGGAAACTGTGACCTGGTCAGGTCTGGAGGAAAAAAAAAAAAAGGAGGCAAAAAAAAAAGGAGGCAAAAAAAAAGGAGGCAAAAAAAAAGGAGGCAAAAAAAAAGGAGGCAAAAAAAAGGAGGCAAAAAGGAGGCAAGAAGGAAGAAAGAAGGAAAAAAAGAAGGAAAAAAAGAAAAATAAGGAAAAAAAAGAAGGGAAAAAGCCATTATGTGCCTTGAGCAACTGCTGTTGTAACACAAACAGCACCAGTTCCAAGGAGCTGGTGACTGCAGTGAAATTCTCTTTTAAAACAACAAAGAAGCTTTACAAACTTACAGAAGTAAAGATGGGATAGGCTGTGTTTGAGGAACCTGCAATGCCTCAAGTCAGCCACTGGCTGAGCTCTCAGGTAATACTGTACGCGTGCTTCTTGTGTGCTTCTTGCGTTAATGGGCACAAAGGCAATTTTATGGAACAAAGCCTTATGTCCAACACAGAAAAGAAGTCAAGTATGTTTTCCATGCATATGTTTCCCGTCTCACAGAGAAAGAATATGCTTGTATTCAGATTTCCCGGGCTGCCGACTTCCTCATCAAAATCACAACTATGAGACCTCTCTTGACCTCCAATCCTTCCAACAAGAGAGCCAAGGATATTTGCTGGCAGATCTCAGTGCCTGTACCAAAGAGCTGACAGCACTCCTCCATGCCCATGAAGATCCCAGGTCTTTAGCCCAAATCTATTCTTGCAAAAGTATCTGCAGAAACAGGACCTTGGGAGGAGGTGGGCTTCCAGTTCACACGCAGCAGCCCAGCCTTTACCTCCAACCTCTCTCAAGCTGGGGCTATAACGACCTAGCATGCTCTTGGATGTTTTTCCAGTAATAAATAATGTATTCTCCCCTACCCAGGCTACAGTTCTCAGGCTTTTATCTCCCCTATTGCCATATGTTGTTCCAGGGATCCCTGCTAACCCCCTGACATTTTCATCTGTCCCCAGACTCCACTGTATGGCAACATGCCACATGTCAGGAAATCCCACCGCTGCTTGCTCCACCAGAGAACTAGCACATAGCAAAAAGCTCTGGTGCTACCCCACCTCACTAAGCAGGAACAAAGATGCATCAATTCAGTTTATAAAATATTTCTGTAAACTTGATTTAAAAAATAACCCCAAATTTGGCATCACTTCAGTTCGGAGGCAAGGGTTGGAGCTCTGGGCTCATAACTAACCTGTCAATTAGCTTGCCCTGCAAGATGGCAGGTAAAAGGTCGATGCCGTCAATCTGCCTGTCACTGGGAGGCTGCAGTCCCGCCAGGGAGAGGCTGGTGGTGAAGAGATCCATCACACTGCCCAGCTGATGACTGACCTGAAAAATCAACAGAAACACATTTGCAAAAAAGACCTTCAGTAAAAGCCAAAATGAAACAGGCTGGTTTCCACCAAAGCAGAAGTATTGCTTCCTGAACCTCCTTCTCCGCCAAGCATCTTTTGAGATTATCTCCCTTTACAGTGCTGCAGTCACCAGCAAACCTCCTATTAAAATAATAAAGGAAAGGAGATGATCCATATTTCTCCACTGCTAGGGAGCATTTGCATTTTGATTCATTTTTTCATTTTCCTCTCTTTCTTCTCACTTTTCTCTCTGTATCCACTTTACAGGAGCATGTTTTCACAGAGATCAACTTAATTTAGCAAAGTCCAAGTCATTTATGGATTGAAAAAATTAGCACTTAAACCAAGAAAAAGAAAGTCCTTGATTTGTTCCTTCTCCAGGTCATCTCTGGAGTCCAGAATAACCTGAGAGAGTCCCCAGAAAGCACAGGGATAGATGGATAATAACAAAAAGAGCCTGATGACTTCATCTGCAAACCATTTCCAACAATTCAAAAACTGTAAAGTCGTGGTATTTTTAGTATATATTTTAATAAGGGAGAAAAACATCTGGTTTTGGCTCCAATGGAGATGTGCAAGCATTTCCACACACCCCCCCCCTTGCTTTTTTCTTTTTTTTTTTTTTCCTTCCTTAATTGGAAGCCATACTTATCTCTCTGGTCTTAATTATTTATATTTTTAAAACCTAAAAGTCTGTTCTGACTGCTTCTTTCTGAATCTTTGCTCCCACCCTGCTTGTGGTATGCTACAGTTATCTGCTGTAGGACGTTTAACTAGCCAGCAACACACTAAATTGAAGCAGATGCATTCAAATCCAGAGCAAAACTGTTTTGCACCAGGATGCACCAGCACAAGATGCAACATGAAAAGAGCCTTTTCAGCCATACCATTTGTTCGGAAACAAGAAGCCATCTGATACAAGTCCACATCTGTAAGTACAGAAGCACTTTCTGACTGAAATCCAAGTCCTAGCAGCAGCCTTGCGAATGTCAGTGTGAACATTACGATGCTGGGACTATCAAAGACTTTTTATCTCTGAATCCTCTTTCTACTCACAAACAGACTCCCAGCCTGTAAGCTGACACTAATTATTTAAGTATGACAACAAATGATAACATGATAAATGAATTTTGGTGAGATGCTGGCTCTAGAGAGAAAAACTAAAGGGAAAATGCTATTTTTGCTGGAACACTAAGCCTTTTATTAAGACACCAGGCTGAAAAAAGTGAACACAAAGGAAGAACAAACAGGTTTTTTTTTAAAAAGAAACTGGAGAAAGCAACATGCAGAGGACTAATTACAAGTCTAAAATTACAGTATCACATTACTTGATTACAGTAATTTCAAATTTTAATAGCTTTCATTCATCAAAAGGTGTTGCCAGGAACACATGATATTAAAGTTGCGTGCAAGAATACTTCCACAACTCTTAAGAAGAAATCAAAGTGCAAAGCTCTAAGCCCAAGAGGAAGCCTGACCGTGGAAACCCTTGCCCAGGAAAGCAGTTGGATCAGTTAACCAGGATCAATAGGTCTTGCAGAAGGTCTCAGACATTTGAGGTTAAGCCTTATTCATGGACATTGCTGCAGCAGGCAGCCTGAAAGAGGTCATGCTCAGCCTGTCCTTGTAGAAAGTGACAATTAGACATGAGCCCACAAATCCCTCACAAAAAGCAGATGTATACATGAAGTTCCCTCTCCGTATGGAGAAAAGGATGGGGATCTTCTGGTACACAGCTGTGGAGAAGGAAACAGAACTGAGCCCTCCGATGGGATAACCTGGCTTCTTGCTCTCCCCGGGGCCATTTGGCAAACGTGGACCGCCGAGGAGAACCAAAGCTGGCTGTGTTGTCCTTGAGGTTAACTGTGGCAGACAGTGCTGTGTGCCCCCTGGACCGTCCCCCTGCACAGGCTCTTCTCTGGTCTCGGGTGTGCACTCAGAAAGGACTGACACCTTAAAAAAACCAGTGCACCAAACCAAAAAAACCCCAAACATCAGGTCACTCCTTACAGAGCTGGACAGCTTCGTGAGCCACTGGTGTTAGGAACGCTGCGCTCCCTCTGAAGTCAAAGGGGATTACATGCGCTTAGCATCTCAGCAAAGATGCTCAGTCCCTCATAGGCTCATCTGCTAGCTAATTTACCCTGAGCATGCCTTAGGAGAGCTGCGGGGTCAGCAGAACACCATATGCAGAGCTCGGAATCTAATAAAGAGGAGATCTGGCACACGCCTGCTCCCTGACAACTGCTACGTCAGGAGCAGGCGGGCAGACCGGTGGCTGAGACTTTTTGTAATTAGACCTCTCACAATTTAGAAGGCACATCCAAAAGTCACTTTTCTTGTCGCTCCATTCCCTCGCCTCAATCTTTTGATAACAGGCAGCAAGAGGCAACCGCTGACCTGAGACTCGTGCCTCTAATATCACCTAATTTATACATCGCGTAGTGACAATCCGGTGGGGCCACCATGGTCTTCTTGTACTGGCCCTTATTAACCATAACCAGATGTAGATGACTCTCTTTAATCATCCAATTACGTTTCTGGTCTCAGACAACATTTTTCCGTGAAGCAGAGAAAACTTCTTACGGAAATTAAATGCCCATGCCACAGCCACTTGGATTTATCTGTGCTCTGCAGCATCACATTGAAGAAAGGGGAAAAAAAAAAAGGTTAATATTTATATAAAACTTTGAAGTATTTTCAGAGAAAAATACAAAAATTACCATTTTCTCCTGTCAACAGTGCTCTTTCATTCTAGTTGCCTTTCCCATTTTTTATTTTTTTTTTTTTAAGAAAAGAAAAAGAAAAATCCAGAGAGGGCAACAGCCCAGAGAAAATAAATAATATATAAAAAGGAGTGAGATCAGATATTGCTCATATCAGTGAGAAACAGCCGGTATTACGCACGTAAGAACGGATTTTTCCCCCCTCCTTCCCCCCCTTCTTTTTAATAAACTCTCAGTATACACATAACGTCTTTAAGAAAATGAAATCCTTTTGCTGTGGGCCACGTCGCTAGAAGAAATAGTCACCACTGCTGTTATCAGTGCTTTCAAGCTTTAACTCTGAATCAAAGGCGACAATTAATAAAGTCGCCCCCGCCAGGAATGGAAAGGAGGAAAGCTAAATATTTGAAACTGGGTGAACAAATGTCAGGGTGTTTTTAAATAAAATCCTTTTACAGTTATCACAGCGAGCAGACCTGATATCCCTGTCTAATTCAATTTCAATTTGCGCCCCATGGGAGATAGTGAAGAAAAGGTTGCAATGCTGTCTTTGGGTTGATATGTTCTTTTCTCCTTCAGGAAGCAGGCACGAGAGAGGAAGGGGAGGAGGGTGAGGGAAGAGAGGAGGAGGATTCAAATACCAACAGAATATGATTCTTTTTTTCTCTCCCTTTTTTTTTTTTTTTTTCCAGCTGGATCCTTCCAGAAGGCAGATGTGATGTGGGGAATGTTGAAATGCTGATTTGTTGTGAATTCACCTGGAAAACGTAGCTGAGGAGGAAACTGCAGAAAGGCTGTTTGTGTACAAATAAATATTCCTGACGGGGGACCAGAATTAACTGAATGTTGATGCCAAGAGCAACACGCACTCCCGAGGCATCCCTCTCCCCCCAAAAACTGCAAATCAGCCAACTGCACCAATTATCCTAACCTGTATCAATATCCTGTCAAGTGTTCACAATCCTGTCACCTAACTTCTTTTGTTTAAATAAAAAGGTACTCCTTTATTTCAGCAAACACATGTACCCTTTAATAGAAACAAAAAAACCCCACCCTATATATCAATAAGATTATTAATAAACTGCCAGATCCCATCAGCGGAATGAGCCTTCCACCCAGTAACTGGATTTCACTGGCCAGAGACACAAGCCCTCTTTTTTCTGGCTGCAGTTGTGCCAACTGAAACAGTTGCTGGCCCTCCGCCTGCTCCTCAAAATGTCCGCGGCTGGAAACGAACAACCATTACACTGGGAGCAACACCAGCCCAGGAAGGAGGAGTTGACCCTTCAGCTTTGTGCTTGGCACTCCTGAGAAGCTTTTTGCTTCCATCCTGGTTCAGGGCTCCCAAGCCTTTTTTTCCTTCAACTCTTTTGAAAAGAGAGAGCAATGAGAGACTTTGAAGCAGTTTTCCCATGTTTTACAGATTCTTGGACTACACGGGGCTTAAGCTGACTAGTTTAAACTTGCAATCAAGAAGATTGAAGCTACAGACTCCATAAGATACAGAAAAGAAGCCAAAAACGTACTAGCAAACACGTCTCTTCACTTACTGTCAGTGAAAGAGGCAATTATGAAGCAGTAACTACAGGTGCCCTACAGGCCAACGTAGCGTGAGCTGTATTACGCAGAAGCAATGCCAAACCTCTCACCTGCGGTCAGTGCTGCTGTGGGTACCAGTGCTGGAGCCTCGATGGCAAGAATACAAGCAGAAAAGACATATAAGTAGCTATCACATATTTACTTATCAGTAGCATCATACGGGGGCCTAACTCACAGCAAAGCAGCACATCCTGGGGACAGAGTTCAGAAGAGGCTTCTTGAGGTACCAAGTGGAGTCCTAGAGGACATTTGGGCGTGTAACGTGCAGATATGTGGCAGGCAGCATCGTGAATTGGAGCCCAGGATAGGAAGGATTTAAAGTTAAGCACGTGCTTAAGTGCCAAGGATGGTATCAGCAGCGGTGGAGGAGGGGATTTTCAGGCACGTACCTGCCCTAATAAGCCTTAAGCACACTCTCCAGCTCGCTGAGCATGCATGGGCTTATGATAGTATGGCGTTGGTCAGTCCACCCACCTATGCAAACATGTTAACTCTGCACAGAAATGACTGTTCACAGGAATTCAAACAGCAGCTTCAACTATGGCCTCAAGCAGAAAGCCATGCCTCACACCAGGCTACCGAGAACATTTTGCATTACATAAAGCTTCGCCGCTGCACTACATGCAAAAGACTACCTGTGAGAAGGGTACCAGCCAGTTACAGTTAGAAAATAAGCAGGCACAATGATTTCTTTACTCATGTTCTTAATTATCCTCAGAGTTACTACAATGGAAAGAATTTTTAAATTTGGTATTTACTTGTTCCCATTTATAATGCATGTTTACTTTTAGCACATTATTTAGTTTGGACATGGAAAACAAAACAGTCAGCTTCAGTTTCATGTTCTTGTATGCTAGCCCAAGGCTGTTGTACTTGGCTTGTAAAGGCTTTATGGAAATGTTTAAATTTAAACAAAAAGACTGTTTTCATTTCAAATTAAAAAAATAATAAAACATCCCTAGTAGGTTTTGTGAACTCTTTAAAAATGATGAAACCAAACTACCCTCCTGCCCTCAGCTGCAGATCTAAGCTGATGGCTTCCCCCTAAATGTAAACGATAAATTATCATTATCCTGACTCAATTAAACCACCAAAGAGGAATGCAACTTAGAAAAATGTTTTATTTATGAATAGTTTGCAGTCTTAAGCACAGTGCCCAGTTAATGAAGTATCACTTTCTTCAGGGATAAGAGATGCTCACAAAGGGGAGGGAATCTGTATTATTTACTGTGAACCCTGCCTGCAGAAGAATTGATTGCATCCTTCTTTAATGAGAACTGGGACAAATGAGGCTGGTAGTGCCACTGGAGGATTATTTTGAAGTGATCATATCTGAATTTGTGTACAGGCAGGAAAGAGGAATAGTCTGGTATCTAGACCTCCCTGAGTGGAACTTTTATCAAACACCAAAGCGAGAGCTGTGAGGGTCAAATCACTTGATACTCCAGGGCACAGAGAGTGTGTGTGGGCAACACACTCCTGTTCGACACTGGGACACATATTAGCAACGTGTCTTTATACTCCAATTCGTTCAAACGCGTAACCCACTAAAAATACTGTTGTCCAAAAGAGTAAAGGGTTTAGACAGAGCAGGAAGACAAAAAGACCAGACCGCTCAGTGCTCGCAGAAGTGTTGATCATAGACACTCTAGATGTAAATTTGCAATAATGAACAGGAATGACATCATTCTCTAGCGGCAGTGTTCAGCTCCTTATTTAGACAAGCATCTGGACTGATGCATTGGGCATGTTAAAAGTCTCATCCAAAGCCCACTGAATCCAGCAAGAACCACTCCATCCACTTGAGTCCACTTAAGACCAATCAGAATTGTTCAAAGCAGATACTCACCCCTCCTGCAGGTATATGTCCAGGCCACCAAGCAATAGCCGGCTCTCTCATGCCACCTTCAAAGGTGGTTTGTTTACCACACAGAAAACGACCATTGCTTCCTCCTAGAGGGAGAAAAGAAACCATAAAAAACACGATATGCCAATATCACACTTCAAAGGGACACTGTCAACTAGGAAATTTTTAGGCTCGTTTTAAATGAATTTTCCTTTCTGCATGAATGCCTCTTCAAATAACATGTCCAGAGTTGTTTTGGGGTGGGCCTTTTTTCATTGTTGGTTTGTTTGTTGGGTTGGTTTTTTTTAAATATCCATTTGTGATGAAATTTTAGAAGTGTCTTTTCAGCACAGGGAAAAAGTGACAGTTAAACACAACTTTCTATCAACCAAACAAAGAAAACAGAACCCAAACAAACAGAAAATATTTCACTGGCATTTTCCTTCCCTTTAAGGATGTTAACTGTTGTTTGGAACTAAAGGAAATATGACACTTTTAGGGAGAAATAGTATTTTTTTCACAATCCTTTTAAAGCACCAGAGCAGTATTAGATGCAGATACAAGAGTGAGAAAAATAATCATGCATTCCCTGAATGTTCACTCTCAGACATAGCAAGTGCTTTGGAGGAATGTCTGGGTTTTTAACCCAACCTTGTAGCTAAGCTTGCTGAGGAACAAACAGGGAGGTCTTGTGACTGATTCCAGGTCACACAAAGTCAAACACAGTGGTTCAGCTGAAATCAGAACTCAGGATACTCCCTGCTCTGTGGTCCAATAGCCACGAAACAGCCTGCCTCTAAATAGAAGAGAGTGGGTTCTAAAATCAATTTGCAATGACTCTGAGAAACAATCATTTAAACACAGGAAAACTTGTAAAGTAACAAAAATACTTTTTCTTCTTGCTATTTTTCATGAGAGCTAAAGAAGAAGGGACTCCTGAACTCTCTGTAATTACTCAGAAAGCTCAAATATGCATTTGGCAGATGGAGAGTAAAAACCCTGCTAAGTTACTGTGCCTGGTCCTAAATAAATTAAAAAAAAAAAATCACCCCCTGACAGTGGAGCACAAAGTGGAAATGCACATAGGTGAAGAGCCACACTGGGTTAGGCCAAAAGTCCATTTAGCCAAGGATACCTCCTTCAACAGTGAGCAGAAGTAATGAACATAAGCTAACTCTAAACATAAATGCTCTGCATTTTGAGGCTTCTCCTAACTGCATAAAGGAAAACCCCAGGTACAGGTGTGTCTACCCCTCAGACATAGAGATTTAAGCCTTGATTTCACAGCCCCAGACCAGATTTGTTCCTCTGAGACTCACCTTGTTTAGGAGCTGAAACGAGAGCAGCCCCATTATCAGAAGTGAAAAACACAAAAGTCTTCTCGCTGATACCCAGCTTCTGAAGATGTTTTAGGATTTTTCCAATGCTATCATCAATTTCTCGCACAGCATCCCCATATCTGAGGCAAAAGTAGATGCAAAACATTAAAGGCAGCAAAGGAGGAAAAGTGTCACACAGCATAATGCATTGCAATCAGCCACAATGCTTTCAGTGCACGTAAGTTATACCTGTGCTGCAGAAATACTGCTCTTATGCATCAGGTACTGTAATAAAGTTTTCCACCGTCACTGCAAACCCCGCGTCTCTTGCCTGCAGAGAGCAACCTCTCTTGGATATCAAGAGTCAGAATTGTTCAGATGTGAGCCACTCTTGGGCAGAAACCAGCAACTGATACAAATTTAGCTACAAAGTTCTCAAATATAGGCAAAGCCACTTCGCCATAGACTTGAAGCTAATAACATGGATTTGCTTATGGATGCCGGTTTGAAACTGCGCTCTCAGAAGCAGGGCTCACAGTATCCACAGAGCTTTTTGCCTCCTGTAAGTTGTGTTTTTCATGCATGCTTTTCTACTTGCTGGTCTGATTTATAGGCTTTTAAAACAGGCATTGATCATACAAAAGCCTTCCAAAAAATCATCTGTGCCACATACAGCACTTCATTACTCACACAACTGGCAAAGGAGCTTAGACTCCCCCTTCACCCCCATATTAGTCACATGATCTTCATTTCAGATTATGGCAAAATTATTAAAGAACAATCCAAGCAAAGTCCTCACTAACTAGTGTATTTCAGCACACACATACATTTTTGAGAAACGATCTATATACTTGGTTTTAATAAACATTACTTAGGTTTTCTGTTTCTGCAGCATGAGGTATTAATTAAAAAAAAACAAAAACCCAACAAAACCAACACCCACAAAACCAAGACTTACAGTCCTCTCTGACTAGTGCCCAGGAACTGTTTGGAGGCATAAACAGGAGCATGGGTAGCATCAATTGCCCAGTATAAAAAGAATGGCTGCTGGCTGCCCTGCTGCTTGCTAATAAAATCGAGAGCTTCCTGTAAACAACAATAAAAATGAATTTAATGGAATCATTCTCTGCCATCTAAATCTCTGCATAAAAGTCACTGCAGCTTAGAAACCAGTATTAAAATAGACAGTACCTGCAGGTAGATCTGAGTCAAGTTGGCTTCACCTGTCTTCCGATCAATTTTGAAATCTTCATAATACCTTAAGATAAAATGAATCAGAGAGAAAAAAAAAAATCAATCCTAAGGAATATACAACATAAAAAGGCCTTTCTTCCCTTACTGTGTAAGCAGGTGACAAACAGGTCACAGTTGCTACTCAGCAAACTCTCTTCAGATATTAAAAAGAATGTCACCATATTTTTTCTTACGGGAGAAAGCAGTGAAACAGCTAGATCCAAATTAATGACAACTGCAAGTTTTGGACAGACCCGAGCCACCAACCTTTCACTGTTAAGCTATTAGACTAGGGGTAGTATGCTTAAAGATCTCATGCTGCTACTCTTTCAACAGAGAGGTGTTTGAAAGAAGAGTAAAATTTTCAGAAGTACACAACAACTTCCAGTGAGATAGAGCAATTCTGGAATCAGAACTTGGGCTGCTTTGAAAACTTTATGTTAGAAGTATCTTTGGACACTCATTAAGCAAAGAAGGGCAGAGGGCAGTCCTCAGGAGAATAACAGCAAGTGAAATAAGATGATAACAGACTCAAAAGTGAATGGACAAGAATGGCACAGACTGCAGAGCTGGAGCATAGAATGGTGTTACGCAAACAGACAAAAGGTTATTACAAACAGGAAGAGAAAGAATAAAGAGGTCTTTCAGTACAGAATGGAACCAGCTTCCAAGAGAAGTAGTGGAGTGAAATCATCACAGGAAGCCTTTAGGGTGCAATGGGATAAGCAAACATCTCTGAGGGAGGCACTCTAGAGCAGTCACACCCCTAGAGGGTCCACATGCAACTTGCAGGTTGGCCTTGGTACTCAGAGCTTTATTAATCCTCAGAATCAAACATCTAGCTTCATATTTAATGAGCTTCAACTTTAAATTTAGATGCTAAGGTAGAGATGAAGAAGACAGGATTCCTGCAAAAAGTGATTTAGGAGTTTAGAATAAAGTTTAGTAGTCAGCTACCATGCTTAGTCTCTGAGGGGCATCAATACCATAGAAGTAGGTCTGTATTGTCTCAGCTTTAAGTGGAAAAGTCAGAGTGCCACAATCACAACTGAGAAGCACCAGGCACTGCCCACACAACCATGCTTGAGTACCCTTTGCTGCCAGCATTGCCTTCAAAATCTCTTCTTCCCCCAGGAAGGACTATCCTTGCTTCCTCTCCTAGATGTGAAATTCACATACCTCTTGACGGTTAATCTATACCTTCCTGTTTCTGCCTGTCTTGTGTGTTTTCCCACAAGGCTTCCCCTTCAGTCTGTCTTAGCTCCAATGGAAACCACCACCCAGGCCTTGTAAGGCTGGATATTGGCCATCACCAGACTAGGGGGAAAGTCCTGTTCAAAAGTAAAAGGGCAAAGCAAGAGATGAGATCCTGGCACAGGATGTTGTAGAGTCCAGAAATACAAATGGGTTTAGAAGAGAGACAGTTCATGGAAGTTAAGTCAGTGGCTATTAAGATCTGGACACAACCTTCAGTTTCAGAAGGTGGACAACCATACAAGAGAAGGACCATTCCACCTATCCATTTTCTTATACCCTTTCTGTAGGCATTCACTACCAGTGGTCATTGCACAGTATAATGGATTAAATGGGCCTGATCCAGAAGGGCTGTTCATGTGTTTCATGACCTCTTACAAGCACCTTTCCTGCACTGGCTTACTGCTGAACTGCAGGATATTCAGGGCACTCTGAATAAGTAAGCGTCTCAGATCATATAAGAGTCAGGATATTCCCAATGCTTGACATGCTACCAAAGTCCTCTGCATAGGGTAAAGCACTTGTAGATCACTGCCCATCCACCTGAGTCTGTAACTCTGATTCTGAAGCAGCTGCTGTTTTTGCCAACCCCTTTTCATTGAAATGGGTTTGCTACGCTAGCACTTATCTTCCAGCACTGTAATGTCAGCAGGGAAAGCAAAGAAAATAACATTACCAGGCAAGTAGCTGAATTACCTGCCAATCATTTCCCAGTCCCTATACACAGGGATATTGGGGAGCGCTCTGTTATCAAAAGGTCCAAAATGGCAGTTTGGGGACCCGAACCATTCATCAAACCCATGCTTCAGGGGGTGGAACTGGGGCCTGTGACCCAGATGCCTAGGAACAAAAGCAACAGAGGAATTAAAATTCTACTGCAAAGAAGCAAATAATAATCTCATCAGAATGGCATGCAAGAAAACAATCTTTGCCTAAGAAGAAAAACTTCAAGCATTTTAATCAAATAAATGATTGCAGACCACTGTCTTGATCTTCCTCATACTTGTTGCAAACACATCCATGCAGACTCACTCCAGTGCTTACATATATCCCATTTTAGTCTACTGTCCAATCTTTGTTTTCCATTATTTCATTCTATTGGTGTCTTTTCTCATGCTGTCTCGATGATGTGTACTGATGGACTACACTGCCCAAAGCCATTGTGAAGACGCACGTAATGTTTTACTTAAGGATTCTGATCTATGACAAGTCACTTTTATACCACTAAGCTGTAAAAACACAAGGTAAAGCTCATGAAATGTACCATTATATCTGCATTCCCTTTATGGAGTATTCATGCTGCCAAAATGGTACAGAGACACCTGAATGTAAGTGAGAATGAGTTCTTTATGTGCACATGTGAACACAAAACACATTTAGCTACTCCTGATGACAGTACCATTCTACTACACAGCTTGAAAAATCTCCATTCTTAACTTCAAGATGAAGCTCCTCTCTAATCTCCAACTTCTGTACTGCAAATTCTACATTTTCTTCATTTATACTATCTTGAAGATACAGAATGGCCATCCTCTCCCGGTCTCTAAAGGAGACATTTGTAGCTAAATGTTTATTTAATCATTCCAGTTTCTACTCACAAGCCTGTACCTGCAACCTGTCCATTTTGTGCCATCAGCCTCTGCACACTTTCTGAACATAAGGGGCATAAAATGCATTACCTGAAGTAGAATGATCCATGGTGTTATTCTGAGCTATTCCAAAATGAGTTATAACAGAAAATAATCATCATTCCAGCTATGATCATATCTTGGTGATATAACTAAAATTGCAAGTCTGACCTGAAGGATTCTACCCTTTCCTCATTTATATACATGATAAAACAAAGCTATTCCCAGCTGTTCCTACAACAGGGGACACAAAAAAATATTTTATTCTAAGAAAGCCCTAAGAGAACTTACAGAGGAAGAGACCTGAAAAAGGTATCAAATAATTACTGAGATGCACATTATTCTCTCCCTCTCAAAACACAAAAGATAAAGAGATTTAATAAAATGCAACAAGTTCTACAACGGTCATGGAAAATACTTGACTTGCAAACATATTATTAAACTGTGGAACTTACTGTCACAGGACACCCTGCAAAGTCTTTAGAAGGGATGTTGAAAGGATATAAAAATCTTCTTCTGGAAAACTTAAAAATCTTTAAAAGCCTTAAAATTTTGTGCGTGGCTAGGATGAGACTCCAATTTAACTACTGTACTGTGTATTTCTTTGCACCTTTCTAGGAAGCAGGTGGTGTGCACAAATGACAGGACTGCTGCTGTACAGTATCACTCCCTAGTCCTGTCCAGGGTAACAGTTCTTGGGCGCACAATGATAGTGCGCTGCACATTCATATTTAGTCTGCTTCTTGCTAACAGCTGCAGGTCCTTCCAGATTTGCTGTTTTCCAAATAACTGCCTGGAACCAATCTGTATTTGCGTTGTTTATTTCTTTTCCCTGGGTGTATGAATTTACATTTATTAGCACTGAACTGCATCTTATTGCATTCAGCCCACTGATCCGATTCTTTACGGCCACTCTGCTGTTTGGATTTGTGGTAATAAATAATTCACTGTCTTAGGTTAGTTTGCTTTCTTTCCAATTTCAGCAGCACCGGTGAATCCAACCACAATTCAAACTCACTTTTCTCTAACTTGTTAACAAAACTGTTAAATAAATTGTAACGCATTACTTTCCTAAATAATATTCCCCTGATACTACTCCTGTCCGAAGTCTCTTCATTAACAATTACTCTGCTAACCAAGCAGTACTCCTCTGGTGTCTGTGTAGTTTTGAAGTTGCTATTTATGCATTTATTTATTACAGCATTGTTACAAACTGCGAATCAACTGTTCAGAGATCCCCAGGCCCCGTGGGATTCCACGACAGCCCACAAGTGCATTTGAAATTCGAATGTTACAAATGCACCAGTTTCAACTATTACACTGGTAATTCCACTGTTTGTTTGATCTGCATACCTTTCAGGCTTTTCCCTTCTGATTCTTTGCAGACATCACAAAACATTGGTTTTTAGTTCTTCTGTATCCTCTGCAAAGATTATACAGTACTCCCATGGAAGTCCATCAAGTCAAAGGACGACATTCACAGAGTATTGGATCAGCCTTCTAGGTCTTTTAAAACACCTGGTATCAACCATCCTGATCAAGCCTATTCCTATCCACCCTGACCTTCTACATTCGATGAACAATCTTCAATGTAGCCCTGGAGATGTCTGCATCTCTATTTCTACACCACACACTTCTACTCCCCCAAAAAGAAGCTTTCACAATTAAGTCTACTCTATTAACAAAAAACCCCAACATATAGCAGGGGCCAAAGATAAAAAGCACATAGGTGCTCAAGGCAAGTTCCAATAGAACATCTTGGTGTTATTTGACTAAATCAAGCAGTGTGATACATGGATGAAAGCACAAAGAGTTGAAGGGTTTATAAATATAGATATACATACAAAAAAACCCCTTCAACTCTTTGTATGAAGATACATGTATGCACTTGTAATGGTAACACTCAATTCAGAAATTGATCACAGCAGGGATCCACCACATTTTTAAAAAGTTGGACATCTGAGCTCCACAACAGTTTTTTCCCTGTAGTTCTGCTTGTTCTGCTGCCCTTTCACAATACATACACACACATACTGAAATCTCAAAGCAAGAGATCTTAAAATAATTTTACCATTTGCCAATGATCTTATTGATGTAGCCAGCTTTCTTCAGCAACTCTGGAAGCAGTAATTCAGAATCTGCAATTCCTCCTACTATATCCTGTGGTGTGTATGCTGCATAAAACAAACAAACAAGCAAAAATCTTTCCAGCTCTTACAAATATTGGAGCAAACAGCTCATGGCTACCCATCATTAGAAGCACTGTTACTGGATCAGAAATAGCAATAAGCTTAAAGTCCCAGCAATATCACTCCTTGGGAGTCCTCCCAGGCCACGAGATAAAGAGAACAAATTGGTTCAGAGAGATCAAAGGGAGATCTCCACCCACTTGCACACCACTGCCAATAATAGAGAGGGCTGCCATCACAGAATGAAGGCAAGACCCTTGGAAGGGGGGGGGTGTAATAAAAAGAGCAAGTACTTTAGGTGTGCATTGGAGTTGCCTTTACTCTTGCAAATTTGCTGTATATTTTCTAAAATGAGGGCATTTTTTTCCTAAATCAAATGATCGAGAAACTTGCTCAGACTGCAAGACCTGAAAAAAAGATATGTCTCCCATAGTCCACAGCTCTCTGGCCCTTGAGAATCTAAGGTGTGACTTTGGTTAGGACAGAGATAGCCAAGCAGGCTTGCTGATACACAGTGTGAATCAGTACATAGCTGCTGATTCTTGCCCAAGCACGCCCAGGCACATGGCATCTTTCACACTGGAACTAATCACAGGAATCAAAATCAACCCAGGGTCCTTATGAACTGGTAACCTTCCCTAGAAGCACCACTGGCACAACAGTGCTTTAAAACTTCCAAGGCTGAAATGGTTAGAAAACTGGCTGCTGAATAAAACTGTTAGCAGCTTGTTCTTTACTCTGGGTGTTAACATACACCCCACGTGACTTTCTTTCACCAGACACCAATCAGCCTGCCCAGAGGAAACACTTCTCAGCCAGCAGAAGCAAATGGATCAACCAGCCTTGTTTATCTCTCTTAATTTGAGGAGGTTTTCTGCTTGATGAGGAGGAAGCAATAAATTTCACGCTTATTACCATCAGTTAACATGGTAATCTTTTTGTGCCATTCTGGAAGATCCATAGGGGAAGATCACCGAGCCAAGCCTTTGTTCAAAGCAAGACTTCCTACAAAGCACAGAGGGAAATCAAGAGAGGAAGGCAAATCAGGAATGAAGCCCATACCGTTTCTGGCATGTGCATTTGTGGTGTAAAAACCATTCCTCACTGGGAGACGGCCTGTCAACAGTGCTGCCCTTGCTGCAAACAACAAAAAACATTTTATTTTACATGCATTCTTTGCTTAATATTAACATTAAGGCTGAGGACAGTGCTCTGACTGAAGGATGTCAGTGTCCTTTTGCCACAGCCAGCTACTAAGATCACTCACATTGGAACAGGCAGCAACTCCTGTCTCCAGTGAGCCATGGAGAGAGCCAGGTTCTGATATGACACCATTTGAGTTATTCCAGGACAAACCCGACTGAAATTTGGCTCCTCTATTAAATTATCCACTGCTGAAGAATAATTACTTTCAATAGTCAATGTAGCAGCCCTTCTAACTCAGTAATTATAAAAGGAATACCTGACATATATATTTAAGAGGAAATCATAACACAAACTGATTACACGCTTAAGGCTAAGTTTTCAAGCTTGCCTGAACAAAAGTCATGTAATAGCAAATAAAGAGCTGTCCAGCTTTGACAATACAAGTCAGGTCCTGACTGTAGGGAACATTTAAACAGATGTTTAACTTTAAGCATATGCAGTACCACCACTGGAGCTAGGACTTCAGCATATTTCAAATGCCTTTTCAGAGCAAGGACGTCATCAGCACACTGACAACTTATATCCTAAATGAAAGCCCAAATAAAAAGCCCCTGTTCCTCATTGTTGTTTCAGTTCTTGGCTGCCAATCAAGTTAGAGGAAAAAAGAAAGAAAAAAACCAACATCCCCCAGAAAAAACAGTAAGGATAAAAATATCTGTGTCTCCCAGACCCAAACGTTTCTTTTATCTCTTGTCCCTTCCCCAAGAATCTTGCAAGCCACCAGGGTCAACAACAGGACACAACGTGCTGCCATTCCTTGCATGAAAGTCTCACCACAGCCAATAGAATCAGACAAACTACGTACAAACTATGTTCAGCAACAATTTAGATACTGCTTTGTCTGTTTGTCCCAAAATAAGAAAGATGAAAAAATGCAATGACTGAGGCTAGAATACTAAACCATAATGTAAAAAAATCCTTTAGCTAGACTGATTTGATCACTAAAACAGCGCTTTGTATGAACTGAAGATTGTAGGTTTTCCAATCAAAACATAAATAAAAAGGGAGCAAAATGCAAGATCAAAGCACCAAATCCAAACTCTGCCCTGAGGGTAATCACTGGTTTGGTTGCTAGTTCATGTTAGATGCTGGCAAACGTCCCAATCTTCTCAGAAGGTGGCATGCTTATATGCTAGTTTAAAACTCAAGTTTACTTACACGGAGAACAGAGGGGGTTGGCAGTATAAAAATCTAGGAAAAGCATCCCTTCTGAAGCCATCTGGTCTAAGTTAGGAGTTTCCTTAGAAGGCTCTCCAAAAGCTCCCAAATCACCCCAACCCATCTGTAAAAAGAACACACCAAAAGATGTAAAAGTACTTTCACTCTTCCACAATGACAATGCTTCTGGGCCCACATAATGTTCATGTTCAGTTTTGGGCCCCTCACTACAGGAAAGACATGGAGGTGCTGGAGCGTGTCCAGAGAAGGGCAACGAAGCTGGTGAGGGGCCTGGAGCACAAGTCTTATGAGGAGCGGCTGAGGGAACTTGGGTTGTTTAGCCTGGAGAAAAGGAGGCTGAGGGGAGACCTTATCACTCTCTACAACTACCTGAAAGGAGGTTGTAGTGAGGTGGGTGCTGTTCTCTTCTGTCAAGTAACTAGTGATAGGATGAGAGGAAATGGCCTCGAGTTGCACCAGAAGAGGTTTAGATTGGATATTAAGAAAAATTTCTTCACCAAAAGGGTTGTCAGGCATTGGAACAGGCTGCCAAGGGAAGTGGTTGAGTCACCATCCCTGGAGGTATTTAAAAAGCATGTAGACTAGGCACTTCAGGTTGGACTTGATGATGTTAAAGGTCCTTTACCACCTAAATGATTCTACGATTCCATAACACTTTTATTGTATACCTTCATTTCTGTATCTTTATAATGCTCATCTCCCTACTTAGGGAGTACCTCACAAATGGGATAAAAATGAACTTCCCCAAACCTGTGAAGTGGGGAACTATGACGCTTTTCACTGGCGAATGGGAAACCGAGGCACACATGAGATTAAATAACTTGCTAACAGGCATTAAAACACTTGTAGCAGAACTGGGTAAGAGCCCTAATGCCTTCACTCTTACTCACGTGCCTGAAGACTGGCAAGCACACACATACCAGGGAGGAAAAGGAAGTTACACATCATATGCTCAGTGTTGTACAGCTGCAAAGCCTGACCGTTCAGTCCCTGGCTATGTGTCTTTGTGTTGGACCATTGACCGCAGGATGCCATCTAAGCCTGCTGCATCTATCTATCCGTGTATATGTAACAAGAAATGCAAGGAAAAGGTCTAAACTCAAAAGCAGTGGTACACGAAAAGAGAGAAAGTGTTTATTTTAAAAGCAAGCTCTGGAGAGAAACCTGCCGGAGGGATCATGTGTCACTCTGCTTATTTGCAAGACAGTGGTTTCACCCCACATCCTCCTCCTAATTCAGAGGGGTCACAGAGTCAGGAGAACCATAAAATTACCATCATGTTATCTACGTTCATTGCTGACAACTATTATTGGTAATAATACAAATAAAAGTAAGTGACTTAAAACAGAAGGTTCTAGAAAGGAACAACTTAATGAGCAATTAGGCACCATGGCTGCTGGAGATTATATTATGCTTTAAAAAAGGCAATAGCTTTCTTTAATACAGATGCGTATCAGGTAAGCAACTGATATGGAGGGCATAACGTATCAAGATCTTTAGAAAACCATCTGTCTGGTCCTATTTGAGAGTCTAACATTTACACTGCAGTGGTGCAGTTTGGAAAAGAAAACTGTTGGAGAGCTGCAGAGCCGGCTGTTGAGGTTTGAGAGAAGAGCAATTAAATGGTACCACCTAACACTAGGATGTGGAATTAAAATGGATTCAACACGATCACCCCCGAGTTCTCAATTCTTCAGTATCTTTATCATCAAGGAAGAAAGAAAAAAAGAATATCACGTTGCTCTAATTCACACACAGTGACAGAGTCACAGAAGTTACGGAAGAATCAAAGGAAAAAGACCACGGAGATGTATTTTTAATGAACAGCCTGTTAAATAAATAAATACATAGTTCACAGAAGCTCCAGTCAGGATCTGTGCCTCATCATGTCTCATGCTGTACCAACACTTCTAGAGTGGGATAATCACTGTCCCAAGGAGCTTTCATCTTGAAAATTACAAATGCCAGCTTGGGGGGAAATATTCCTGAATGGAAAATTGAGATGGACTGCCGGAGGCTCAAGTGGCCAGAAAAACTAAGCTTACAATGTAATTATCTTGTACAGGAGTGTAGAAACACTATGAAAACAACAGTCACGTTGAATTGGCAGAACAGAGCCAAACAGGCAATAAGAGCTTGCCCACCCTTCAAGTCACATACCTACCCTCGTTAGCTTTTCAAGTAGCTTAAAACAGCACACAATGCATTTCTACTACAAACATACCTGAAAGGTGAGATGAAAATATTAGAAGAGAAGCAAAACAGGAAGATGGCAGCAACTTGAACATGTTGGAAATGAATATATTTCCTTAGCCATGTGGCTAAGACCACTACAGGGTGCAAAAGTGAAAAGACTTTTAGTTGGAAATAAATCTGTGATTATTTCTGCTCCTTAATGATTTCTTGCCTCCACCACCCCCCAGTTCAGGGAGCAAAAATTAGCAGAATTAGCTTTCTTCTTGTTTAGTTTTTCAGCAGGCAAGTTTGGGTTTCTAAAACACTTCCTGAAATGTATTGGAGTTTCTTTATCTACACTTGTAGATGCACCTCATTCAGTGCTACCACAACTACATCCATCACTGGTATTAGAAGATATTGCCAGGATTATTTTTGTAGGCTGCAAAATCAAGCCTTAAGTTCTGAATGATTCTATCAAGGTTTGAAAATCACCAAGACACCCTGTTTTTCAACATTTACCAGTGCCAAGGACTGTGTAGTTAATTGCTCGGTCATTATGAATGGACTGATAGATAAGATGATTAGACTTCTAGGTAAGGTATGTAGGTTTGTAAGCACCAATTCTAAAAGACTGGCACATGGGCTTGACTTTCTAGATCTGAGAAGTCTCATTTGTTTTCAGCAGGACATCCACGCACAAGGAGTAACGAGAGGTTTACGTGCAGTGTCTCTAGTGCAGGTTCCCTAGGGCAGCTCTGCCCTGAAGGAGGGGCAGGGCTGAGATACGCCAGGCCTGGGCCTTCCTTTCAATTCTTCACTGCTTTTTACACAAAATCTGGAAAGGACTCGAGAAAGAAAGCAACTGAGCATGACAGCTTTTGGAGTAAGTGCTTATTCAAATGTTCCTGCTCATTTCAAACTTTTCCAGATCATCACATCGACCCATGAGCTGTGCCTGAATCACTGTGCTGAAGACCTCTGACCATGAATCACGGTACAGACCCTGTTCACGTGCTATCCCACAGGCGCTGGCCTATCGACAAAGGGAACAGATGTAGCACATGGCTGAACACAGAGGCCATGCCACCTGGAAGGGATGATGTGTGAACCTGGAAACTGCGACCTAGGGGGGATTGTGCACATCAGGGAGAGCTCTGCTCAGCAGGAGTCAATGAGACAGAGCCCTAAGGAGCACAAAGCAGCAAATAAATGCTCAAGACACGCTCTCAAATCATAAGTCTTGCCAGGCCCAGAAATGGCCCCTGATGCGCACTTAGGAGGATGTCTAGAAAAAAAAAGTAGTTTCCAGGATAAGGCTCATGGGGAGCCAACTTGATGAAACCTCTATTTAAAGGACTCTGCCTTGGCACCAATATAGTTTTGGACCCAGCCTGTGCACCACGATGCTCCCGCGAGCTCACAGACCACCACGACAGCATCTTCAATGTGCTGTGCAAGCACTATGAACAAATTTCCCAGGCACCAGCAAAACATTTTTGATAGCGGCCCTGCCGGCAAGGCGCTGGCGCTCAAACCATGCCCCACCGAGCACCCATCGCCAGAGCCTGGGACAGGGTGGGCCACCACGGGAGCCCCTCCACCAGCCCTGGGACCCCACCTCACCACGAGGGCACTTCTCTCACCCCAATGGCAAGCCCCCCCACAGCCCACACCCCGTGACAAGCACTCTATGGAGCCCAGGCCCCAATTTCCCTCAGCCACAGTGACCCCCTTCCCAGGAACCCAAGCCCTGCTCTGCGGAGAGACACCCAGCCCCCTTCTTAGTCACAAACAGAGCCCCCTCCCCGGTGACCACCGTCCCCTCCCTCCACCCTACCACGCACCTCAGTGTGTGTGTCCCCCCCCAAAATGACTTTCTCCCAGTGACACGGGCCGCTGCCCCCCAGTGACAAGTGTCCCGTCCCCCGGGACACCCCCCCCCGGCCCCACTCACGTCGTCCATGAAGAGGAGGAGGAGGTTTGGGGGCGCGGAGGCCGCAGCGGGGCCCAAGGCCCAGCACAGGCAGAGGGGCACCAGCACCCTCCTCGCCATGGCAACCGCCGCCCCCCGCGCGTCACGTGAGCGCCCCTCCGCGCTCGCGTCACGTGAGCGCCGCCCGCTCTCGCCTCACGTGACGCGCGGGAGGGGCGGGGCGGAGCGGAGGGGACGGCGGAGGTGGGGACAAGATGGCGGTCTGCATCGCCGTGATCGCTAAGGAGGTGGGGCGGGAGCGAGGGACAGCGGGGGTGGGCCTCGAGTTGTGGGGCCTGAGCGGGGACAAGGGGGGCAGGTGGAGCTGTGGGGCCTGAGGAAGGGTGAGGGGAGAAGGGCTGGGTTTCCGATCGTGGGCCCTGAGCAGGGCGGTGGGGCCAGGTGAGGTTGTGGGGTAGGAGTGAGGGGACCAGGGCAGGGTCTCAGGTTGTGGGGCCTGAACGGGGGTGAGGGGAGCAGGCCAGAGCCTTGGCAGATACAGGGCGAACGGGGCAGACACTGGAGGTTGAAGTGGGCTGAGCAGGCTGGGACCAGGGCAGAGGGAGCTGGGGCAGCGAGCGCAGGGACAGTGTGAGGGTGGTCTATGGTGTCCTGCTGCCAGGAGAGGAGAAGGGTTTTCCTCAGAAAGAGCTGGGGACAGGCTCTGGTGGGGCAAGGGGACAGGTCAAGCAGTGGAGAGACCTGAGCCTTGTGCAGTGCCTGTGCAATGATTCTCCTGCCACTGGTGTATGGAGACTGATCTGCTCCACCAGCGCTGCAAGGTGTAAAGCTGTGACAGCTGTGAACATTAAATGGTTAAAATAGCTTACTCTGACAGCAGCAATTCTTTGGGTGAAAGCACTGTTATGGCATCAGCAGTCACTTACACAGCAGAGTGGCCAGTCCTAGTTAGCATAATTAGTTCTCCTCCTCAGAACTACCCCCTGTACATCCGGAGCGTTCCAACTGAAAATGAGCTGAAGTTCCACTACACCGTGCACACTTCCCTCGATGTTGTGGATGAGAAGATCTCTGCGATGGGCAAGGCCCTTGTAGATCAGAGGGAACTGTACCTAGGGCTCCTCTACCCCACTGAAGACTACAAGGTGTATCTTTCTAATGCCTTTTGCCATGCCATTATGTATTTTTATGCTCTTTCTTATGAGGGGCTCCACGTGGGAAACCTCTCTTCCTACTTGATGCCATGTTAAAGACATCAGCAGAAAATATACAGACTTGTTCACTGACCAGTTTGTCACGTAAAGGTTCAGGTTTGGTGCCTTGGCCAGTTCAGCAGCTGACTGTGACTAGAACAAAGGTTAGACCCTTTAATAACACCAGTGAAAGTAGCAGGAGTATGAAGGTGTCTCTGGTCAAGTACCTAAATCCCAGGCGTGTGGTCTGATTTCTCTAAAATCTGTAGTCCATGGCCACAGCATCCCCAATGTTTTTAAATCACAGAGTTGATCTTTTGAACTTTCTTTGGCTTTTTCTCCGAATCCCACAGATGGAAATTATCAGCATACCTGATTTCTGGGTTTTCATAAACAGGTTGTTAATTTTTAAAGTCTCGGGTCAGTCACGCTGGCTGATATTAGAAGATCTCCACCCCTCTGATTGTGGCTTCCCAAACAAGAATAAATAAAGTGGCTGTGTCATTAAAATGGTTCTTAAAAAGACAGAAACCCTCACCAAAATAGCTAGTGGGAGGCTGCTTCTGAAATTGCAAGGCATGCCTTACTGGCCACCATAGGAGTGAGCTTGACATGGAGTTATCAGAGATGGCAGAAGTCAGGGAGAAAGGGGATACAGTGCCTGCAATCTAGTGTCTTGCTTACCTCATCTAGTCCTAGTTATGTGCTGGGCACAGCAAGAACGTCATGTTTGCTTTCAGCTTGTTTCTTTGAGTGTATTCCAGCCTTGTTTCAGTTGCTTTGCCAGGCTCTGGTGTGTCAGAAGCACATGCCTTAACAGCTGCACAGATATGGCTACGTGACAAATTCGAAGGTGAAGTTTGTTATGGTGGTGGATTCTTCAAACACAGCACTTCGAGACAATGAGATCCGCAGTGTAAGTGCAGGAAATCAGAGCACAACTTGCCACATCAGTGTTTTTGCTACTTCCGCTTATTCATAAAGTGCTGAGAAGCAAAAAAAATTAATTAAACTACAATCCCTTTTCAGATGTTCCGAAAGCTGCATAATTCATATACGGACATAATGTGTAACCCTTTTTATAACCCTGGAGACCGTATCCATTCCAGGTAAGTGGGCTGACCATACTGATCTTTCTGATCTTTGTCATCTTTCTGGAACTTGCAGTGCACCTATGATGTAACAGGACCAAGAGCATAACCTCTGTGGTTGACCAGTTCAAATGTGCATGCTCTAACTGTCTAAATGGAGAACAGCTGTGTTGTCTTTGGGCCATTACTGCATAACAGAAAACTGATACTCTCATGAGAAGTTACACTGAACTCACTCCCACCTCAGAACTGGCATTGGAAACATTGACTCAAGAAAATTAATTTCTTGGGGAGAAAAAATTGCCTGTTTCATAGATAAATAGGAAAAGAAATGTAGGTAAGTAGAGCAAGTTAAAGAGTGAACAACTGCTCTTGTCCAGGGCTTATCCTGGGGTAAGGACAGATGGGCATTCAGCACATGTAATTCCTCACATGTGAGGGCCAGTGCCCCCCATTTCTCATCTGTAATGTCACAGGGAACTTTAATAATGTTGGGAGTTTCTATTGCCTAGGCAAGAACAACTTCTTTTACACTTCACTGAGGCAGGTCTACAACCAGGATGAGACCTGCCATTACTTCAGCTTAGTTAAAAGTCATTATTTACACAATGTTCTAGTTAAAGAGTATGCTATAGTTAAAAGAGTAAAACCATGTATTCTGCTTATGGAAAGCTAGCTTGTTAACCAGTAAGAGGCATTGTTAGCCATTGGTTTTGTTACAAGGGATTTGCTGTGCAGAACTAGCTGCTTCCTTTAATATTCTGTGTTCGTTTCCTTCTCTAGGGCTTTTGATAATATGGTGAACTCCATGATGATGCAGGTGTGCTGAAGCTCTGCCCCTTCTCATCTGAGTGTTGAGAACATTCCCCATGTACAGGAGTGTGCCTACAAAGTGATGTATATATTGTCTTCGTTCTGTGCAATATTTTAAATTTATTCTATGTAAAATAAACTTGGCACCTGCAAGGTTAGCATGGATTTCTACTCTAGCAAACCTGAGTATAGCACAGAAGTCACGGTTCAGCTTCATGCCTTCAGGTAACATGTGAGAGCCAGCTCTTCCTTCAGGAAGGTCAGCTGTGTCAGACAGGAGGTTTGTTCCCTACAGAAATGTATGCAGCTGTGCCTCTGTGTAACTCACATGTTGCTGTAGAAATTGGGTTTTGTGTAAAAACAGCAGTTCCTGCTGTGCTTGTGATTAGAGCAAGCACAGCTAAGAGATTATTATTAGGGTCAACCTAGATTTCAGTCAGCTGAGATGCAGAGAGTGACACTGTTCCTCCGAAGTACTGGTGCTTCAGAGCAGTTCCTCTGAAGCAGGAGGAGCACATCAGCAACAGTACTCCTTTTGCTCTGTGCCAGCCCACTTCACTGCTGCTCAGGACTATTCATTCTGACAAGAACATCACAAGCAATGCTTAATTCAAATATACTTGGGCTCCTTGTCCTGTTTTTCCTTAGCTGGGAGTGCTCAGATCTGTATGTACTTACTCCATTAGTTCTTGGAAAGAGAAAGTTCTGCAAGTCAGCTGAAGGCTCCAGGTTTCTCTACAACCCCAGCCACTGTTTATGTACTTGAGAAAGCTCTGGCAGACAGCAAACAGCTGGTCTCAAAGCACCACCTTGAACCTGATTAAGCCCTACACTGATCTTGCCTTCCTGGGAAAGATCTTTGGGTGACTCACATTTGACAGTATTTGCTGTTATCACTTTGCACCTCATTCAGACAGGCCAGGCAGACTTAACAGTTATTTCTAGCCCAGGTCAGGACCACAGGTAGTGCAGCTGGGATAAATCCACACCAAGAGATTAAGACATCAGGATTGCACAGCTGCCTGGCTCATCCCAAACTAATCTCTATTAGCATCTCATCCCCCTGCAGCTCCCTGCTGTTCTAATTAAAGACTGCTAAATCAATAGCAGGTATTTATATAGAAAAAAATACAAACTAGACTAGAAGAGCATCCCAGCTTCTTAATCGCTTGTGCAGTGTGCTCACACTATGCAGCTACAGCAAGTTCAGCAGAGGTAATGCAGGCAGGCATAGGCACTGAGCAGCTACTCGGTGCTTTTCACACACCTCTACTCCCAAGTCTTTCCTGCCCCACAGGCAGCAGTCTGTGCTTCAAGCACCTAATCAGTTAAAAAATACATAAAACGTAGCTAAAAAAAAAAAGCTGCACAGCTCCAAAGGATACAAGAAGCCTGGAGAAAGCCAGGTCAGCATAGAGTGTCAGTTCACAGCCAGCACGGTCTTGCTGCAGATGAAATTCACACAGCAGGATCATTTATTTTAAAAATAAGTGACATTTACAATACCTTCTCAAACAGAACTTAAATACATTTAATCAACAACAAACTGTCAAATAATGGGAGATTGAAGTGTTCAAGCCTCTCCCACCATCTAAACAAGGCACAGCTGTACACTGCTATTCCAAAACATCCATATAAAAGTCTTCACTCTTTTCACTCAGAGATATGGAGCTCAGTATTTCCCCTTCCACAAGAGTCCAAACACCCCAAAGTAGTTTCTGTTAAAAATTAAGTCTCAAAAATTTACAAAGCTACTAAATGGAAAGTTTAAAGCCCTAGAAAAAGCCTGTTTTATAGTCTAAGCCTAAGGGTAGCTCAGATCAAGGCCAGTCTCAGCAGCATAGTGCACACTGGGCAAAGTGCAAAATCAACACACCATGAAGAGTTAAGGCCCCAAGCTTTAAAAAAAATCTTGAGATCTTAAAGGGAAAAAAAAAAAAAAAAGAGTGGGATTTTTAGCCTGGCAATGCCGCCTGAGCTGTGAAAAGCTGCTTTAGGAGTCAGTTGCATCTGTTGCATCTGGGTTAGAGGAATCCTAACCAAGGATCCCGAAAGATTAGTGTGAGAATTACATAATAAAACTGATTTCAATGCAGAACTTCACACAGTAACACTGTCTGCTGGTGTTTGCAGCCTGCCTCTTTGAACACAAAGTTTCTCCTTTAAAAACAAGAGGTTTCAGAGCTCATAAATGCAAGATCAGCAGGAAGGGGAAGTGTCAGGCAGCGGTTGTTTCCCAGTACCCAGCTCCTGTGGTGCACTTCAGTCCTGACCCTCTAGTTCAGCTGGGCTCACGCCATTCCCAAACAGGGATCTGGAGCAAGAATGGTGACAGGAGTAAAGAGGAAGATCATACCAAATTTGCAACAGTGGATGATTTTGTAGTACTGCTACTGCTAGAAATAAAGTAAAATGATGAGTTGGCAGCGCCCTTTGATCCCTGTAGCTTTGGAATGAAAGCAGGAGGGGGTAAGAGGGGGTTTGTTGACTTCTGAAATAAAAAAGGGGAAGGATTTTGTGACACCCAGGTCTTGTTTAACCACCACAGAGATACAGAGGCTTCCAGAGAAACAGCAAGGGATGCTTTTTCCCTCTCCTAGTTGTTACATGTACAACAGCAGCAGCAAGCTAAAAACCAGACCCAAACCACATCATTAGGCTCCATCCTCTCCCCAAGAGCAAGGTCAGAAATCCACAAGGCTGATGAAGGAAAAGCTCCCCAGCAGTCAGATCTACGGCTGCAACCCAAGACTTTCTGCACCGATTTGGAAAAGAAAGTGGTCTTTGGAAAGGTCTTTAGCATCTTCTTATGGGCAAGAGAAAGCAGCATCCAGCTCTTTTAGAAATATCTGGCAAAGCTGAGGGTGCTTCACATGCTGAGCAGGACAGCTCTGCCCTCACGGTGGGGCAGAGGGCATTTGGACACCTGGAAGCCAAACCAAATCCTCCGGTATGGCCCTTCTCTATGGAATGAGGATGAGACTGATGGTCTGGGAAAGCTCTTCCCTTCCCAGGCCAGGGTATTCTCTGGAATGAGACTGTTCTTGATGACAATGCAATCCCCTAAGCAAAGCTAAGGTGAGCCCCTCCAGGGATGCTGGCAGGGATCCGGCTGATGTGCGGGTGGAGCGGATCCAGTCTTCCCTCCCGCAGCCTGGCACACAGCTGCCTCACCGGTAATCCTCACGGCCAGGCAGATGGCATTTTTAAAATTAATCTTTTTTGGCTTGGGTAGGCATATTTTTAAATCTCTCCAATCCCACCTCATTTCAGTCCCATCGGCATCACCAGGGCAGTCCAGTCCTTTCTAGTACGGAAAATACCAAGGCAGCAGCCTTGCCCGACCCCTAAACAAGAACAAAAATAGCATTCTAAAGCACCAGGGCATTGCTCAGCTGAGAGGTCAGCTGTGCCAAAAAGCACAGCTACCTGCTCCTTCACCCCTCCAAGAGGTGGGACTCACCCTTCTGCCCCAGCTAACCTAGACTGAACACCCAAAAGATGGGGGAGCCCCAAAGCCAGGCACAGCTCTGGGACTGGTCAGGCTGGGAGTACATTGCCCACTCACCACCCCCCAAAAATCCCTGCAGGGATGGGGGGGACAGCAGCACATTTCCAGGTGTTTTTTCCACCCTCAAAGCTCTTCTCTGCTTCCTCCTGCAGGGCCAAAAGGGCCGGGGCATCATTGAAGCTAATCCGCAGTGAGCTCACGGATGCACAAGCAGCAGGAGGTGTGCCGGAGAATAGCTCCAGGCCTGCACTGGGGATGCGAGGGATGCTGGGACAGCAGCGGGGATGGGTCTGCCGTGACATTGGTGACTGCTCACTTCAGTCCTCCTCCCTCTCGGCAGCCCACAGTCCCTGCTGAGGTGCCCATGTCCCAGCTGGACCAGCTGCCAGGCTCCTGCCAGACACCGGGGTGATGCTAACAGCATATGATGGGCAGGAGACATTTCTAGCACAGGTCTCCAGGAGGATACTCCTGACGGAGCCCTCCTCCATCCTCCTGTCCATGCCAGGGTGGGAGGTATGAAGCTAAGCACGGCCAGAGTGAGGGACAGCTATCCCCACCCTGGGGACACCCTGCTCCACAGGGATCTTGACCCAAATACGCAAGAAACCACCCTGCCCGGCTGCTCACCTGTATGTCCTCCCTCGCACCCTCAGGTGCTGCCCTCCGTAGTAGCCTCTCCGCCGGGCTAGCCCTCCCCGGGCTTGGAAGCGGCCCCGGTAGCCCCCACGGTCAGTGGTGCTGATGCCCGGCATGTTGGTCCTCTTGGGCAGCACCTGGAAGGCAGCGGGTGGCACTGGGGTTTGGCACAGCCCCATGCACATGGGGCTGGGAGGGATGGATGCACCACCCCAGGGCCTCATCCAGCACTTACCTTAATGACACGGCCTCTGAACACACTCTCGTCCAGCTCCACTGCAGCCTTCACTGAGCTCTTCTCCTCAAACTCAATGTAGGCATACCTGCAAGGGGACAGGGTGAGCAGAGCCCCAGAGACACCCCACTGCTCCCAAAGGCTGGGGAGCACAGGGGAGCACCCTCAAGATCCCGATCCCAGCCCCTGCAGACAGTACTGACCCTTTGGGATGCCCTGAGAACTTGTCGCAGAGGATGGTCACTCGGTTGATCTGCCCACAGCTGTTGAAGTGAGACTCCAGCTCTTCCGCTGTGCCCCCGTAATCAACCTGCAACAACAGTTCCAGCCCCTCCAGCACCACCAGCCGGTCCCCCCCCGCTCATGGGTCTGCATTCACACACCATCGTGGGAGGCAAAGGCCCCAGCTGACCCCACTCACACCTTGCCACCACAGCTTCATCATCTCCTCAGGTTCAGGAGACCCTTCCAGCTGAATGCTCCAGCCTGGAAACCCAAATCCAAGAGACGCCCCCCCCCCCCCTTTGAGGGAACAAGCAACACTGCACGACCCACAGCTTCCAGCGGGGTATTTTGGGGAGCTGACACTTGCAACAGATTATCTGCAAGTGACTGAGGATCATGGGCAGATGCTGAGCCACATTCCCAGTCTGGGCTGGGCAGAGGAGAAGCATTTGGGATGGGACCAGCCAGCCTTCGGTGTGGGGGCAGGTGGACCCCCATGCTAGGGATCTCGGACATACGTCCAGCTGGGCAAGGAGCAGTGAGGTGGGCTTTGCTCCAGGGTCTCCAACTTACATTGCCCACATAGATGGATCGCTGGTCGACCTCCATCTTCTCCTGAGTCATGTTTGGGAAGAGACCTGCAGAGACAAGGGGTTGTGCCGGACGGAGTCGCAGGAGCCCTCGACCAGAGGCACGTCTGTCCGTGCAAGGTCTGCTCCCAGCACGGCCACCACCGAGCTGACACACTGCAAAGCTCCTCAGGTGCCCGGTCATGTCTGGGCATACCCAAATCCCCACTCTGCTGCCTCCTCCTCCTCCTCCATCCCCTTGCCCCCTCCCTCTTCACAAAAGAGACCCACAGGGTGACTGCTCTACTGGGGCTGTTGGTGCTAAACTCAGTTACTTAACTGAATTAAATTTAATTAAATTAATTTACTGCATCTTGGCCTGCAAAGGTAGGAGGTAAGAGTGGATATAACCTGCATTAGCATCACACCACGCCTGGGACCCCGTCCCTCACCCACCTTACGTGTGCAGTCCCAGGCTGCCAGGAGAGGCAGAGCCACATGCTCTGGCTCCAGTTGCCACCCTGTGCCCCAGAGGTGTCCCTGGGGGGACAGCAGCACCCAGGGACAGCCCATACCTGCCTCCGAGCTCATGATGAGGCGGCTCTCAGCTTCCAGCTGCAACTCCTTCAGCCTCTCGTCCTCCTTCTCCATCTCCCGCACTCTGGCTTTGATGGCCTCCAGCTCCTGAAACCCAAACCAAGACTTGCATGAGCAGCACACAGAGCAGGGACACCCCCACCCTGGTCCCCACCCTGGGCTGGGACATTGCAGTGCTGCACAGCATGCACCTCCACCAGCAGTGGCCTTCCAGACTGGGGACAAGGGTGGGCTTGGTGCTGGGGACGACAGCCTGTCCCACAAACAAGGGGACAGCTCCCAGCTTCACTGGGGAGAAAAAACAGGTAAATATTTCCTTTCCCACGCTTGCTTGCAAAGCAGCGTGTGCTGCAGCAGAGGTGTACCAGCAGCACCAGAGCTGCCGGAGGGAGCCGGGGATTTAAGCTGGTGACGAACAGGAGCCATTTACTCTCACTCAGCCAGGCAGACATCTCAGCAGTGAAAGCTAAACAGCAGGAGAGTAACAATTCCATTTCCAGCTTCTCAGCTCAGGGGTTTTAACATCAGGGGCCCAAGATTATTCTTATTCTTTATTTTTGGAAGCGCTTGAAGAAAGGTGTAGAAAGTTTCCCATTTCCTTAGAGAAACAGGGAAAATTGATTCCACACTCAGCCAGGCACTCACTGGGTCCGGCACAGCCAGCTCCTCTGCACTGTCTCCCTCCAGGTGGCTCAGGTCCGAGTCACCATCTGCAGCCTTCCTCAGAGCTGCCATCTCTGCCACATCCCAGGACGCCTCCACTGCTGCCAGGGATGGCGGGTCCTGCCACCAGATCCCTGAAGTGTCCAGGAAGAGAGGACTGGGCGGGAACAGGGGCAAAAAGCCATTTAACATAGAACCTAAAGTAGAACGCCAGCCGGGCAAAAGCTTTAAGGTTGCTTCCAGCAGAAGGCTGAACAGGTGCCACCAAAGCAGTTTGCTCTTGGTGCTGCAGGCAGGCTTGCAGCAAGACCCCAGAACTGCAGGAGTGAGGGCTACTGAAAGGTCTCCAGTTCTTACTGAGCTACCTCCCAGCTCAGGGGAGGCTGCAGAGGGAACCTGGAAGCAGCTTCCCTTGGGTGAAAAAAAAACCCACAAACAGGCACAAACATCACAGCCTGCTGGCAGGGAAGAGGAAGAGGCGACATGACCTGCCCCACCAGCAGAGCTCACAGGCTGCACAGAGGGAGCAGCAGGAAACCCTGCCTCACCCAACCAAAGGCAAACCCGCACTCCTCCAGCCCTGGGCTCTTTGTTTGAGCCCACAGAGGGACAAACTCACCCACCCATGAGCAGGAAGCTGACCCCGCTGTAGCCCGGGGAGCCCCAGGCCTCCCACCGCCCCGGACCCACCTCACCCGGCCCCCAGACATGCTGCGCTGCCTTCGCGGAGCCGGCAGGAACCAGCGGAACGGCAACACGTGCGGATCTCCCGCCACCACGTGCGCCTCTCCCGCCGGCGCGCCACTTTCATACATCAGGGGCCAATCAGGGCAGAGCGCGCCGCCAGGCCCCGCCCCGTGCCGGTAGGGCGGGGGGGAGGCGGCCCTGCCCAGCCGTGACTCTGGGGCCGAGGGTTCGAGCCCCGGGGGCGGCAGCGAGCACGCGTGTGCACCCGGGGACACGCGTGGCCAGGCGGGGGCACGGCCCCCCCCGAGTTTGGGGACCTTCCGTGTCCACCGACCCCGCTGGTGGTGCTGAAGACCGCAGCCAGCTCCTAGCGGCTGCCCCTGGCACAGGGGGGAGCAGCGGGGCACCCAGAGGGGGTGCAGCATCTGCAGCCAGGAGGGGACATCCCTTTGGGTTTCCTGGGGACAACCCGCCGTGGACACCCCTCCTCAGAGCCGGACGAGGGGCAGTGACCGACCCCAGGGTTATAATGAACCCCACCAGGGTTGGGGGCACGGGGTGCAGGGCGCTGCCGGGAGAGTGGGGCGAGGGCACCCAGCACAAGCCCAGGCTACGGAGCCTCCGGTTGATATTAAATTGTCTTTATTACACAGATACAGAGTTAAGAACAGACAGAACCTGAATCATAAAGTTTACATCTTTCACAGGTCAAACATACAGTACACTTAGAGAAAGCGGGAAACAGCAAGGGGGGGGGGACAGCATGCCGAAGGAAAGTCCTAACACGTCATCTCTCTGGACTGGCCCCCAAAACCCACACAACAGGGCAGGGCAGGCTGCCGCCGTGCCCACCCGGCCCTGGTGGGGGGCTCTGGTTTCCAGCTCCCCCCGAGGACCCCCATGCCCCGGTGTCCCCATCCCCAGGGCTGGCAGGGTGATGCGGGCAGGGCTCAGCCCCCCACGGGACCGGGGAACCGGTGCTGCCCGTGCAGCCGTGAGCGAGTGGGGACGGTGGCACGACACCCCCCGCCCGGGGCCGTGGCGTTGGGTTGGCATCGGAGGAGCCCCCGGCGCTGGCACCACGGTGGGGACACCCCAGCATGGTTCCTAGGACCTGGGAATAAGGTGGCATCTTGTTCCCAACCTCAAACCCACTGGGATCCAGGGGGGCACCCCGAGGAGAAGGGGGGACCCCAGCAGGCCCCAGAGGAGGAGGGCAAGGAGAGGCTGTGGGGGGCTCCGACAGTGATGGAGCAAAGCCCAGGCAGGTGTGGGACCCCCGCTCCGGGGTGCCCTGCCTCGCTGGGATGCGGCACTTTGGTTTCAGCTGGGATTTCGGGTTGGGAACGTGAGAAAGGAGCCGGGGATGGGGCTCCGGTGCCACGCTCGGTGCCGGAGGAGAGCCACGTCTCTCCTGCCACCTCCTCCAGCCTGGTGCCGCAGCCAGCACCCAGCACTCAGCACCCTGGGCTCTGCCTCCCCCCCGGGGACCGGGACCTCGGGCAGGCTGTCCCCACACCTCCAACACCGTCCCCCATCCCCATCCATGATTGAGGGGGGAAAAACCCAAGAAGGGGAGCTGTGGGCGGCCACGGGGACCCGATCCAGCAGAGGACTGTGCCTGGGCAACCCGGCGTCCCTGAACTGCCCACAGCCACTGGGGTGTCCCTTCCCACCGGCCAGGCTGCACCGGCACCACGAGGCTCATCCGTCTGCCATCTCCTAGATGCCACAAAGCCACCGAAGGACGCGGCATGGGTCACGCATCCCCTGGCCCCCCACACGCTCCAACACCATTTTGGAGCAAAACCCCACGGAAGCGCCCACTGCTCCAGCCAGAGCCTCCCCGGCCGCCACGGCCCCCTCTGCACCCGCATCACTCCGGCCCCGCGGCCGCACCGCCGCTGCTGTCCTCCCCGCATCACTAATTTTTTTGGGAAATATTACACTTTAAAGCTGTCGTTCTGGTTTGGACGTCTGCTAGTGCCGCACCGCCTGTCCCCTCCCTCCCTCGGCTTTTGGTTTCAATACAAGGTTCTGTAGGGTATTTTTATTATTATTTAAAAAAAAAAAAAAGACGACGAAAATAATAATTAAAAAAAAGCAAAACAGAAGGGAGTGGAAACGAGAGCAGTCTCTGTGGAAATGCTCTCGTCCGCGGTTTCCCGGCGAGGCGGAGGTAGAGAGGCAGAGCCCCAGCGTGGAGCGGGGCCGGGGACACGCGCGGTGGGAAGGGCAGGGACGGGACGGACACCCAGGAGAGCAGGCGGCCCCGCAGCAGGTGCATCTGCAATACTCTTATATATTACCTCTTCTCAGGAAACGTAAGAAAAATAGACAATATTACATATGTCACACCATAAATAAAGTGAACAGTCACTTGAGGGGCACCCAGCAAAGCTCCCAGCCTCGGGGTGCACAGAACACCCCCCGGGGGGATGCACCGAAGACTTGGGGTGCACGGAACCCCCCCGGGGAGATGCACCAAGGTCTCAGGGTGCACAGATGCCCCCCCCGGGGGGGATGCACTGAGACCTTGGGGTGCACAGAAACCTGCAGCAGGGCTCGGTGCTGGTGGCATAGGGCCGGTAACATTGCCTCGGGAGTCCCCCATGCACCGAGCTCTGCTGCAGCGTGGCACGGCACGGCACGGCACGGCACGGCACGGCACGGCACGGCACGGCTGCCGCAGAAGGCAGCCGCAGCTGGGCCCCTGGGTGACCGGCAACACAACCGACCCGGCCCCAAGCCCTTCCCTCCTCTTCCTCCCCTACAAAAAACACACAGGATGGTTTTTGCAAATGCGGAAAAACTACAGCTCCTATCGAGCACACGACTTCTGTTCGCCTCCGGCCAGCCTCGCTCCCCCATGCCACAGCCTCCAGCGGGTTCTCATCATCTTTTATTTGGCAAATGTCTCTTATTATTATCACTATCATTATTATTATTAATTTTTGGACCTCTGCAAAACACTATTTACATTCACATTAGCGTACAGCACTCCTGCCCCGTGCGGGGCTTCCCTCCTCTCGGAGCCGGGGGACTTTCCGTATTGCACTCCCGTCCTCTGCGCTTTGTACAATGATGCGAGAAATACAAAATAATCGACATCGTCCTTGGCTGCCTCCTCGGCCAGGAAGGAGGTGGCGCTCGCTTTCCTTTCCTTTCCTTTTTCCTCTTAAAAATCCTTGCAAAATAAATCCGACATGGGGTGTGAGAGCAGCCCGGCAGCGAGGGGCTGGGGGGGATCCGGCCGCAGGCGGCCCCCGACGGCTTCGGGAAGGGAGAAACCCAAAATCTGTCTTTTAATCTCTTTTCTTATTCTCTTTTTCCAGGGCGGCGGCGGGCAGAGGTAGAGATGTGCCAGCTCCAGCTGTGCCCACCCGGGCGGTTCTCAGCCACCATCTCCCCCTCCCACGCCTCGGAGGCTTGCTTTTTTTAAAAAAAACACCTTTTTTTTTGCTTTATTTTAATAGAAACTCTTTAAAGCCCCAGGGGCGCGTCCGTCCATCCTTACGGGGAGGGGAAGGAAGCGACAACAGAATGAAACGAACTTTGGCAGTGGAGAGACGTTTGGATCTTCCTTGGTTTTGGATTTCCTTTGGAGCAGAGGTGAGTCTGGTCTGTTCTTGGCTAGCTAGCAAGGTAGTTACAGGTGAGCGTCCGTCACGCGGCTTGACTTGGCGTCGTCTGGTTTTTGGATTTTTTCTTTTTTTTTTTCTTTTTTTTTCCTTTTTTACAATTTCTTACTTAAAGCCAAAGAGTCCGACGTTTTCTTTTTTATTTTCTTTATTTTTTTTTACAAAAAAAAAAAAAAAAGAAAAAAAAGGGAAAAGAGAGACGAGGAAAAGACGTTTCTTTCCTCCTGCAAGCGAGCCCCTTGGCAGCGCCAATGTGGGCCAGGGCTGGGCCAACCTCTCCCCACGTCACTGCGTGGTGAGGCTACAGCCAAATCCCTCATCTGGAAAGAAAAAAAGAAAAAAAAAAAAACCAAACAAAAAAACCCGAACAAAAAACCAAAACCAAACCCGAACCGCAATCCCCCAACAGATAGAAAACCAACCAAAAAAAGCCAAAACAAAGACCAAAGAGAGAACAGAGAAGACCGGTATTTGCCTTAACTCCACTTAAAGCCCAGTTTGAGGATCCGTGAGGATTATTTGTGAGAGCTAGAGAGGTCGTTTCGGAGGTCACACGAGTCAGGTAGCTGAGGAAATTGCATCGAGTGCAGTCCGTGTCTTTTGGAGAGCGGTGGTAGCAGCGGCGGCGGCAGCGGCGGC
>NW_010973104.1:1855506-1874183 GCF_000737465.1 Haliaeetus leucocephalus | reverse complement strand
GGGAAGCGGCCGCCGAGCCCGTCTCGCTGGGGCTGCTGGCGATGGTGGCCACCCCGTCGGGCTGGCCCGGACCCGGCGGCAGCCCCACACCGGCGGCGGGGGCGGCGGGGGCCGGCAGCCCTTGCAGAGTCTGCCCGCAGACGTGGTGATGCTTCTCCCAATCCTTGTGTTGGCAGAAGGAGCCGCAGTAGCGAGCGGTGTTGCAGCCGCTGCAGGTCTCGCTCGCTTTGCGTCCGCAGTTCCAGCAGCTCTGCGGGGATGCAAAAGCCGAGCCTCAGCTCCGGATCGTGCGCCCCCATCCCAGACCGTGCACCCCCATCCTTGACCATTGCGCTCCATCATCCCAGACTGTGCTCCCCCATCCTGGACTATGCACATCATCCCAGACCACGTAGAGCATTCCGGACCGTGCCTCTCCATCCTGGACCGTGCACCTTGTTCCAGACTGTGCACCCCCATCCTGGACCACACACATCAACCTGGACCATGCACCTTGTCCCGGACCATGCACCCGCATGCTTGACCGTGCGCTCCATCCCCAGCTCGCTGCAAGAAATCCCCTTTTCTTCCCATCCCGTGGTGTTGCCGCAGCCCCCCCGCTACCCACGCTTGCAAGCACAGACGTTGAAAACTTGATTGCAAAAGGAGCAGGTCCCAAACCTGCCCTTGCTGCCACCGACCCTGTCCCCCCCGGCCCCCACCTCGCTCGAGTCCTCCTGCTGATTGATGACGGTCAGGGCGTCCTCCGAAGCCTGGCGCTTGGCCTCGGCCAGGGCTCGCTCCATCTTGGCTCGCTCCGTCGTGATCAGCTCGTGGGCTTTCCGCTCGGCATCCGACACGGCCTTCTGCAGCTCGGACATGGCCTGACGCTTTACCTCGTTCACAGCTTCTTCTGGAAGGAAGGCGGCCGAGCGTGGCACGGGGTGTGCCGGCACCCCAGCCCCGGTTCTGCGCGTCCCCCTCTGCGGCAGCGCCGTGGGACGGCTGCCAGCATCCACCCTGCGCGCCAAACCCACCCTGACCCCCTTCTCCAGCCCCGCCGGCACCCCGACACGGAGTGGGGAAGGGGATGGGGCAGAGACCCTGCGAACTCAGCACACCGATGGGCGCCGGTACCCGCCCCGCACTCACCAGCCTTCCTCCAGATCTCCTCCGGCATGTACCCGGAGAGGGGCCGCGGCGCGAACTCCCGGTGAGCGTCTGCGACGGGAGAGGGGGCAACGCCGTTAGGAGACGCCGTCCTCTTCGAACCCACCCGCCGGCAGCGCCGGACCCCCGGGGGAACGGCACGGGCGCCCCGGAGAGGAGCGCAGCCCCCCCCTGAACGCACCCCGTGGCCCCGGGGGTCAATACCTAACTGGGGTGCCTCCGAGGCGGAGGAGCTGTTGTGGGGGCGGGCGGAGGGGGGGCTGCCTTTCTTCATGTCTTCGGCATCGCTGTAGCGCCGGATCCAGTGGTTGAGCTCCTCGCGGTCGGCCTCCTGGCCCCGCCGCAGCACCGTCAGCGACCGGCGCGTCTTCTCCACCATGTCCATGATGCAGTTCAGCAGCTGCGGGGGGGGAGGCAACGTCAAGTTTGGGGCGGGGGGGGGCTTTGCTGCAAGCAGCTGGGGGGGCTGGTGCTAGAACAGGGGGGATTTAGATTATGCCAGGCTGTGCCGGGGCCGGTGTGCCATTTTGGCTGCGGGGAGCAAAGGATGCTCGGGAGAAAAGCCCTGGGGGGGGACACACAGTGGGGATGGAGGGCAAAGCCAGGGGAAAGCACTCATGCCAGCCCCACGGGATGGCTTTGGGGGGAGGGGGGGGCATTACTTACGTTGTTGAGGTGTTTCCACTCCTCCGCCCATTCCCGGTCGGTGAGCCGGTGGTCGATCACCTCCTCCTGCCGCGTCCCGTGCACCGCTGCAAGGCAAGCGGGGGGTGGGGGTCAGCCCCCCTGCAGCACCCCTCTCCCTGGGGCAGCGTGTGTGTGTGTGTGTTCCCCAGTGTCCCCCCCAGCCCCGGCACACGGGGGATGCCACCACTCACCGGCGGGTCGCTGGCGCTCGCGGAGGTCCCGGGGGTCGGGGTGACGGTAGGCGTCGCGGTAATGGTGCGCCATGGCCATGTCCTCCAGGCGGTAGTGCTGGGGGAGAGGGGGAGCGGCGGGGGGGGGGTGTCCCAGCCCGTTGGGGGGGTGATTCAGCCCGTTGCTGGGGCTGTAGCGCTGCGCCGGGCTCATGGTGCACGGCCGCTTGCTGAGGTGCTCGGGGTGCAGAGGGTCTCGGTCCAAACCGTTCTCTTTGGTCCTGGGTGGAGGAGAGGAGGTCGGTCCCCCGAGGAGGGGGTGGCAAGGATGCGTGCATGTCTCCCCCCCCCAAAAAAATACCCCACGCGCCCGTCCCGGCTCGCACCTGTCTGGCGTCCTCCTCTTGCCGCTCTCGCCCACCTCCAGGAGCAGCTCGGAGGAGTCGATGGGAGAAGACGCGTTGGCGTCCAGCAGCAGCTGCTCGTGCTGCGCCAGGTACTGGGCCGGCGTCTGCTTGGCCATGCGGGCGCAGTGCAGCAGCTCCCGCTGCAGCAGCGGCAGGTTGGCCTGCGAGAGGGGGGAGACAGTCCAGTCCAGTCCACGGTCCCGCAACTCCCCGCTCCCCCAGCCCGGCACCCTGTAGAGCCCTCTATAGAGCCGTGGCCCCCCCGGCACAGCCCGGCTTTGCCCCCAACCTGCCGCAGGCTGGAGGTGCCGGGCAGGCAGCAGCCTTCCCTTTGGGGTCCTGCTCGCCTTCCCCAGGGGGACATCCTTGGGACCCCACTCACTGCAGCGTGCCCGGGCTAGCTGGGCTGCCGGGATGGGGGGACACACACACACACGTGGCACCCCGCAGGGTTCGGCCACGTGCTGGCATGGGCACAGCTTCAACCGAGCCCTCCTGCATCCTGGCAGGGGTTGCAAAGCATCATCCCCCGGCCAGCTCGGCCACCTCTGCCACCCTGTCCCCGCAGTACTCGCCCTGGGGACCCAGATGAGCCCCCAGCCCTTCTGGCACCCGTGGGGCATGGCTGGGAACTCCCCACCCACCAACCCACCGTGTGTCCCCCCCAAACCCCGGCACCGCAGCCCCTAGGATCACGCAGAGCAGCAAGAACGAAGGAGCAGAGACCCCTTTCTGCCCAGGCGCTCTGGCTGCCAGCTCTGGTTTTCTCTTTAGGGAGCTGATCCGCAGCCAAACGCCCATCTGTCGGACACGTTAGCGCTCGAGCCGGAGATGCACGCTGCGGTGAGTGGGGCCGGACCCTCCCCTTCCCCAGCCGGAGCGGTGTGGCGGGGGGGGTGGAACAACCCCACAAAAACAAGCAAGCCCCCGAGTCTGGGAAGCATGCCGAGCCCGGCTGGTTGCAGTTAGGATAATGAGAAACATCTGGAGCCCACGGTGGGAACAGCTGGGAGCAGGGTGCCAGGGCGGCCGGTGGGGCCGCCGCGAACTTGGCAGTGGGACAGCGGGGACGGCTCCCGGCCGCAGGGCCACCAGCACCCGCCGGGACACCGTGAGCCGCACCGCCAGGGGTGCACCGTCCCCCTGCTCCCCCAGACCCCGCGTTGCCCTCCAAACCCGGGCGGGAGGGCTCTGCCGTCGTCGTCGTCGTCATCCCCCCACCCTGGCTCGGTTTGGCCATATTTCGGTTCTGCCTTTCCCCTGCCAGGAGCAAACCGCTCCGGCAGCTTTGCAAGCAGATTCCTGCGGTGAGTGCGGACCTCCGCTCCAGGGGGCTGGGGATGCAGAGGTGGAAAAGGGGCTTTTTTTGCACTTTTTCGTTATTCCTCTGCTAACGAGGGGCAGGCGACGCCGGGCTTGAACATCTGCCGGCAGCGCCGGTGCTGCCAGGCGTGCCAGCGGTCAGTGAATCCCTCCGGAGCGGGGTGACAGTGTGGAGTCAGCGCGAAATTAAAAGGCAAATAAAAAGAAGGGGATTTTTAATGAATTGCAAATGGTTACCAGCTGGGCCAAAGCCCTCGCTTTATTGCAAACAGCCCCGGCCTCGTGTGACTCCACACGTGCAAGGAGCTGGGTGTGCAGGGGGGACACACGTGCCCGGGGGGGGGCGACGCAGGCAGCCCTACAGGCAGCCGCCAGCCCCGACCCCAAAGCCACCCCCCAAATCCCCCTTTGCCAGCGATACGGACGCTAACCCCGACATCCCCGCGGTCCCCGGGCTGCGGCACCCACCTTGAGGAAGGGGATGACGAAGGGTCGCAGCGGGAAGTTGGTGGCCTCCTGGAGCTTGGCATGAAACTCCTCGATGGTGAGCGTGGAGTTCTGCGGGGACAGCCCGGGCTCAGCGCCGCTGGCCGTGGCCCCCCGCCTGCCCCGCACCCCCCAGGAGGATGCTTTGCTGTTTCTCCCCCATTTCTGCTCCTCTGCCAGCTCTGCCACGCTCGAGGGAAAACCACGCTCGAGGGAAAACCACGCTCGAGGGAAAACCACGCTCAAGGCTTTGCTGGCAATGCCAGCACCCGGGACCCAACCTTGCACCGCGCTGTGCAGTTCCCAGGAGATGCCGGAAAAACAGCCCCCATTTTTCCAGGATTTAGGTCAATCTAGCACCAATAGGACCCTCTTTTTTCCCCATTCAGCAGCATCTCCGTAAGGGAAAACACAGGATCCCCTGATACGGCATCGCCCCGCCAGCCGCCCGCACCCGGCAGACGTACCACGAGCCCCAGGACGAGGGTTCGCACCCGCTCCCCGATCTCGGGGGAGATGTCATTGCCGAACTGCTGCAGCGTGGTGAGGAACCGCTTGAGCTTGGAGAGCTGGCGGGCGCCGCAGGCCGGCGGGAGCTGGTGGGTGGAGAGGGAGGCGGTGGAGGAGGTGGCCGGCCCGTTGCTGAACCCGTTTGGGGTGGACGGAGCCCCATTGATGGCGGTCGGCGAGTGGCTGCTCCCGTTCATCACTGCGGGGAGAGAGGGGACGGGAGGTCAGAGTGGGTGGCCGTGCCCTGGCACCGCGGGGACAAGACTGGGCTGGGGGCACCAGAGCATCCTGCCGGGTACCGCGGGGCCGGCACCCTCCGGGAGGCTTCGGGATGCTGCTGCATCCCTGGGGCCGCATCCTGGACCGGTCCCTGATGCTGTGGAGGGGCTGGAGGGAGGGATGGGGTGCAGTGCATGCCCCAGCACAGCGAGGGCCTGATCCTGCTCTTCGATGTTCAAGGCAGCCAAGAGAAGGGGCTCCATCCTGCCCCTCTGGGAGCTGCTCAGCACCCCCCAGGGAGAAGCCATGAGCCATTTCCCACGGAGCCCAGCCTGGCTTGCAGCACGCCGGTGCCTCTGGCCCCACTGCCCAGGCGGGAGAGGACGGGAGCTGCCCAGAGCACCCCACGCCAGGAGACCGGGAAGGGGACATCTGGGGGTGCCAGCCCGCAGCGCGGCGGGCCCCTCGCTCCTGCGCCAGCCCTCCGCACAGACCGCGCGAGCGCAGGGACCTTTCCACGGCCGGCACGGGTGATGGCACGCGTCACCCCATCTCCCAACCGCGCGCCGTTCCGCGGTACCCGGGCATGCACCGCGCCTTTCCCCGCGGCGCGCCGGGCACCCGGCTCCTGGGATCGCACTAACCTTGCGGTGCCTGTGCCGCCCTGCCTGCCCTGCCTGCTTTGGCAGGCTCCCGCTCGCTCTACGGCCGGGCAGTATCAGCCGCCCGCTAAAGAGGTGCCGAAAATAACCCGGTGGCCACAACTGCTTTTATTCCCGCGACAGGTGCGTTACTAAGTTAGACGCCGCACATGTCCCTCGGCCGGGACAGGGACGGGGTTCGCATCCCCGTGACCCGCCGGAGCAGGGCGAGGGGCTGGCACGGGGGAGCGTATCCTGCCTAAGCCCCCCGCGGCGGCACCGTGCCCCCCACGGGACCCTGTGCCTGCCGGGTTGGGGGGCTGCGGCTGCGGCTCGGGTCTCTCATGAGAGCGGATGCTTCATTTTACTTACAAAGACAGACCATCGACCATTTCAAGCAACCATGAAAACGGCCGCGAGGCAGAAACGTCGGAGGGCCAGCGTCTCGATCTGCAAGCAAAATAAAACACGCTATGATGAGAGAGCAGAGGGGGCAGCTCTCGGCCGGGGGGTCCCGGCTTGGGCACGACCCGCTCCTCCTGCAGGCGACGCTCCTCGACAGCGGGCATGGCAGGGGGATGCGTGCCATGGGCTAAGCCACCCAGACCCAGGCGTGCCAGGGATGGAGCCGGGTCCCTGCATCCCACTGCGGCCGTCGGGAGGGTTCAAGGGATGCTTGGCTGCCTAACACGGTCCCTGCATTTCGGGACCACCCCTGCAAAGCCCCAGCGCAGGGGGGAGGTTTGCGACATTTTCCCGAGACCGAGAACAACCGAAACACCGTCGCGCTGCGGGCCGAGCCACGGCAAGAGAGGCTACCTGCACCCCCGGCCCCGCATCCCGCGCCGAGCCGAACCCACGATGCCACATCTGCCGCAGGGCTTGGATTAAAAAGCAAAACCCCTCAGAGCGCAGCCGAGCACAAGCTGATTTCTAATTAGAGAGCATCTGGCCGGGAGGGCGGCAGGGCCGCGGCGGGGAGCACCGCCGGGGCGCGGCGGCTGTTGGGGGGGCTGCGGCTCAGGGGGTTGTTTTAGGGGTGTTTTCTTCCCCCATGGGGTTTCTAAGCAAGAAGCAGCTACGAGCAAAATGCCTGCGTGCACGGGATACGTCTCGACGGAGCTGGAGCAACCCTCGCTGTGGCCACCGTCGCTCCTGCTGGGGGGGGACCAGCCTCGGCCCCTGCCCCCCCCCCGGATCCTGCCCCGCGTGTGCCTTGTCTTGCCGTGTGCCGGGGCGGTGACACCGGCACAAGGACCGATCCCCAGTGCAAGCCCTGCAGGTGTGTAACGAGCCCACGTGCCACCAGCGCAACCAGCGCGTCGGGGCTTGCCCAGTTCAACGATGCTACAGACACTAAGGACTCGGACCGCGAGTCCCCACCGAGTCCCCTGATCCCACCACGCCGTGGCCTGGGCAGGGCAAGAAGGTCCCTGCCGCTGCGGCTGGCCGTGACACCAACCTGCCACCACCGGGTGCCACGTGCGGATGGGCAGGCAGGACCCCACATGGTCGGACCCCCCCGACGGGGCCAGCTCGGACCCGCGGGGACTCCCCCAGCCCGCAGCATCCTCCGTCCGGCTCTCTGCAGGTGAGAGCACCGGGGGCCACGCGCTGCTCTGTGCCACTGTTCGGTGATCGCGTGGCAGGAGATCAGGACATCCCCGTCCCCAAGCACGTTGCAGGGCACTGCTGGCGACGGGCAGTGCCGTGGTGGTCCCCGCAGGCACGTGCATGAGCTTGGGGTGTGCAGCCCAAAGCCCTTCTCCGGTGCAAGAACGGGTAGTGCCACCCCACGGCACGGCCAGCACCGCGCAGGGGGTCTGAGGACGCCGCTGGTCCCGGGTGCAGCATGTGACCCAGAGACAAAGGGAGGTGGGCAGCCCCCCATCCCGGCATCCCGTCCTCAACCCGGCATCCCATCCCCATCCCTGGTACTCACTGGTGTTTGGTGTGAAGGAGGGGAGGCGCGTGGCTCCCTGCGTGACGGCCGGCGGCGGCGGAGGCATGCTGGGCGGCGTGGACCTGGACTGTGTCTTCACGTCGGCCGGCGAGTCGGGCATGGTGGCGGTCTGTGTCTCCACGTTATCTGCGGGGAGAGGGCACGGGGCGGTGAGCGGGGTGTGCCGGGCAGCACCGCGTTTTGCCCTCCGAACGGGGCTCAGGTCAGGGGCAGAGGGGACCCACAGGGACCTCAGGCTGGGCTGGGCATCTCTGCTCCCTGGTGCAGGATGGCAGCAACCCTCGCCCTGGGCAGAGCTGGGGCAGCGGGGACGGTGCCTGGTGTCCTGTGTGCCTGCAGGACGGTGGGGATGGTGACCAAATTCCCATGCATCTGCAAAACGGCGTGGATGCAGGGTGGTGGGGACAGGGCAGGGCACCACTCTGCCCCACGCACGGGGCACAGCCCGGCCCAGCACACAAATGGCGCGTGTGTCCCCGCAAAGCCATCGCTGTCGCATCCCGGGACCCTCCTGCCAGCAGTTACCTGCCCACGTCTCGGGAATCCCCGGCTGCCCGCTAACCCCTCGCCGTCCCCGGCAGCTACGCGCAGGGCTGCCGTAATCCCAGGCGGGGATTACGGACAGGCAGTAAATCGTGGGTTCGTTACAGCCAGGCGCTCGGTGGCGGTGGCGACGGCAGGACCCACGCACCCACCAGTGGCTGTCATCCCACAGCCCCGAGGAGCCCCACGAGGCACCAGATCCTGCAAACCGGGGAGCACGGCACCGCTGCCTCCCTCCCACCGTCCTGTGCTTGCAACCCCAAATAACACCCGGCAGCGGCATCCCCGGGGAGAGCGTGCCAGCACCATCCAGTCTGGATGGCGGCGGCGGCACGGCCCCGGTGCAAGGTTTCGGCCCCGCGGCTGCTGCGCCGGGCGGTGATGGGTGACCGCAAGTGCGGGCAGCTGCGGCGATCTGTCAGTGTGCCCGAGCCCGCGCCGTCGCCGGCCCCAGCCAAAGAAGGAAGCGGCCGCCGTGGCTGCCCCCCAGCCCCGCACCCGGCCGGGGTCCCCGCTGCGCCCCGGCACGCTCCCCGCCAGGCAAGGCTGATAAACACTAATCTAATATGCATGCTTAATCCGCTGCAACTGTTGTGAGATTAATTGAACCCTGCAAGAGCGCATTGTCTGGGCTAAATAAAACCGGGGCCTCATCCCGAGCGAGATGCTATCGGGGCTTGTGCCACAGCCGATGCTGTGCGGGGACGACTGGGAGATGGGAGAGCTGGTGGCAAGGGCCAAAATTTCGGGCAGTCACCATCGTGGTCCCACAGTATCCTCCCAGATTGCTCCGGCACTGTGGGAGCATTCCTCCCCACCCGCGGCACACCATAATCCTGCAGACGCCTGGATGTGCATGCTCCAGTTTCCCTTTCCTTGCTCCGTTCTCCCACTCCAGCCACAGGAGAAACCCCAAGACCAAGCAGCATCCCTCCCCGTAAAACAACAGTTTGTTGACAGGACCTGCCAAAATAGATGGTGTGTTTTGAAAAACACCTTTTATTTTCCTTTTCATGGAAATGCCCATCTCTAGGCAAGGCTTCTCCAGACTTCCAGGCTTCCCCCATCAACCAGCGGAGCAGGATCCAGCCCCGACGGCAGAGGACGAGCCGCGAGCGTGCACAGAGCGTGACCTGGAGTGGGTGCCTGCATCCGCGCAGCCACAGTGCCTTAATCCGCCGGGTGCTCACACGATCCCTCCTGGGCTCAGCATCCCCTGGCCATCGCCCTCCGCCCAGCTTGGCAAAGCATGACCTGCATCGCCTCTGCTTGCTGGCTCCTGCCTGCAACAGGCAGGACCAGCACCTCCCCGTGACGCAGAGCTCTGCGTGGGCACCGCTGCCATCCCCTCGCCCTTCTCGCCCCCTCCAAGCCCGGGGTTTGCACCACGGGGCGCTGGCTGGCGTTGCACACCGAGCGCGGCGCAGCGAGGCATCGCGACGCGTTCTTCACGTCGGCAACGCTGCAGCCGCCCACGTGCTTGGCCCCAGCCCTCCACGCAACAGCCGCCGGCGTGGGGACAAGCTGCAGCAGCTTGGGGACAGCGTGGCAGCTTGCCCAGGTAAGTGCACCTGCACCAGTTGCTTGCGCGGCTCCCAGCATGGTGGGGCTGCGCCGGTGCGTTTGGCTCTGCCGTTGCTTGCAGGGAGGGAGGAGGCTGCAGGCTGCGAGATGCTCGCCCCAGCCTGCATCCCTGTCCCTGGCTGCATCCCCATCCCTGCCTGCATCCCTGGCACCGTCCCTATGTGCATCCCTGCTCCCGTCTGCCTCCCTGGCAGCATCCCTGCCTGCATCCCCAGCACAGTCCCTGCCTGTATCCCTGTGCCTGCCTGCATCCCCATCCCTGTCCCCATCCTCCTTGCTGTCCTGACTCCGTACGCACGTCCACGCCGAGGGGAAAACAAGGATACGCTCATTCTGGCACCGACACGGCTTTTCCACAGCTTCCCATTGGGAGGAAAGTTTCCACGAAGCTGAGCAAGCACCCAGGGAAACAGGGCCTGGCTGTGGTTTTTTGTGTCTTTTCCTTTTTCTTCTCTAAGTCATAAATTTTCCCCAAGGTGTTTGCAACCCAAACAATGCCATGCGGGCACAGGGATATGGGACGGCCCCAAACCCGATGGGATTTCTCAGTGCCAAAGCCCAGAAAAGCCCATGGGAAACAGAGCCCAGGATGTCTGCAGGATCCGGCCATGGCCATGGCACCCACCCAGGTCCTTTACAGGATGGGACAAGCTCCGTGGCAGGCAAAGGGGGTTTCAGGGGGGCACGCTGCAGCCTCCTGGCAGCGCCTCCAAACAATAATTCCCCAACACGACTCAAAGTCCGCTGGAATTTTTTTTTTTCTTTCTCTGTTTTTTTTTTTTTTCTTTCTTTCTTTGGGGTAATTTGTCCCAGCCGCTCAGGGCTGTGTCTGTTTTCCTCCATCTGGTTTCCATTAGGCCTGTACAACCCAGATGAATAAGTAATAATATAAAAATAAAAGGATTAGTATTTTCTCCTTGGCTGGCGGGAGCGGGCGTCCCCCACCCTGCCTCCCGGGGCCAGCAAATGCTGGACCCCGCACACCCCCGCACGACCCCGAGCCCCCCATTTGTCACACCGGAGGGTTTAACCCCTGGCACACTGGCCCGGGCACGGTCCCCGCTGGGGTGACACACCAGCGTGGCCGCTAACCGGCTGATAAAGCCCGGCTTGGCCCCAGCTTGCTCGTGGTGCCTGGCCCCGTGCCGCGCCAGCAGCACCACAGGGGTCGGGTTTTGTGACCCCGCTGGGCGCCAGCAACCCCCGAATCGCTCGCTCCAGCTTGTGCATCGCTTCTCCCGGGTGGAAGCTGCAAGAGAGCCTGTTAGCTGGTCCCCTGCCTCCCACCGGAGCTGGGGCCGGGGGTCTGCTTGGCTGCGTGCTCCTCAGCGGGCAGCGCTGGATGCTGGAAAGCACCAATGCATGGCACCGTGCGGCTGTGCACGCCATTAGGCACCAACACACGGCACGGTGCAACGATGCATGCTGGCGGGCACCAACACATGGCGCTGTACAGCTGTGCACACCAGCAGGCACCAAGGCACAGCATCACACAGCCGCACACACCAGCGAGCACCGACGTGCAGCTGAGCACGCCAGTGGGCACCAACACACGGCACCCTGCAGCCGTGCATGCCAGCGGGCACCTATGCATGGCATCCTGCAGCCTGGCGCGTGAGGGACGGTGCCCAGCAGCCGGCCCAGCCCAGCGTCTGCTGTTTCCCATGGCCGTGGGGATCCCGTCCCGCCGCTGCAGGCTCTGCCCCAGCCTGGGGTACCCGTCCTCCCCAGGCAGCGAGCGGTCCCTGCTCTCTGCAGCCTTCGGCAGGGCCACAGAGCAGCTGGGGATGGGAATAGGGGTGCGCCAGCCCCAGGGGTGAGCCTGATGACTGCGGAGCACCCAGGCCGGCTGCTCGCCTCTCCACCTCCCCGGGGATGGGGATGGAGAGGGCAGGGAGCTGCCCCGACTGCGGCCGTCGGAAAGCTCCGGCTTCCTGCAGCCCTCCCAGGCCAGGCGAAGGTTCCTGGCGAGGAAGGGGTTAAAAGGGAATTAAAAGACCAGCATCCTTCATGCTCTCCAAATGGCCACAAATGAAATCCAGATGCTGGAGGCGACGTCTCCTGAAGCCAGGCTGCCTCCGAAACAAAGGCAAAGCATTCCTGCTCCTCAGCTGCCGCTGCCACGGGGGCCAAGAACAACTCCCCGATAAGATGGCGAGGGACCGAGCCGTCCCAGCTGGAGCACGTCAGGGAAGCGTGCAGCGCCGGCGGCCAGGCAGCAGCGCCGGCCACGTGCGCAAGCCCGGCAGAGGTGGTGGGAGCTGCAGGGCACCGTCGTCTCCCTCTTCCCCTGCACCCATCCTGCTCCCCTCCCCGGGGACAAGGCGACGATGGGGGTAGGTGACAGCAGGCAGCTCGGAGGTGGCTCATCCCCAGTTGCACACGGAGGACCGGGACGGCGCCTGCGGGATGCGGCGGGGATGCTGCCCACCCCCGGCAGTTATCCCATCGCCAACGTGTCCCGTGTGCCCGTTTTGGGGAGCCGGGCTAGCAAGGAGCGATCCAAACCCCAGCACTCGTCAGCACAAATGAAGCCTTTTAAAAGGAAATTTAATTAATTAAACCCTCTGCACAACATGTAAATGAACCTGGATTCGGCCGACTCCAGGCCTGGGGAGGCGCTTGCAGGCGCGGGGAGCTCTCGCCGCAAGTAATGGCTGCCGCGAGGACGACGGGACGCAGATGTGCCCGGCAGCGCCACAGGAGCGCTGGCAGCGGTGCCCAGCGCTGCCGGCTACTTGGGCCCTGCCTGCACTCCTGCCTGCAGGCAGGGATCCTCACAAGGATGCTCATGCGCTGAGCGGTGCAAGCCTTGCTCTGCCCTGCTGCTCCAGCTGGGGGGATGCTGGCAGCCTGGCCCAGGATGGGTGACAGCGCCGCACCAACCAACCCACGAATTTGGGCATCGCCCCTGCGGTTTAGTTCGGCTGCTCAGCGGAGCGGGACACTCCATCCTCGCACCACCGCAGTAGCCCTTTGCACCGGTCGGCGAGCCAGCCTTTGTCCCTGCTGTCATCGCCTTGCCCATGAGTGTCCTGGGACGGGTCCCACGCCGCTGGGACGCTCCCTACCCACCCAATGCCAGGCGTAAAGCAGATTTCACCATGCGCAGATGCATCCCGATTTGCTTTGCTTTCCCCATAGCCCCATCACATGGCGCCAGCATCCCGGGGAGGTCCGGTGCTGCCTGGGGGATGCGCCACAGGTAATGCTCCCCACTCGGCTCCAGGGCAGCGGTGCCGGCAGCGACCCCGCCGCCTGCTCCCCTTCCACCTCCCTAAGTGTGGCAGCACCAGCACGGCTCTGCGTGGGACACCAGTACCTGGGGCCAGGCTCTCCCAGGCACCCCAAGCCCAACAAACCTCCATTTCTCAAGCCACAGCCAGCCGCCCAGGGACCCAAACCCGCTGCCTCGGCGCCGCACAGGCAGTGCCAGCCGGCTCCCGCTCCCCCCTGCGCCGGCATGGCCAGGCAGGAGGGAGGTGGGTTTGATTTTCCTCAAAACAACAACAAAAAAAAGGCCCCCCCAAAAAAGCACCCTCTCTGTTTTACAAGCCTTCATTTGCTATTGTTTATGTAAACAGGTAAATTGTTTCGTATCTCAATTAAAAACATCTGCCACATAAATGAATACCAATTAACTCATCCTGTTTTTAATTACTCTGTTAATTACACACAGGCAGCAAAAAGGATGGCAGGGGAATAGGGAAAGCATGCTTACAACCCCCCCTTCCCACCTTGCTGTTGGCAAGGATCCGAAATGTGCCCAGATAATGATGGATTAAGGTGGCTGGTGACAACCGTGGCTCGTGGCCAGCTCCGGCGTGGCGGCTCCCTCCCGGCCCCGATGGGCGCTGCCAGGGTGCCTCACGGGGGTATTTCCCGGCACCCTCCGGAGAGGTGCCGTGCCACACCGTTTCAGAAACCCCAGGTCCCGCGGGACGTGCCAACGCTGCCTGCGTCATCCCCCGTGCCGACGGTGGCCGCGGCACAGCCCGGCTGGCTTTCCCGGTGCCAGCCCCACATTTGCTCTCAAAATGCATCCTGGGGGAGAGAAACCTCGGGATGCCGAAGCATGCGGGAAGGGCGGAAGGATGGAGGAGGCTTCACGTGGGCAGCATCCTCATGGACCCAGCACATCCTCGAGGCGCCCGTGCCGCCCCCGGGAGCCCTCCTGCTGCCAAGTGGCAACACCTCTGCGTGGGCACAGCAGCACGGGGTAGATGCCCTCCTTGAGCTGGGCCGGTGGCGATTGCGGAGGGACCCCAGACGCCGTCAGCCCCTCGTCCGTGTCCCCCCCCCCCCGGCTGCGGGAAGCTTTCCAAGCGAGCAGATGGGGCAGGGGAGCGGCGGCAGCGAGGAGGAGAGCAGAAAAGGCTATTTTCTCACGCTACATATTTTACAAGTTGAACATTTTGTGCATTTCAGCCTTGCCTGTAAAAGCATCTCGGGCTCAGCCCTGGGACTCGACGTCGGAGCCTGTGAGTCAACAGCGGCTGGCGGCGACGTGGCCGGCCGGCACGGAGAGGGGCCGGGAACCAGGATCCCCCCACGCAGAAGGTCAGGCTGGGGGGTCCCCCTGATCCACTGGCTCTGGAGGAGCAGCAGGATGGCCAACGATATCCCTCGAGTCCCCCAGCCGGGGCACAGCATGTGCCACAGACGCTGCCCGTCTGACCCGTCCTGCCAGCAGCTCCTGGGGCGGCGAGGGGAGGTGGGCACCCACATGCCCTCACTGCTCCTCAGCTGCCTTACTCTTCTGGAAATTAAATATACTGGCTAAACACCAGGAGTAAATAGAGTGCCGTGGCCAGCCCTGCACACCTGGAGGCATGTGGGCACTGGCAGCATCGGCCGGAGCTGCCCTCCACCTGGGAAACACCCACGTCTTCTTGGCTGCAAACCACCTCCTCGGCGCAAGGGCTGCGGGTGCATCACCGCGGCGGCTGCACTAGAAGGGCAATTGCTCCACCAACATGCTGCCAAAGGTGAACCCCAAAACCAGCCTGATGCCCTAGATACAAAGCCAGTTGCTCTTCAAGGGCAGGGAGATGTTCAGGCTACGATGCCCCTAATCTGCAATTTTTGCAGCCACCCAGCCACGCATGTGCACAGGGACGCTCCTGCCCAAAGGTGGCCTTGATGGCTGGATCAGGGACAAGTGGCACAAGCAGCCAGGGGACTCGGGACATTCTGGAGGCAGAGAGTGGCTGGGGAAGGGAAAACATCCCCCTCCACATGCCAGCGCTGGCAGGGAGCTCCCTGCAAGGTTCCCTGCAGCGTGGGAACGCCGAGACACCGCTGGGTCCCCAGGGACCCGGGGCCGGATCCTGCCCCACAGACGCCAGGATGGTAACAGCTCCGAGGGGGTGCCGAGTCCAGCCGTGCATCCCCACAGCCTCTGGGCTGCTGCATTACTGACTCTTTGTCTATTTTTTCACCACGGGCTCCATTTCAAGGCAATTTTGCCCATGCGAGATTGAATCAAACAACACAGGAAAAAATATTAATGAGAATTTTGCAAAATAAACAGGAAATCCCTTGGATGTTTTATGGAAACATTGGTCAGCATCTTCCAAAGGAAAGCTGCGGGCTTGTCAAGGTGGGGTTGCCCCTGGGGAGCCTGAGCGCGCTGGGAGGGACGGCAGAAAACAAGCTGCAGGAAATCTAAAAATAAACCCCGAACCAGGCAATGGCACTAACGCCAGCAGTGCCTGGGCAGGGGGGTTCTCCTCTGTGTCACCGGCCTGGTCTTGCCCCACGCCGGCCATCACGAAGCTCGCAAGGACTGGCCCCAGCTTGGGGACTCCCCCCTGGCCCCAGCCTGGTGGGGCAGCTTAATCCAGCTCCCACCCGTGGTCCAGCTTGGAAAGCATAAGCCAGGGCTGCAGCATCCGACCCACATCCCCTTGACCCCAGCAGCAACTTTTAAGCCCAGCTTTGCATCGAGCTCAGCACTGCAACCCATGGGATGCCCCCCAGCTCCCTTCCAGGGCCCAGGCAGCCCCATTTGCAGGATCAGGCCCTGATCTGCCCAAAACCTTGTGCACACTGTGCCGGTCTGGCCGGGGGCAGAAGTGGAGTCGGTGCCGGTGATGGGGGCTGGTGTGTCCCCCCCCGGGGGCCCAGCTGCCTGCCCCACTGCCAGCGCTCCCGCATGCCTCCCCAGCAGCCCTGTGCTCCCTGGCCAGCTCACCGGCAATCAACTGACCCCCCCCCATTAAGAGACATTATAATAGATATTTACAGGGTGCCTCTCCTCCCCCGGGGTCCCGCGGCACCCTGTGGCACCCCGCACCCCTTCCCCGGGTACCCGCGGGCAGAGAGCCGAACTGCCTCTAGACTGTGCCGGGGATTTAAGCCGGCTGCCAGCAGCGAGCGGAGCCGAGACCCCGTTTTCATGGCAAAGCCAGACACTGTGCAGCCCAGATCCTGCGCGGGGTTTTCCATGCCTCCAAACAACCGTGGGTCAAAAGCAGAAATCCAGGGAAGCGACGCAGGGGATGTCGGCAGAGACCCGCCAGCCCCCAGCCCCAGGTTCCCCATGGGACCTGCCAGAGTCCCCTTCCCGGCACGCTGGCTGCAGGCAGCCCACCCCAGTTGTGCCCACGGGGCTGCCCCCGAGCCCGGTGGTGCCGAGCTGCCGCAGCCACGGGCAGAGGCTGGGGGGCTGCTCAACCCTCCCAACCCGAAGCGGGGCCGAGCACCAGAGTATTTTTCCATCCTGCATCCTGGAAGTTCCCGATGTAAGAGGCAAATCCTGCACCCACACGAGGCCTCGCTGCTAACCTGCCCGAACCCAGCACCCAACCCGCGCCAGCACCCAGCGCCACAGGAGAATAGCCTCTCCCCGCTACACATCTCAGCTTTTCCTCCCCACAAGCCAACATCTGCAGTCACACGTTTTTCAAACAAAACACGCCCGACATCTGGCCGTCCCCGGGTAAAACCTTACCTGCCAACGCAGATACCAGCCGGGCCTGCCGGGAGGCAGCAGGCAGGGAAAAACCCCTTTGCACAGCCAAATTCATCTCCACTTGCCTCCCCGACCACAGCAAAAGCAACGCTCAAAACTTCTCCCCGCGTGGAAACGCACTGTGCGGGGACCTGCCTTATCCACCTCCGGACACCCAGGCAGCTCGGCCCCATGGGGCTCCTCACCCGAGGACCACAGGCGCCGGAGCTCTCAGCATCCTCCCCGGCTGCTGCTCTGCGTTTGCAGTGGGATTTTGGGACGGTTCCCCCATATCTCCGTGCCCCGTACCATAGCAGAGCTCACCCCACCGCAGCGCCGAGCAGACGGATGTTTGCAGAGTGTCTTCAAGTCGCTCGACAAAGGAGTGGAAAATTAATATTCCTTTTAATTAAAGGCAGAAAAATCTCTTTGTTCCTGAACAGACAGAAGACAACAGAGGGAAGAGCTCAAAAGCTCTTTCTAAGCGAGAGACGGGACCATCGCTTAGATTCAAAGACACTGTCAACGTGCACGTGACCTCAAATTAAAAACCAAAATGAAACCCAGCAGCGGCAGCAGCTCCTCTCCAAAAGCGAAGGAAAGTTGCAAAGTTTTTCTTGGCTAATAGGGGGAAAAAAAAAAAAAATCCAACAAAAGGTGTGTTTAACCAGAGAAATGCTCTGCAGTATCCGAAGGCACCATCCAGCAACGAGGGCTGTGTGGGGGAGTGATGGGGAGAGCTGGCCGTGCCCCGGCCCAGCGTCACGGAGGAGCCACAGAGGAGCCACGGAGGAGCGTGGTGCCAGCCCCGCTCCATCGCTACGCCGAGAGCATCCCCTTAGCAAAACCAGGCCGCTGCCGCCGCCAGAGAAGGAGCCGGACGGTGATTAATGGCTGCGAGGATCAGAAGCTGGGCAGCGCTGAGGCAAAGAGCTGGAGGCTCCCCAAGCCAGCCTTCCTTCCCAAATCTGCATCCAACAAAACCGTCCCACGGCACACGCGAGGACACGGCACGTGTCCCCAACACGGACTCGTGTCCTCGTGCGTAAACACAGAATTATGCTGCCGTAGCTGTAAACTTCCCAAACCAGCTCTGGGATTCCTCCCACAAACTCCCCGAGTGGATCAGCTCCTCCTCGCCACGAAACGCGGCTCCGTCAGTGACCGGAGCGGGACGCAGGGGATGAAAACCACTTCTCCCACCGGGCAGAAAGTCGGGAGCCACGACCGGGGAGGGATTACTCCGGGGATGGGGGGGTGGTAGAGGGCACAAACTCGCGTGGGTTCCCGGGGATGCCGGGTCGCCCCACGCCACCCCGACTCTTGGAAAGCAGCCGCCGGGTACGGGGAGGGGAGCGCAGGCAAAGCCCCGGCCCCGCCGCCGTGGCGGGGGAGAGGGGTCGGCATCCCACCGCCCCGGCGTGAGCGGGGCCCACGGTCACGGCAGACGGCTCCCGCCCGGCCTCCCCGCTGGAGGAACGGCTCCGAGCGCTGCCCGCTGCACGGACGGCGGCTCCGGGGACCGCTCGCCCCGGTTCGCCCTGCTCCGTTCCGCCGCCGCGGCGCGTCCCGGGGGCGGCCGGGCACGGGGCCGGAGGGAGAGACGGCGGCGGGGACCGCGCTGGCTGGGGCCCCGGGAGCATCCCCCTCCCCTGCCCACCGGCAGCTTCCCCGACACCGGGAGCATCCCCCGGGGAACCGGGAGCCTCCCCGTCTCCTGCGCACCGGGAGCCTCCTCCGAGCACCGGCAGCGTCCCGGACTCCTGCGCACCGGGGAGCATCCCCCGAGCACCGGGAGCCTCCGACTCCCCCGAGCACCGGGAGCATCCCCCGAGCACCGGGAGCCTCCGGCTCCCCTGCGCACCGGGAGCATCCCCCGGGCACCGGGAGCATCCCCAGCCCCTCTTCCCCGGGAGCATCCCCCGAGCACCGGGAGCCTCCCCGTCTCCGTTCCCGGGCGCGGACGGCACTTACCGTCCTGAGGTGTGGCGGAGGCGTGAGGTAAGTCCCAAGGCAGGGGCCGGTAGGAGCGGGCAGAGC
>NW_010973104.1:1825150-1855012 GCF_000737465.1 Haliaeetus leucocephalus | reverse complement strand
AGGGTGGGGGTGTGTGCAAGGGGCTGGGGGGCCGGGGGGGGGCTGGAGTTGTGGTTGCTCTGCTTCCCCCTCCGGAAGCCCAAGGGCCAGGGTTGCAATAGGAGCAGTCACACGCGCAGCCGCAACATCAGTGCACAGCAAGCCCCGTGGGCACAGCCTCCATCTCTCCATCTGCACCCCATGGTCCACATGCTGGTCCCAGCCCGGCCTCGGGGTGTCCCCCACCTGGCTCGGCCTTGGCAGGGCTCCCTAAGGTGGCTGCGTGGCACCGGCACCACAGAAATGCCAGCGGGGCCCTTCCTTTACAGCGGTGCACGGCAGCGGTGCACGCGTTTGCGGCGCTGCCTGCCCACGCCGGGTCCCCAGCGTGCCCTTCCCGCATGCCCTGTGCCAGCTGGGGGGGGGAACATTAAAAATTCCACACACCCCCAAGTCCTACTACGATGTTGTTGCTTGCTTCTGCGCTGGGTAATGCAAGCCCTGCTAATTTCCCTGCAAGCCGAAGCCCTGCCTCTTTGCGTAATTACTCTGCTTGGCAGCTGCCTTCTCTCTGCGAGTTGCTGTGCGGAGCCTTTGCCACCCGTATGGTTGTTGTGTTGCTCATCCTCGCCTGCTTCCCAGGGCTCAGGCGCTGGGAACCGTGGCAGCTCTGCCAGGCAGTGAGTAACCGCTGCCAGAGTGTTGGGTGGCACCACCGCTGCAGAACCATGCACGGCCAGTTCATGGCCCTGGCATGACCGACGCATCGCCACTGCGTGGTCACTGCATTGGCACCGCACGGCCATTGCACAGCCATGACATACCTGCTGCATGGCCCCTGCGTGACCTTTGCATGGCCAGTAAGTGACCGTTGCATGGCCACTGCGTGACCACTGCACGGCCACTAAATGGCCACTGCATGGTCGCTGTACAGCCAAGCTCCCCCCACGTCACCCCACTGACAGGGTTGTAGTGGGATGATGCTGCAGCACCCCAACCCAGCCCCCTCCATCCTGACCTCCAGCTCTGGTTTAGCCCCCCCTTGCTCCCCCCAAGAGCTGATGCGTCCTTCCCTGCCGTTCTCACGGTGGCTCGGCCCAACAGCGGGGGGGCTCAGAGCATTTCCCTGCTTTGGTGGGATGAGCAGGTCTGTGCTCACCCCAGAAGTTTCTGTACCTACACCGGTTGGCACAGTGTGCACACGCTGTGCAGAATCACACACCCTGCTACTGAGCACCCTGCCTGCCCTGCCTGCCCTGCCTGCATTTCCCAGCCTGAAGCACTGGGGTTGTCCCCATTCCTGCCCCTCTCTGCGCTGCCCTCATTCCCCAAGGGGCCTTTCTCAAGGATCCTCTTGCGGGTGAGTGTCACGGCCCCACTGGCAAGGGCCCATGTGCAGTGGAGGAAAATCCGCCCCCGCGCACAGCTGCATGCCCGTCCCGCCGCCCCCCCGGCTTTGCATAGGCAGCACCGGCTGGCACATGCAAATGCCGGCGGTGCATGTGCGTTTGGACACGTGGTGCACGGCACAGTCCCCACCGGCGCACACGTCGAGGCATGGCAGAACATCAGCCACCACCGAGGCAGTCCAAGAGCGCTCCCAACACAGAACCCTGGTATTCTGGGGTGCGAGCACAGGGCTCCTTTGCGCTCTGGCCACTCAGTGGGAGAGCCCGGACCTGACCATGGGGGTGACCATGCTTTTAGCCAGATGGGCTGTCCCACACATCCACCCCAACGCAGCACAAGCCATTGAATACATTGCAAACCCCATGGACCTGCCGACACCCTGCCTGTGGGCACCACGCGGGGACCTGCCGGGAAAAGCCGCAACCTCTCTGGCTCTCCGGCTCCTGCTTAATTTGGGGTATAGATGAAGGATGCCATCAAATACCTGGCATCAGCCAAGGGGGTCGAGCTGAGGCTGAGCCGGGTGGCTGTGAGCCCACGGGGTCGTTGCAGCGAAGGTGGATGGAGCCCGGCAGAGCCGCCCTGCCGGGGCCACCGTGCAGGCAAGAGCTGCCCGTCCACCGGCAGGATGGGCAGGCAGCGGCACTGCCGCACGCACGGGACAGCGTGGGCAGGAGGGAGCCACGCCGCGCCCTCCCCGGCAGCGTTTGGGTGGCAGGGTCTGCTTCGTTTCTATTCCGCGTGCGCAGCCTGTAATTTTGGTCTATTGAAGTCATAATTCACTACTGTGAAAATAAACATTTGTGTTAGCTCGCTTTATTCGGCGGGCCTCGTCTGAATGTTAATAATTCCCTGCTGGCACGCTCGCACGTGGCCTCGGCCGCTGGGACAAAGCCCAGGCACCCATGGCCGTGGCCACCTCCTCTCACGCTTTGGGTAGGATCTCAGCATCCTTCACACGCTGTCCCGGGGATCCCTGGATCCCAACAGAGAAGAGATGGGGAGAGAAATGCCACTTAGAACTAAGTCAGCGATGACGAGGGAATTGCCGCAAGATAGGGGTAATGTAAAGGTAATATTTAGAGTAAAGCAGGCTGCGTCCAGCACCTGCTCTGGACCCTTCCAGTCCTGTGCCCATCCCTGCTTTTATTTGCTTGTGCTCTTTTCTGGGTGCTCCCACCTGCAGCCGGGATGCCCCAGCACCCACCCTGTGCCGTAGCCAAGCAGAAGCAGGCAGGAGGACGCCTGGGCCACCTCTGGCTGTCCCCATCCCTGTCCCCATCCCTGTCCCCGCTCAGCCACCAGCCCGGGCAGGACTGGCCCCAGGGCTCCCCGGGTTTCTCCCTGCTGGGTGGTGGTGGGGGGACTGGTGCCTCCCCTCCCCATTTGCATCTTCCCAGCCTTTATCTTTCTCCCAGTCCCCGTATTGCTGCAATTACAGACACTTTAAAACACAATGATCTGGCTGTTAGCGTGATGGATGACAGAACCTTTCTGTCTGGTTTAAATCATTGCCGAGAGTGAGCAAACTTCCCCCGGTTAACCCTTTCGTGGTCGTCCCACCCCCCCCCCAAGCCCACTCCCTGCCCAGCCCGGGCTGGTGGCTGCTGGCTGGTGCTGCCACATGGCCCCACGGCCACGCATCCGCTGTCACGTGTGGGTCCCATGGATGGGGATAGAGAGGTGGGGGATCTGGCATCCCTGGGGTGGGGAAATATCCCTGATCCATCAGCTCCCTGGAGACACGGGACAGATGCGGCGCAGCAGGGCAGATGGTGGGACCAGCCCCACTTCGTCGGAGCCGATGGCCCCGCTTCACTGCGGTGGGAAAGCAACGGCCGGGCCGGGAGATAAGCGCCTGCCAGGGCCCGATAGCCTGCCTGGATCCGTCCCAGCCCAGGGCCTGGCAATCCGTCCCCCAGCAAATCTGGAGCCGGGGCAGGATGAGGCCCTGCCGGGTTCCCACCCAGCAGAGAGGGTGGAAACTCCTGTAATGACTCGGTGTCGGTCACGCCGGCGCGTGATTGATGGCGCAGCGTGCAACAGCCCGGCGCGGGGATTAACTGCACATGTTATGGCAATTCACGCTCCCTTTGTTTTCAGGAGCCGGCATCTCCTGCCGCTGTACATCCTACCCTGCGCCCGCCGCTGCCTGTCCTCCTCATTCCCACCAGCGCAGCCCCCACGGGTGTCTTGGTCCCATGGGAGGATGCTGGTACTGTCACCCATCATTCCCGCTCACGGGACCCATGTCCCATGTCCTTCATCTCTGCTGGGTGTGCGTGGGGAGAGACTGCAAGCGGGGAGGCTCGGGGAGCAGCTAAGGACCTGCCCCAGGCAAAGGGGCTCCCCGAGGCACCGGGGCCTGGCACGGCGCGCTCCAGCAGATAAGATGCTCACTGAGGTCAGATGAGAGCAACCGGCACCAACCCTCGCGGGAAATGGTCACCACCACGCGCCATCCGGGCCCCGTATCTGCCCGTACACATGACCCCCCGCCCGCTATCAGGGCCGTGCACGCGGGCTGGGGGCAATGCGGTGGGTGCCGCCGGCTCACGCTGCCGCGGCCCCAACCCTGTGCCCCACTCATGCTTTTGCATCCACCATGGTGTTGGGGTCCCTTTTCACACCCTGTGGGCGCCCAACCGTCATCCTGACCCACAGGTTCTCCCCCTATAGCTCTCACTCAGCCCCTCACCCCGCATCCCGCCAGCACCGTGTCGTCCCCGTTCTCCCCAGCTCTCCCTGAGCTCTCTCAACCCGGGCTCTTGCTCAGCTCTGTCTCTTCCCAGTGTGCCTGTAAGAGCTGATTGCTATTCAGGCTGCGTCCCCCCCCACTTCGCAAGCCTTTTTAAAAAAGCCCACGGTGTTGGTTTATCACACCTTCCCCCTCACCGCGCCAGTGAGTCATCCCCTCGCCAGCATGCCACGCAGCCAGGAGCCGCGCAGACCTGCCCCGCTGCAGGCAGCACCCGTGGGCACCCGTGGGCACCCGCAGTCCCCCTGCCGCGCCGTGCCGGGGGTCCCGCCACAGCCTGGCTCGCGCGGGAGGCTCGTCTGGAGGCAAAGGCAGCGAGCCGTGCCGGTGCTCAGCCCCTGGCGTGCCACAGGTTTCCTGTGTCACCCCAAGCGAGTCTGTCTGTCCGTCTGGGTTTCTCGATCTCTATCCGCTCCCTCTTGGGGAGCAGAGCATCCCTGGGTGCCTCTCTGCAGTCCTCCCTAGACGAGGCTGTGCCAACGGTGCCTGCCTGGCACAGCGCCGAGCAGAACTTGGGGACAGCGTGGGGCCGGGTTCTCACAAGCAGCCGCAGCGATGCAAAGCTCCATGCCGCTGGTGGCGTCCCCATTTTGCTGGGGACCCATTTGCTTAGAGCATCCCAGCGGGGATGCCGTGCTCAGGGAAGGGAGCTGCCGGGCTGGGAAGGGTCAGTGTGACCGCGGATGGTCCCATCGCCCTGGCTGCGTGCGTGGACACGGTGGCTTGAATCTCGGTGCCGAAATCCAGCCCAGAGGAGCTCCAGGAGCCGGGCTGTAGCCCTCCGGTGTTCTTCCCTTGGCATTTTGTTGCAGCAGGGACCCGGGCTGGCGTTGCCTTTCCCTGCGCGTTAATTCATCAGGGAACGCGCAGGGGAGATAAGGGGCTGGTGGGGAGCCAGCAACTGGGGAAGACGGCTCGCCCGCCCGCCGGCTATCACCCGCCGCAGCTGCATCCGCCGTGGTGACATCTGCTCGGCAGGAAGCGCCGCTCACCGGCCTTTCTGAAGAAAGGGGGTTCCTTTGCACCCGGCTTCCCTCTGCGCCCGCTCGTGGGGGTCCCTGGACTTGGGGCCACCCACCCTGCAGCTGCCCCGGCCCCTCGCTTCCTTGGCTGAGGGCTGGAAGGAGCAGTTCCCCAGGCCGTTGCTGCCGGGAAGCAGACCCGGAGGTTTTGCGGCTTTCACACAACTTCTATAAAGAAAAGAAAAAAAATGCATCTTCCATTAAAAGGAAAAAAAAAAAAAATCCTGTTTTCCTGGCTGACAGATTCGTTCCTGCTTCGTGGCATTCAAAGGGAAACCGGCCCCTGCTGCTTATCATCCCCGCTCGCCCTGCACCGCAGGCTCCAAAAAATCACCAGATTGGCTTAAACACCGGGAGACTTTGGGATATGGCATCATTCTTCTGGGGGCTTTAAGGTTTTGGGGCTGCTGGAGCCCAAGTTTCCAGCCTTTCTTTGCCACAGAGAGTCTGGAAAGTGTTTTAATTGCATAGTGGAGATGGCCACGTGCTGCCCTGCCTCCAGGAGCTGGTGCTTTGGGGTGCACGAAGACACTGCCGGCCACCCCCGTGGGAACAGCGCCTGGCAGCGGCACTGGCGGCAAGTCCTGCCAGCCTCACCCTTGGCCAGCAGGAATTCTCTGGGAGATGCCGAACAAAATCCCTTGAGCTGCCCCAGCAAGCACAGCATGCTGGGAGAGCCACGCACCCTGCCGCAGTGCAGAGGGTCCCTCTGGCTCCTCTGGTCCCTTGCCCAGGGAGCTCCCCTCTCCATGGCACTGCTCCCCTTTGCCGGGAATGGCGGTGCTGAGCCTCCACAAGAGCCATGTCCTCAACGCCTGGTCCCTACCACTGCCTGGGGCACGCGAGACCTCCATGCAATGGCATCTCTTGGCCCTGCCGCAGCACCGGGCAGCCCCAGTGGAGTTAATAGCGGGTTCACACCCCCGTTCTCCCCTCCAAACCAGGGGTACCTGTCTGCTTGCCAGCCTTCCCCATCCCACAGGCTGCAACTGCCTGCACAGGGTTCTTTAACGATGGGAATTTAATTAGTTTGCATTGCACTTCCAACACCTCGCATCCCTGCAAAAATCAATCGGAGCTAGTGGGAGGTGGCGTGGCGCAGCCTGCCTTCGCTCCGGCACATGGCTTGGCCCGGCAGCAAAGACCTGGGGCTGCTTTCAGAACCCCCCCCCGGGGCCAAAATGCCCCGGCACTGAGCTCTGGCCATGTGGAGGTCGGCGCTGGTCTGTGCCGTGCCGTGCCGTGCCATGGGGAGCTGCAGCCTCGCAGCAGGGAGGTCTGGGATTCGTTACGAGGTCCAGATGCGCCACGGCAGCGGGGGATGTTGCGGCTGTCTCTGGCCACCTGCATCGTTTCCAAGTTCCCAGGCTAAAAGCAGAGCTTGTTATCAAGAGCAAAAAATGTGCCACCTCTGTTGTATTTCATTTCCCTTTCTCCACCTCTTCCCTGCCCGCTGCGCATCGGAGATAACAGCTCTCTGCACCGAAGCCGGAGTGCAGGGCAGGCAACGGCCTCGCCAGCCCTATCGCTGCCTCGCCGGCCGCAAGGAAATCAGGAAGTTTGCAGAGATATTCGACCAACAAAATAAACAATTCTCCTGCCAAGCTCCTAACCGGCAGCTCGGCGAGCCCGCAGCAATCTGCACGGCTCCTCTCGCTGCATCATTCTGGTCAACGGTGCCCACCGAGCCACCGCGGCGGCACCGCGCCCACCCGGTCCCTGGTGCCTTATCGGCGGGTGCCCCTCGCCCAGAATGCACCAAATGTTGCTGCGGGTGGCAGATCTGGGGGACAGGGACCCCAGTGCAGCTCTCACCCTCGGCGAACCGGCACGGCACGATGGGTGCAGCACCCGGGGTGCACCCCAAACCTTGTCCTCGAGCCTGTCCTCGCCGCATCCCTGACCCGCGGGGTGGGTGCCAGGACTGGGCAGCGGGGCAGGGGGCTGCGGCCGAAGCGCGGTGCCAGTGGGGAGAGGGGCGTGCAAGGGGAAGCGAGGCAGAGGGCCAGTATTGTTCATTCGGGGCAAACAAACGCCGGTGACTCAGCCGGCAGCCGCTTTCCTGCCTGCGCCGGGCACGGGCCCAGCAGGACCCCCCCGGGCCCTTCCAGAGCTGCTGCAGCCCCTTGGCTGAGGGTGGGCTGTGGGGTGCCCCTCACCCTGTGCGTGTCTGTGCCACTGCCGGGGGGATGCTCCGGCACAGGGCCACGGGATGCCCCGGCCCCACGGAGGCTCGACGTTGCCACGCTGCAAGGAAACAGCAGCACCTGGAGAGCCCATGGGGTCGGATCCTGACCCCGGTAGCACAAACCTGCTGCACGCAGGATCTGGCCGCTGCCTGGGAGCAAGCATGGGAACGCGTTCCCGAGCCGCACGCAAGCTGCTGACCCAAGAATGAACGAAAACACCCAGTAAACAACGGATCAAAACCCTGTAAATAAAATATAATCGTGGCTGATTATTATGGAAAGGTTAATTGCAGAGCAGGCTCCGAACGGGTCCCCGTCACGGTGAGCCCATGGTAGCCCACAGTGCCGGTGCCATGGGCTCGGCCATGCTCCGGGTCCCCACTCCTTCTTGCCAGTCCCCACGGGGATGCGCCGATGGGTACCGGCTGCGTGCCACCCTCAGGGAGCACGTGCCCACCCAAGGCTGCGTTTGACATCGGGGTGAGTCACCTGCACTACGGCACGGCACACGGCGTGGCCACGGCCACCCGCCGCCTTCCTCCCGCCGCTACCTTGGCCTTACCTTGGCCGGTCCTGCCTGCCGCCCTGGCCCAGGAGGGTTGGCCATCCAGTTTGGGGGTTCCCCCGGGCATCCCGTGGGGCGGGTGTCAGCACCCCAGTGCCGCGAGCCTCACAGCAACCGGCACAGCCAGCCCACTCACACGTGTCGGTGCAGGAGCCGTGCCGGGGAGGGAGATGCTGAGCACCGGCAGGGCACGGAGCGTCCTGCCCGCTCGGTGCTTGCCCTGCTGCGAGGGCCGTTCATGCGATGGCCGGGGCCGGGGTGGCAGCAGAGCCGTGTCCCATGGTGAGGGGGAAGGTGAACAGCTGCCAGGCAGTGATAATGCGGCGGGTGCGGGGAGTCTGGGCAGCTGCGCCCGCGTCCTTCCCCAACAGGAACCATCTGCGACCAAGCCCAGCTCTGCCTTGCCTATCAGCCATTCCGGTCTGACTTTCCAACAACTTCCCCTTCACGCCGGCTTCACTTCCTCACTGCGAGGGGCTGGCGCGGTGCAGCTTGGCACGGCAAGGGCCGGCACGGTGCAGCGTGGCATGGCACGGCCGTCGTGGTGCACCTCAGCATGGGCAGTGTGGTGCAGCAGGGCACAGCAGGACCAGCACAGTGCTGCGTGGCACAGCTCTCAAGGGTGCAGCTCAGCACGGGCAGCACCATGCAGCATGGCATGGCACGGCACGGCATGGCACGGCATGGCTGTCAAGTTGCAGCATTGCACTGGAAAACCGGTGTGGCACATCCAGCGTGATGCAGCCCAGCGTGGCGTGGCCAGCATGATGCAACACAGCATGGTGCAGGACAGCATGGGAAGTGCAGTGCAGTATGGCGCAACCGGCACAGCACGGCCCGTGCAACACGGGGATAGCCGCGGCGCAGTGTGGTGCAGCCGGGCACAACCAGCATGCTGCAACACTGAGGGCTCATCCCTTTTCCTGCAGCCCTGCAACCTGCTCTCCCCTTTGCCTGGGGACAGCCATGGGGGCGAGGATGTCCCCTGAACCGCAGCCGCAGCATCAGCACCATGCACGAACCCGTTGGGCTCCCTGCACCAGCCTGGCTCCCGGCATCGCCCTGGCCTGCTCGGTGCTTGGGATAACCCCCCCGCCAGGTACGGAGCCCCCCTTTGCACCCCCAGGTCAGCCCTCCCTGCACCAGGGCCTGGGCTCCCTGACAGCCGCCAACGAGAGAAACAACTTGTTAGAAAACCGAAAGGCGGCTCCGGGCTGCAGGTGGGAGGGAGGAAACATGTCCTAAAAATACAGCAGCGCCTGCACGGTCCCCGAAGGTGGCTGAGCAGATGGCGTGTCTTGGTGGCCACCTGGGCTCCTACAGATGGTACCCGGGGCTCCCCGCTTTGTGCCCCCAGCCCAGGGCTCCGGGGGGACGGACGGACAGGGAAGGGACGGTAGGGTGTAAGTGGGAAGGAGGGTCCCAGAGCATGGGGGTGCAGGTGTGCTGTGCTTTGGGGCACAGGCTGTGGGACAGAACGGGGCAAAGTGGGGTGTCACCGGGAGGGTTTGCAGCATCTCTGTCCTCCGGGTGCAGCCGGGACCCTGGGGGACAGCGAGCGTGGTCTGGGTGTTGGAGGGAGACGAGGGGAAGCCCCGGCACATGGCCGATGCGCCAGGGGAAAGGTCCACACAGCTACAAACCACAGCCGCAACCCAGCCGGGACGGCGTGCGCCAAGCCAGGGCCGTGCACTCGAGGCGGGGATGCTGCAGCTGCCCCCAGCAAGCCTCTGCCCTGGACCCGCATCCTGCACCCCAGCGATGCTGGGGGGTCCCAGCTCCATCCTACCTGCCCTGGAGATGCCCACACCTCGCTGGCAAGGGCTGAGCCACCCGGGCACATGGACCGAGGGCTGGCAGAGGTTTCGGCTGCGTGTGGGGGCCGTGGGGTCCCAGCTGCCCGTCCTGCCGAGCAGGAGGGTTTCCATCGGTGTTTCGTGCTCTCGCCTCTTCCCCTTTTATTTCTGGCAGGACAGGCAGCCGCAGGCCCAGGTGGGCTCGGCATCGTCGGCTCGGGTTTTTGCCAAGCTGCCCTGCGGCGAGGGTCAGGCTCGACTGCAACGAGAGACAGAAAGTGCATGGGGGATTAAATGGCAGCGGCTGCTCCTGGGGAGTGTCCCGGGGCAGCGAGTCAAAACCAGAGGGTTTCAGGGCCAGCCAGGAAAATCCCACCCAGCTGCGGCCCCGTGTCCCCCACGTCACCTGCGGCGGGAGGGTTTTCTCTGCAGGCAAACAGGCGAGCACCTGCCCGGGGCAGCTGCAGGCACCGTGCATCAGCGGCACGGGGCCGCCGGGGGCCGGGGAATGCCCCGGCGTGGGGGGAACCCCTGGGTGCACGAGGTCTGCCCCGGCGTGGAGGGAAACCCTGGGGTCCCAGGGTCTGGCTCAGTGTGGGAGGAACCCCTGGGGGTGCAGGGTCCAACCTGGTGTGGGGGGAACCCCTGGGGACGTGGGGTCTGCCCCCGGTGCAGGTGAGTCCCCCGTCCCCATCGGCTCCGGGGAGCCTGCTGGTACTCCCAGCCGGTTTCTCTCTGAGTCAGAACCGCACGCTTGCTGCCCAGCAGAAACTTCCCCCTCCGGTTAAAGGAGAAGCGGGACGGGCTCCCACCACCCCCACGCTCAGAGCAGGAGGGCAGTAGGAAAGTAGAAACCCTCGGGGGGCAGCCACGGCACCCGCCACCCACCCTCGCACTTACCGGGGCAGTGTCAGCCCCGTGCTTGGCACGGCACGCTTCCCCGGCGCTTGGGAATGCTCCGGTGGGTGCCCGCTCGGCCCCACGTGCTGCCTGTGCCCACGTGCCCCGCTGCCTGCAGCACCCCCGCTGCCTTCCCCTTTCGATTTGAGAGCGATGCGGCCGCCCCAGGTGGGGGGAAACCCAAGGTGAAAGGAAGCGGCAACAATAACCCGTGAGCAAAACACCACCGGCAGCTGCCCGAACCAAAAAAGAGACCATTGCCTCCCAAAGCGGGTGCTGCCTTTTGGGCTGGACGTGAGGTGTACGGCCCTGGCTGCCTGCGTGCATGCATGCAGCTGGGATGGGGGTTTATATACCAATGCCCAAAACTGGCTCTTCCACCCCAGGGAAATGTGGATGCGGGAGCAAAGGCAGTAGTCGGGGATGGGAAGGAGAGCGGCAGCCGAGCCGGGGAGACAGGAACCGCCGAGAGTTCACATGAAACACAAAGATGAATTCTTTAAGAAAAAAAAAAAAGAAAAAAAAAAGAAATCAAAGGGATGTGGAGAGGGAGATAAGAGGGAAGACAGAGCAGGGAGACGGAGGGAGCGGAGAGGATGCGGGCAGAGGGAGGCAGGAGGCGCGGGCGGAGGCGAAGCCAGGGAGCCGGGGGAGCTGTCTGGCGCGGTCCCTATCGGCTCTCTCCATCACGGTAGCCTAACCTCAAGTAGTTTTTCACTGAGATTGGAGTGATCAGGTAGGGCTGCCCTCGCAGGCAGCTGCAGGGCTGTGAATAAGCACCTGCTTATCTCTGCCCAACGGCTGTGCGAGGCTGCAGATTGCGGGAGGACGGGGAGCTGCCTGCCGGCTGCGATTTCCATATCAGCGCCCTGCAGCCGCCTGCACCAAATAAACACAACAGCCCCATGGACAAAAGGTTAATTATCAATTTTCAGAAAGGGAGTGAGAGGGGAGGGGGTGAGAGAAGCAGAACGGCCGTCACCAGTCGCAGGGGCGCGCAGCCGTCCCCAGCCAGGGTGCTGGGCTCTGCGCCCTGGGTGCAGCATTCCCGAGCACCCCTGGGGCTGTGCCGGCACCTCCGGGGCTTCAGGGTGGGGGAACGGGGATGGGGACAGGGATGGGGATGGAGATGGGGATGGGAATGGAGATGGGGATGGGGATGGGGATGGGGATGGGGATGGGGATGGGTCTGTGAGTGTACAGGGGCAGTGGGACTGGGGGACATGCAGGGGGAAACAGCCCCTTGCATCTCCCCAGCTCAGCCCTGGCTGGGCAGAGGCAAAGCTAGAAGAAGGCACATCCTCTTCCTCATGGGCATGCAAGTCTCTGCCAGCTCCTCTCCCTGCAGCCATGTTTCTGCATTCAACGCCTTCCTCCTCTCGTCGGAGGGGCTGCAGGCTCCCAGCTCAGCCAGGCCACAGGGCTCAGGGCAAGATGGGGAGGGAAGAGGTGTCCTGATCACTCCAGCCCTGCGGAAAGGGAGACGCAGGCGGTGGCATCCCCCTGCTTGTAAGTTAGACCAGGTGAAGACATCGGGGACCCTCATCGGCTCTTAATCCCTGTGCTTGGGGGTCAAGGCTTGCCCCTCACTCCTGCTGCCCGGCAGCGCGATGATAAATGGGGCTGGGGGTGCCCATGCTGCCCCTCTGTCGCCCACCCTGCACCCCACGCTTGCTCAGGCAAGGGTTGGTGCCATGGGGCTGGGAAACTCCTCTCCCACTGCAGCCATCCCTGCACTGGGATGGTTTTCCCATCCTGCAGTGTGGTCCTATGCTGAGCGCACCCTGACTCGGGAACACGGCCCCATGTGCACTCGCAATGCTCCCTGCTCACACAGGGAGATGTGAAGCCCAAAAGCGCCGCACAGGGTGGCAGCCGCCACGTTGCCGGGAAGCCTCGAGCCCACATGGCACCAGATTTAGCCACCGACAAGCTCCTAAAAATAGCCAGGAGCCAGGAGGCTGGTGAGCTGCATCTGCTGGCACGGGGAGCAGACAGGGAGCTCCGGCTTTCATCCTGTGGGGCCGGGGTTCTCAGGGCTGGGGTGCTTGGGGCTGGGGTGCACAGAGCTGGCCCCAGCACTTCAGCTGCAGGAGTGCTTGGAGTCACCGGCACGGGAGGATGCAGCCATCCCCGTGCCAGCCTGGGGACAGGACACCAGGACGGACAAGAGATGCTCTCAGGGTTGGGACGGTCCTAATCCACCAGGGAATTAGATGTGCGGCTAAGAACATTGGGGGTTAACAATATTTAGCACTTAGGCAGGGCTTTTGTGCATGCAGGGCTTTGCAGCTCTCGCCTGATGGATGCTCGCAGGACCCCAGAGGGGCGAGGAGCTGGGTTTCACTGGGGGATTTGGGGTGAGAAGCGGGGTGCAGAGCTGGGGCTCGGAGAACTGTCGTGCCTGGCAGGGATCGCTGTGGTCTTTGGTGTAGCCCCGCTCTACCCCACACCCTGAGAGGGGTCTGGCCTCTGGCTGGCAAAACATGCTAAAAATACCAGGCTAAGTATACGGGGGAATGCAGGCAGGGTGTAAGTGTCCCGGGTTGGAGCAGCCAGCCCCCCCCTCAGGCTTTTCCCCAGCCCCCCCAAGCTAACCCCAGCCCAAAATACTAACCCGGGGCCCATCTGGTGTCCAACCGATGAGCACAGATGTGTTTGGGATTTCCGAGCCGGCTGGCAGCCGTTCAGACCTGTCGCAAGCTGCACCTGCTGCAGGATATTTTCCCTTCTGGATTTAATCCCCCCCTCCCCAGCAGCCCCAGGCACTCCCCAGGGCTGGACAGGCAGCGGGAGACCCCCCCCAAGTGACGACCCTCCTGCCCTGCACCCGTCCCTGCCATAAAAATGGATGTGGAAGCAAGAGAGGACTGAATTAAATGCACAAGCAGGAAGGCTGGCATGGGGGACAGAGGCCATGCGGTGCCCAAATCTCAGCCCCCCCAAGGAAATGCCTGGGGGAGTGGCAGGGGTCACAACTGCCCTCCCCCAGGATGGATTTCGCCACCTCTGGGCTGTTTTGGGAAAGTCGAAGGGGACATCTCGGTGAGCAGCCCCGGCCGGCCACTGCTGCGGAGACCAGAGAATTTCGTTGCAGGCAACGAGCCCAAGTGATGCTCTTGGGCTTGGAAACTCGCCAGTGCATTACCCAGCCCCCCCCAGTTTCGCCCCCCCCAAATTAATGTGCCGTTATTATTTTTTAACAAGGCTCTCCCAGATCAGATGTTGACCCCTGTAATGATCGCGCAGCCTGTGGAGGGAATAAACAGCAAATCCCGTTTTAAATGAAGGCCTTGCGAAGGGATTAGGAGCGAAGGGGTGGCCTCTCCCCCCCCCTCCCCCCCCAATCCGGGGGCTGCCTGTGCAGATATGCGGGGCAGGAGGAGGCCTTGTCTGTCCGTCTGGCCCATCTGAAGTGGTCCTGTGCAATAGGGAGTGATTAGGATTAGACACATCCAGGATGAGAGTTTTTTCACCAGATAGAGATGATAATGGGACCCATGGGGAGGATTACAGTCCCCGTCTCTCCAAGAGAGCTGCCATCTGCGTATCTGTCTCCTGACGTGTCTGCTCCCCGACAAGCCCAGCCGGACTCTTTCTCATCCGTGCCGGGTCCCGGGACGGCAACGCTGACCCACTGCACCCAGCGGGGCTGGACCTCACGCCCCATCCCCATGAGGGGCATGTGGGAGCAAGGGCTCGTGGCCATCTGGGGTGGGAGATGTGCTGTGCTGCACATGAGCCCAGCACCCATCATCCCTGCACATCACTGGGCTGCTCAGCATCCTTGCATGTCCCTGGGGTGCTCAGGCATCCCCCTGCATCCCTGAGGCACCCAACATCACAGCATCCCTGGGGCACTCAGCATCCCTGCGTGTCTCCGGGGTGCTCAGGCTTCCTCCTGCATCCCCAGGGCACTGAGCATCCCTGCATCCCGGGTGTGCTCAGGCATCCCCCTGCATCCCCGGGGCACCCAGCATCCCTGCATCCCCAGGGTATTCAGCATCCCTGCATCCCTGGAGTGCTCAAGCACCCCCCCCATATCTCCAGGGCATGCAGTTTTCTCCTGCATCCCCAGGGTATTGAGCATCCCTGCACATCCCTGGGGCACTCAGCATTCTCCTGCATCCCCAGGCCACCTCGGGAGCTGTGCTGTGGCCATTGCCTCTCTGAGGATCAGGCAGAGGTTCCCAGCTCCTGCCCTAAAAACATCCCAGGGTTCAGAGTGCTGCAAATCAAAGGCGGTGGCACTGATGGGGGGGCTGGGGGAGCGACATCTCACAGCCTTGGGGCTGCAAAGGGTGGCACGTGGGAAAGCCAGGCTGGGACCTGAGAGGAAGACAGGGCAAAAACCCAGCCAATGTTTTATTGGTCAATAGAAAGAGAAAAAAGGGTTTATGAAAGTTGTGGTTTATAGGTATTTAGGGACTAAGCCATGCAGTCACCGTTTTCCTTTCTAAAATGAACGTGGCTCTCTTGTTTCTGCTCAGAGACATGAGGACGGGCTGTTCTGCGCAGACAGGGCTGGAGGCATCCCCTGCCCACTGAGCAGTGCCCGTCTGGAGCTGTGCCTGGGGACACCGTCTCTATGGCCATGCCAGCACCAGTGGCACGGTGCCCGGCAGGGTGGCAGCACCCTCCCGCGGGCACCGAGGCGGGCTCAGGGTGCTCAGCCAACGCTGCTGCCCTCTCTCAGGGTGACAGCGGGGACACGTCTGGGTTCAGGGCCACCTCCACGCACCCGGGGATGCTGGCCAGGGGACAGGGTGACATACCCCCGTGACAGCACGGTGTGAGGCTCGCCAGCCCCTGGCCTTTCCCATCATCGGAGCGAGACGAGCGCTGCCGTCCCGGCCGCCACGGGGGAGAGAGCGGTGAGAACTGGCCCGTTCCCATCGCTCGGCACTGCCGGCTCCCCGCCGGCAGCATATTTCCCTGCTGAAGTCAGAGCCACCCGGCAAAACACCCGGTTCCTGCCAAGCACCGATTGCACAAACATTTCCTATTTGGGATGTACGCGCCCGCCGCGCCGAGCGTTGCATCCTCGGCTGCGACGCTGTCCCCGGGGCGGCACGGGCTGAGGGCACACGCGTGTGCACGGCCGGTGGCACTGGTGAACGCGCACGCATGTGCGGGGCTGGAGGAGCCCCGGTGAAGGTTGGAGCCGCTGCGCCTGCTGTAATTACGGAGAGAGAGAGTGGCATTTTGAAGTTTGGATAAAACCTTAATTGAAGTCTTGGCTGCTGTTAATTATATTAAAGGCAGAGTGAGCGATGGGCTTTTTATTAGTTAATGAGGATTTTCATTTTCCAGCAGAGGAGCCCTTTGATGTTTCCAGGACTAATGGCTGTTAAATTCAACTTGTTTGCTTTGCTGGTGGTGGAGGGTGATGGGGGAGCAGGAGCTGCTCCGGCCACAGCGCCCACGGCGGCCGGTAAACAGTGCCCGCGGCCAGCCGGGAGCCACGGGCCACCACGGCGAGAGGACAAGGATGCACACAGCAGGAGCCAAAGCTTGTCCTGCCCCCAACATGGATTTTTACAGACTATCTTTTAAAACCTGTGGCAGGCTGCAAACCTCCTCCTGCAATTAGCATTTATTATGATTATTTCGCATTCATTACCAGCGGAGCCGAGAGCCAGCGCTATACCCCATCTGAAATAATTTGCAAATTTCTTTGCATCATTTTTCCCACTCTTGGAGGAGAAGGGCTGTACAAACAGTTTGCTGTGAATATTCAGAGCCCGGGATCGGGGAGGCGATGCCATCCGTGCCGGTCCCGCGCCCCAGCCACGTGGCCGTGCGGCTGCTCCCCAGCTGGATGATTTGTAGCACTAATCAAGGCAGAGCGTACTTTGAATTTCAAATGCTGGCAGGGAAGAGCCAGGCAGGAATCTGGGCTTTGGGGAATATTCAGGAAGAAAATGGGTTTGTCCTCAGCCTCTGCCGCAGCCCCAGCCATCCCGCGTGGGGTGCCAGCGTGGGACCCCTCTGCCCCGTGGCACTCCAGTGGGCTCTCCCCCTGTGGCACAGCCCCAGGAAACCCAGCACCTATTTAAGCACTTTTTGGGGTGCCGGTGTGCCTGGTGCTGCCCTGCAGCGTGGCTGGGGCTGTGCCAATGGGACAGGATGGGGTGGGATGGGGGGGTCGGTCCTGGGTGCTCAGGGACATGGGTGGCAGCGGGGACGGGACCCTCTGCAGCAGCACCACGACAGCAGTGAGAGATGCTTGTGGGGCTGGGGGGCAGCAGGTACTGGGGGGGGATGGACTGGGTGCTGAGCCATCCCCCCAAGGCTGGGAGCCAAGGGGGAAGAGAACATGGGGCAGCAGCCGTTGCCCCCCCCCCCGGCCCTCTAAACGGCAGCTCGTCTTCTCCCGGGGGGGCCACGCTGCGTGCGGCTGCCGCAGGGCAGGAGGGGTGGGCGGGGGGGGGCACATCTCCGGTAATTACCCCTCGTCCTTCCCCGTCACGCTGCGTGGGGGGAGCCGGGGGGGGGACACACAGTTTAAGCTATCAATGGTCCTGCCTTGATGGGAATAAAATATGCACTGAAAGACATGAAAATGGAGTAAATAAAAGAGATAAAAATGGAACGATCAAGCCAGCAACTTCTCCTCCTCTGATTAAAAAGAGGGAGCAGGGGGGGGAGAGGGGATGCGCTGAGCCCTTGAAGAGGCAGCTGCTGCCGCAGCCGCAGCCCTGATAAAGGGGCTGAGGCAGCCTGTTTGGGAGAGATAAAGTGAAGTCCCAGCGTTTACTGTCCTCAATCCAAGCCTTACCATCAATATTAATACAGCCTGACAAACTGGCGTTTAAGATAGAATAAATATAGACTGGTTCTGCTATTACCTAGACCTTATTAATCTGCTTGGAGGCATTTAAATGCCGTTAAAAATATGGAGTTTACTTGCCGGCACTTCAATAGCTTTACAATCCATCAACGTTTTGTTTTCCATCCTCCTCCTTCCCTTCCCAAGGCGTTGTCTGTGGGTGCCCACTAACCCACACCCCTCCAGGCAGGGACCAGGGACCACGGTGGGGAGCACCAAGGCGGGAGCTTTGCTGCAGGATGATGGCAATGGCTGGGAGATCAGCCAGGGGCATCAGGGCATGGAGGCACAAAGCCCTCAGAGCCGGTGAGCGGACCATCACGGGCCTGGGGATCCAGGACCTGTGTGCCCAGGTGATGGAAAATTCACCTGTGTGCTCCTCAGTAGGAGAAACTCATGGCTCCCACACCCCGAGCGATGCTGGTTTCCCAGATGCAGCAGCCAAAGCCCCCAAACAGGGGAGCAGCCCTCCCCGGAGCCCTAATTAGCCAGGGCCTCATCAGTGAGACGGAGAGGTGTTGAGCAAGCGCACTCCTGCCTCCTCTCCTCTGCTCCCGGTCCTGCGGCACGGGTGCTGGGCTGCCACGTGCCGTGGCACCCACGTGCTCCTCCCCTGCCAGCCCTGTGCCAGAGACACTGCTTGGTGACCCCGCAGCATTTTCAGACAAGGTCTCTGGAGTGCTCGGTGGGTCCCTGGTACCCTTCCCCAGGCCACCCTCCTGTAGCAGAGCCCCAGCACCCACAGGGGCAGCCCAGCGCAGGACAGGATCTGTGGGTGCCACGCATGTAGCTGGGGCATCCTGGTATGTGGTGGAACTCATGGGTGCCACGGGTGTGGTGGAGGCACCCCAGTATAGGGCAGGATCCATGGGTGCCATGGGCATGGCAGGGAAACCCTGGTATGGGGCAGAACCCATGGGTGCCATGGGCATGGCAGGGAAACCCTGGTATGGGGCAGAACCCATGGGTGCCATGGGCATGGCAGGGGAACCCTTGTATGGGGCAGGACCTGTGGGTGCCATGGGCATGGCAGGGAAACCCTGGTATGGGGCAGAACCCATGGGTGCCAGGCACATGGCAGGGAAACCCTGGTGCGGGACCCCATGCAAGGCGTCGGGCACAGATGGAGCGAGCGGGCGCGCGTGTGGGGCAGCGCGCTGAGCGAGCGGGCGGCTGGGAGCGGCGCTCATTAGACGTGTATTATTCATCGGCAGCTTCTGTCGCCTGCCATCTGTTCCCGGCTGCGAGTCGGGCGGGCGGCAGCAGCCTAACGGGGCTGACGCGGCCCCACTCCTGCTGTCACACCTGGGCTGCCGCGAAAGCCGGCACCATGCCGGGACGGCACCCGTGTGCTGGCTGGGTAGGGTGCGGGATGTCCCCGCTGCCCCTCGGGGTGATGCTCCGTGGGGCGGGTGGGAGCCTCGTGCCGTGCCATGGTGCGTCCTGCGGGAAGGGGTCCCACTGCAGTGGCTAGCCCCCCGTTCCTCCACAGCCTTCCTCATTAGGAGACCGGTTCCCTGCCTATTCTTGGTGCTGGAGCAGGATTAGGCCCCTGCAACCCTCCTCAGAGTTCATGCACGACCCCAAAGGGCAACCTCCAGCCCCAAGGTTTGATCCTGCTCCCCGGCTCGCTGCAGGCTGAGTCGGAGCGGAGCCCCAGTACTGCCGTTCACCTTGGTTTTCATAGCTGTAATTAATTGCAGGAGCTGGGGGCTCAGCTCCGACCCCCCTGGGATGGGGAATGGGCTTCCCAGCCATGCCATGCCACTGGGCAGCTCTGGCAGCAGCAGAACCCCTGGCAGTGGGGAGGCAGGGAGAAGGAAAAGGGATTGCACCCCCTCGGTCATTCCATCGGTGCCATGGCCCGTGGCACGCTTGGCGCTCAGCCCTGGGCAGGATGGGGCCCCTTCCCATCATAGACGCAGCTCCGAGCTGCTGCCTGAACGCAGGGTTGGGCCGTGCATCTGTGCCCAGAGCAGGACGGAGGATTTTCCTCTTTGGCGTGCAGCAGCCGAACTCACCCTGCACCCTGAGCAGGACCTTCATCCCCACGCCTTTTAATTAAAAGACTTGATGAACTATGTAATGAGAGCGCAGCATCCCTGCGGGCTCTCCAGCGAGCTGCCAGGGCTGAAGGTGAGGTCCCAGCACGGGGGACATGCATCATCCCCCCGTCCCCTCCCAAGTGCCTGCCCTGTTTCTGCCCCTCAACTGCATCCCGCAGCTCCCGTGGGAGGACCAGAGCACTCGCCAGGCCAGGAGCTTGCTGCTCTAAATTGATAATTGCCAGGTTTTAATTACTCGGCAGCCAAATGACCTTTTGCATCTGCCAGCGAGGCCATGAAACATCTCCCTGAGTGGGAGCAGACGTGCAGTGGGAGACAGGAGGGGGCTGCCACGGCCATCAGCTTCACCTGGACCCTCAGGTGACGGGGACAAGGCTGGGGGACAGCATGCTGGAGGCTGAGCACAGGGACCCCCGGACATCCCACATCCCCAGCGCTCCCCTCCTGTTGCAGGCAGGACACCGAGGAGCAAAGGGCCAGATTCAGAGCCTGTTGTGCAGCGTGGTAGAGTGTGGCTGGAGATGCCAGGATGAAAACAGGACCAATGTCTGCAGGGGCAGGGGCTCTTCACCATCATCTCCAGCATGGGCTGGTCTTGCCCTGGGAGGGAGCATCCTTGGGGCAGAGTCGGTCCCTGGAGCCCCAGCATGGTGCAGCATCCCTGGGGCAGAGTCAGTCCCTGGAGCCCCGGCATGGTGCAGCATCCCTGGGGCAGAGTCAGTCCCTGGAGCCCCGGCATGGCGCAGCATCCCTGGGGCAGACTTGGTGCCTGGAGCCCCAGCTTGGTGCAGCATCCCTGGGGCAGAGCCAACACTCTGGGCTCCAGCCCAGCACAGGGCGCAGCGGGTTGCCTTGCACATGTAGGGTCCCTGCTGCCCCTTTGCTCTCCTGAGCTGCCGCCAGAGCAGCCTCATCCCTCCTCTTTCCCTTTTCTCCTAGAGATAAAATGAGCCTTTAAGAAGGCAAATCCTCCACTGCTGCCGGCAGCTCTCCACGCCGTGGCTCGGTAGAGGCCAGGACCAGCCGCGGCTCCGAGAGCAGCCCGCAAACCGGGCACAGCCCCTGCCCACCCCACGCTGCCTGCACCTCGCTCTGCATGCTCCTGCCCGCTGCCAGCCTTCGCCTCTCCCTCCCGCGGAAAGGAACCCTTCTCCTGACGATAATTACTGAAAAGTTCAGTGCCGAGAGAGACGGGGGGGAGGGATGTATTAAAATGCATGTGCACAGCTTGGGCCTTGCAGCAGATGTTGGCATAATTAGAGAGGAAAAAATTATGAAATTAATTTGTGGTTCAATGTAAATTTTGGCGTTGGGGGGAAAGCGTGGTCCTGCTCGCCTCCCGCGCGTTGCCGCCGGCGCACGCTCCCTCGTTCGTGCACCAGCACGCACCGGCTGCTGTTGGGACCGTGCCATGGAGGGCCTGGGGGAGCACCAAACCCAGCGAGGGGGACAAGGTGATGGGTAATGCCTGGCCTTAGGGGCGATGGTGTTTGGCAGCGCTGCCTCCAGGCTCCATTGCATCGGGGGCGCAGAGAGGTGGGTCATCACCCTGGGGAGAAGGGCCACCAGCTCAGGGAGATGGGCTACCAGTCCCTGTAAATAAGGATGCAAAACCAGGTGATTTGGGGAGAAAAAGTAAAAAGCGGAGCCCAGCAATGTCCATGGGTCGGTATTTCTGTTGGCTCCCACAAATACGCATTTGCTAATACACTCGGTGTCCCGACCGGCTTGGGGGACCCTTCCCCTTAGTGGGGACAGGGCTGAGCTGTACGAGGACTGTCCTCATACATGCGATGGTGGCATTCCCAGAGCCACGCTAGAGCAGGGCGTCAGGAGCAGCCAGACAAAGCTTTGCTTTCCCCCCCTTGGCTTTTCTCATCTCCTCCTCCTTTGGGAGCTGGAGAGGAATTAATATCCACCGCCTCCCCCCCGTCCACCCCCAGCCCCCCGGGAGGGGGCACGGGCTCAGGTTAATGCACCCATTGATCGGCAGCATCCTCCGGTTACGGTTGCTCTGCGCCGCGATGCACCGTTGCCTATTTTGCCATTCCCAGTTTATGATGGATGGTCTGTCTCAGGGCGGGCGCGACCCTGCCACCGCCGCCTGGGAAATGGGGGTCAGCCCTGGGGGCCGCGGCTGCGCTTTTTAGGTGGCTCGGAGAGATGGGGGGGCTTTGTGCTGGACGTTGGATCCTCACCGTTTGCAGTTTGCATTTATTTGCAGAAGCTGTGCTTCTGAAGAAGCGGGGGACCTGCAGGCGGCTGCTCCCAACGGTGGGGACAAGCCAGCCCTGGGGCTGGAGGAAGCTGCTGCCCAACCAAGAACCCCCAAAAGCTCCGTGTGCCCCCAAAGCACGGCCCCAAGCCAGAGCAGAGAGCAGGAGCAAGCTGCAGACCCCAGCATGGCTCCGAGGACCACCGGGGAGCCCGGTGCTTGCACCCCCCTCCCTCGCTGGCTCTGCGATGCCGGTTCCCCTGGGCAGCCCAAAGCACCAGGACCCCGGGGAAAGGTGCAGGCAGCCCCCACTGGTGTCAGGCCCTGGCTGTGGCCACCCTGTCTATTCCCTCCTCTTCCTCAGCCGCTTCGCCACGGACGAAGTCATTCCCGCGTCCCAGTTAATCAGTGCAACGAGTGGAGGTGCATCGTTACGACCTAACCGAGCAACACTGTTGGTGTTGACAGGCTGGGCACCATGGGGGTGAGCGAAGGGAGGGTCTCCACGGCCCCCACACTGGGAGCACTGGGCAGCGTGGGGATGCTCCGGGCATCACTGATGGGGAGAAGTGGGGTGGGGAGAGCCCGGCAACGACCCCCCGCATCCCCGCATCTTCCTCCTGGAGAGCTGAGCTGAGCAGGCACGCCAGCCAGGCATGGGCACCGTGGGCATGGGCTCGTCCTGGTGCCCGCATGCTCCTGGTGTGATTCCATCTGGCCCCATCTGCTCCCACCCGGGCTCGGCGGGACCAAATGTGGGTCGTGGCGAGCACGGGTGACACACCGCGGTGCGGCCGGGGAGCAGCTGATCCCCCCCGGGCTGTGCGGGGCCACGCTGTCAGCCGGGATTACCCAGCTGCTGCCGAGCTGGCACAGGGACCGTCTCCTCTGAAAGGTTCCCTTCCAGGGGATTACGGATAATGCATCTGGAGCAGCACTCGCTCATCCAGGTTTGTGATTTATCTGAAAATCAAATTCCAGTAATCTCGCCTGCCATCTGGCCCCCGTGGACACACTGGCCCCGGGTGGGAGGCAGCCAGGAGGGTCAGGGTGCAGGGCTCCGCGTCCCTCCCCGAGCATCGTCCCCAAGCTGCCGTGGGGAGGGCAGAGCGGGCTGCGGGGTCCATGGGAATGGCCTGGGGCACCCTGGGCAGAAGATGCCCAAGGGAGCCTTTTTGGGATGGTGAGGGGTGCACACGTACCGGGATGCGGGCAGGACCCAGAGAGCTCAGCCCCTTGCAGGGACATGGGCAGGAGGAGGTGATGGGGAGGAGGTGGGGACCCCTGCCCTGCCCGGGGGACGTGCTGGCAGCAGGGATGTCCCAGGCCCCAGCGGGGAAGGCAGAAGAAGGCAGGATCCGTCCTTTCCCCTGGTAGGGAGGCTGCAGGCTGCAGAGCAGCCCAGGGGGCCGGGGTCCCCAGCGCTCCCCTCCCCACCCCTCGTTCCCAGCTCATTAAGGCTCTCCCATTATTCTGACATTTGTGCGCGTCACGTACCGGGAAGAAGTAATTTACTTAGAAGAAATTAAAAGTTCATTTTAATTGAGCGCACACTGCAGTATGCAAATGTGGGGCGCATTATGTACACTGATGCAGAGACAAAGGCTGTAATCAACTGTTAACCCTCTGCGAGCCAGCCCCACGTGCCGCAGCAGCACCGGCACGGCTCTGGCCATGCCAGAGACCCCATACCCACATGCGGGGTGTCCCCTGGCTATGCGGCTCCGCAACCTGGCAGCATGCACGGGCGCAGGATAAACCCCGTGTGCATCTCTCCGTGCCAGCGTGGATGCAGGAGCCAGACCAGGATGCCAGCGATGGAGGCTGTCCCCCAAATCGCTGTGACGTGCTGGGATGGCTCCAAGCCAGCAAGACAGGGTGGACGGTTGGGGCAGGGGCTCTCCAGGGGTGATTAAGTCCTTTTGGGGAGCCCGGATAAGATGGCGACGGAGGTGCAAAGCCCAGATGAGATGGGTATGCAGGTCCAAAGGCCAAATTATGGCTCGTTGCATCTGTGACTGTCCTCAAATCCAGGTACCGCTGGATTTGAGGGTGGTCGCAGATGCAATGAGCCCACAATGTTTGCAGCATCCTATTGCCCAGGAGTTCCTCAGCTGGGCTGTTTTTCTTTTTTTTAGGCTTTTCTCCTTTTTTAAAAAATTTTTTTTACTACCTGTCAAATCTGAGATTTTTTAATGGCAGTGCAAATGGAACTGGTTGGCAGATGCAAGATGACAGCCCGCTGCAGGAGACAGACAAATTACCTCCAACCTCGGCTCAAGACACCCACAGACTCCCAAACAAAGGGAGATGGCGATGGGGGGGTGTAGCAAGTTGTCAGTGCTCAGTGAGGCTGCCCACACTGGACCATGGGTGCTCCGTGGGTGCATCATGTCTGCGGGCATCCCATGCACACCAATGCCAATGAGCCACACCGTTGGAAAGGGCTGTTGGGGATGGCACACGTGAGCATCCAACATCATATTATGGGTGGGTGATGCTAAAAGCAAGGGGGTTGTGGGGACAGAGCTGTCCCCTTGGAAGGCACACACCGAGGGTGACAGGGTGCTCTTTGCATGGTCCCAGCCACCCTTCGTAGGAGGGGCGATGCTGTTGGGCATCCCTGCGCCTGGCACCGCACCAGCTTTGCCAAGGATAGTAGGGACAGACCCAGGATGGGACCCTGACACCCTGGGGGGGACACGATGGCACTTTTCATCCCAGGGCCACATGGGGAGGAGGGCTTGAAGCTTGCACCTCTGCCTCGGTTCGCCTGGCCTGTGCTCTCAGGATCTGCAGCCCCAGTGGCCCCAGTTGGCTCCCAGTAGCATAGGCAACCAGGGTGGTCCGGACGGCGGCAGCATCACGGAGAGGATTTAATTGCTGCCGTGTAACCTTTGCGCCCCGTCCCACGTGCCGGCCAGGCGCCTGGCTCTGCAGCTCCAGATGGCACCCGGGAAAGAGTTAAGTCCGCTGTGATCAACAGCAAGAAGCAAGTGGTAAACAGTTTTTCTCTCCCTCTGCTAAATTAATATGCAAATTCCCCCCCCCACCCCCCCCAGCTCTTGCTTCGAAATTAGCGAGGTAGAATGCTTGGGCTAATTATGCATTCAAACGAGCAGGCTTCGTTAATGTGGCACTAAGAGGAGCCTGAAAATGATTGTGAGACGATGAAATTGAAATTGGAGCACGGCACTTCTAATGCATCTGGAGTCACTCTTGCGTGCCCCGGCAGAAGTAACCTGGCAGTGACCGGCAGCCCCTGCTGTCCTGCCCGCACCCGGGCACCCGTGGCCGCAGCACCCGCAGCACCCGCGGCACCCCACGGCACCCTTCTCCCACTTCTCACCTCCCGCTCCAAAACCAACCAGGTTACAAGATTTCCCAGCGCAGGGATGGAGAGGTGGGATGGCCCCGTGCTGCGGAGCCAAGCGCTGTGCACCCAGAGCTCCCAGTTTGGGGTGGGGATGGGGCAACCACCCTGGAGCATCCCCGGGATGCAGGATAGCGGGGTCGGGGTTAGGACTGATGGTGCCTCGGGCGAGCAGAGCAGCTCCTGGCGCAGCCCTCGGTGGGTCCATGCAGGTCCCGCTGGGTGATGCCTCCGTCAGCCTCCCGTGCTCCCACGGTCCGGAGTGTGGCTGGGAGCACGGTTCTCCTCCCCAGGCCCAATTCTGGCCCCCGAGGCAGCCGGCAGGGCCTGAGCATGTTTGGTAAAGCTCCACATGTACTGGTGTTCGGATGGATAAGCCTCTGGGTGGATAAACCCCTTCCTTCTCCTGGGGATGCTGAAACCCGATGGCTGCAGGGGAGTCATGGGGGGGGGTCCCATCCCCGTCACCACATCCCAGCAGGTTCAGTGCCCAGCAGTCCTTGGCACATCCCAGCAAGGACCAGACTGGCGGCATATCCACATCCATCACATCGCCCAGCCCACAGCACAGGGCTGGGTGGCATGGTGGCATCCAGGGCCAGGCTGAGGGTTGCTCCGTCCAGCGTAGCCTTGTCCCCCAAGGAAGGCGGCACCCACGGGGCTGGGGATCTGCAGAGGCAAAAGTGGGAGAAAATGTTGAGGGCGACAAGACAGACAGGGAGATGTTTTACACTGGGGATGAGCGGCCGTGGGCTGTGACAGACACATGGGATGACAAGGGATTCACGGGGAAAATGTCTCAGGATGTCACCAGCCCCGGTCTCCGCTGGGCTAACTGCTCACTGCTGTCTGCACGGGCTTGGGTTCAGCCACGCAAAGGCTAAGCCCAGTTTCTCGTGAGAGCCGGCAGCACCGTGGCCGCAGCCGGCTCTGCAGCCCTGACCCAGCAGCCGCAGCAGGACCAGCCAAACCGCCCCCCCCCCCGCATCGGGCAGCAGAGATGGATGTTGGTGTTAAATATTCATCAGAGGCGTGGATTTTACTGGAACCGTCCATTAAGAGGTAATGCACAATCTGCAGCATGCTCCCGGTAGCTGGGGCACACCGTGGTGAGCGGCTGGGCGGAAGGCAGCGGGGAGAGAAGACGGATGCTCCGGAGGAGGCTGCAGAGCCATGAGCCAGATGCACTGTTAGTAATCAATGAGGTACTACAGACTTTAGGCGCTCAACCGCCAGGAATAAATAGAAGAAATAAATAGACAAGGAGATGAGTAGCCCCCCAGAAAGGAGGGGAAGGAATGGGGGAGCAGCAGGGATGCAGACCCTGAGGAGACAGTCCCTTGGAGCAGGGTGGGATGCAACGGCATGGTTTGGTCCAGAGGGATGCTGAGCACCCTGGAGCGATGGCGAGCGTCCCAGAGGGATGCCGAGCACTCCCAAGAACATACCTTCGCAGAGGAGGCCGTCGGGCTCGGAGCAAACGGCCTCCCCCACTGTGCGCCCTGGCAAGGCTGGGGCGAGGGCAGCCCACCGGCACCAGGACCTGCCGCGGCCGGCTCTGCTCCGCAGCGTGCCCCAGGGTCTGGGCTGGCATGCAGAGGGGGTTGTTTTCCCCCCTCTCTCCGGTAATTTTTCCCTCTGACTATGATGCATAGCGGTGCTAATTCGGCACGTTGCCATTAATTCCAGCACAGCTGCCGCTCTCTCCCTCAAGGCATTTCGCTAATACTCAGCTTCAGAGCCTCTCAGCAAATTAACATCATTTGTTCTGCAGAACATGTTTTATTTCTACACTACATGCATAGCTTATTACTCCGCCAGCAACTCGGGGTGTGCGGGGAGGCAGCGCCGGCGGGTACAGCCCTCCAGAGCAAGCCCTGCTCCCCACTTCACCGTGCCCATCCCCAGGCAGGCGCAGGGATGGTGCGGCACAGTCGTCCCCCCCCGTGCCACCTCACACTGCTGTCCCTGACCCGAGTTGGAGCTGCAGGTATTTTCTGCCGGTACCGGGATGCTCTGGTGCTGTCGGTGCAGCCCAGGCTGGTCATGCAAGGTGGGATGGTGGCAGCGTGCTAGATCAGTCGCTGGCTGGCATCTCCTGCATCCCCCCCCCGGCCTGATGCCACACCTTGGTGCAGAGGGATGCTCCCACATTTATGGACACATAGGGGACAGTGGTGACAAGAGGTCCCTGGATGCCAGAACCAGAGGGTCAGGCGCTCAGCACCCAGAGCTGGGAGCCCCAGAGCTGGCTGTGGCAGAGACGTGTTCCCTTGTCCCCAGCTGGCACAGCCAACCTGCACCCCAGCACCCTCCTGCTGCCCCCCCCACGGCCACCCCCCACCTACCCTTCCCTCCTTGGGTTATTACTCTGCCTGATTAATGCCTCTGGAGTTTCAGTTAATGATCTTTGGGTGAGGGGCAGGAGGAGGCAGGTGTGCTGGGCCCCCACAGGCTCGCTAAGCGGGTGGCTGCGGGCAAAGGGACCCCGACCCCCAGCCCCCCCGCCGGCCGCGGGACCAGGCTGGGACTTGCAGGACGTGACGCCGAAGGGCACCGGCACCTCCTGCACTGGCAGCGCCAGCGGGAACGGCTCAGACCCTCTGGCAGCAACGCTGGGCTGGAGCAAAGCATCTCCCACATGGCTCTCGGTGCTGAGCCCCCCCCAGGAGATGTCGGGGCCGCTGGCGGCTGGTGCGAGCCAGGCAGGGTGTCCCGAGCTGGGCAGGGTGTGCTGCCCCCCACCCAACAAACCACAGCCTCCACCGGTGATAATTTCAGGTCTTTTGCTTTGATTAAGGTTATTTAAGCTTTTTACCGAAACATAAAACCTGATTGTTTGCATAAACAACCTAATTGGATTATAGTGCACAGCATCGCTAATGCTGCGGGCTGGCTGGGAGCCGGCGGCAGCACGGGGGCCGTGCCGGCAGACGAGGCCTCCGCCTCTGCCGCGCCTGGGGTGGTTTTGGCAGGGGTTGGGTGAGATGCCTCCCTGCCCCACGCCGGGGTGTCCACCCACCCGCCAACCCCTCCCAGCCGTGGACGGACCCTGCCTCGGGGTGGGTGACGGCCGCGTGGGGACACCGGCGTCCCCGGCACATTGGCCCTGGCTGCACCCTTGGTGATGCGACGGCTGCAAGGCGAGGTGGGACGAAGCCCCCGCTCCGGCACTGCCTGCGGGAGGAGGAAGAGGAAGGAGGAGGAAGGAGGAGCGGTGTGAAGGTGCCAAGCGGCAAGCGGGGGGTCAGGAGCCCCAGGCGGGTGGCTTTGCAGGAATGCTGCCTCGCACAGCGTTTCCATGGCTGGGAGCTGCAGAAGGCTTTCATGGCAAAAGGCGGAGAGGCTCCATGAATATTTCATTAGGAAAGCAATGTGGTGTGCTGCAGAGAACATCTGGCTGGAGTCCCTGGAGACCCCTGCCTTGTGCAGGAAGCAGGAACTGTGAAATATGGAGGAAAACGAGGGAGAGGGGGAGACGGGGGGAAGCGTCCCACAACACAGGGAGTGTTCCTGCCCCCCCCCCGGCTCCAAGGTGGGCAGCATGGGGCAGGCGTGGGGCTCTGTCCTCCCATGAACGGTGGTGCCGGGAGGTTTGCGTGAGGTGGGGAGGCTGCGGCGGTGCTGTCCGGCTGGTGGAGGGACCTTTTCTGATCCTTCTCCGTGGAACATTTTGGGGACTTGGCTGCAGCACGGTCTGCCCCTCGCAAGCAGGGTGCTGTGTTTAATCCCAATATCTGATGCAGGAACGGGTAGAGCTGCTCCTCCAGCCTGAAGTCACGACGCACGGGCTGGCTGCGGGGTGGCCAGATGCTGACAAGCCTGGCCAGCGATGCCTGAGCCTGGGGTGGGATGGGACGGGAAGGGATCGGATGGGATGGGACGAGACAGGATGGCTCCTCTTGCTTCACTCCACATCCCTCCCAGGGAGATGCTGATGCCCTTGAAGCTGGACGCTGGGGGCCCTGCCCTGGCTCCTGCAGGCGATGGGTACTGGGGTCAGGGACCCCGAGGGAGGTTTTTCCTGATGGTGCTTGTGCAGAGAGAACATCCCCAGGCACAGGGGTGCTGCTGGGCACAGCCCGGGTCCTTCAGAGGTGCAGAGCAGCAGGCGAGAGTTGGGGTGGTGTGGGGGCTCGGCATCGCCAACATCTGTGTTTCCCATCAGTGCCGGCTCCTTCCCCTGGTGCTGGCCAGGTTTGGCACTGGGGAACCCAGCCAGAGCCCTTTGCCTTCGCGTGGGTGCCGGTGGAGCTGCGATGCCACGGCGTTCCCAGCACACTGCTGCTGGCTCCGACGTTGCTCCTGCACCACGGGGCAGGCAACACGTTCACCAACCCGGACCAGCACGCGGCAGCATCGGTGCTGCCGGACCGAGGCTCTGCCCCTCCACCCCTCAGCCCCTTCCCCGAGGCTCCCGACACGCATTCACACCCCCAACCCCACGAGACACCCACCACCACCCGCAACCCCAACCCCTGCACCCAGCACCCCGCGACCACGACCCCTGCACCAGCGCGGCTCGTGGCCACGGGACCACGAGCATGCCGGCACCTCTCCCCGGTGCCCTGCAATCCTCCCCTTCCCTCCTCCTCCTCCCCAGCGTGGCGGTGGGTGCAGAGGGCATTCTCCGCCCACCCTCTCCTTCTCCCTCATCCCCAGGCTCGCCTCCGCGGCAGCCCCAGTTTGGGAGCAGGGGACCGTTCCCGCGTGCTGCTGGCAGGACTTCGGCTCACGCCCTCCCCGCTCCGCCGCGG
>NW_010973104.1:1820108-1824917 GCF_000737465.1 Haliaeetus leucocephalus | reverse complement strand
AGAGCGGCGGGACGGACGGGGAGGCCGCGGGCAGCCTGCACGGGGCTGAGCCGGCCGGGGTGTGCAGCCCCGGCAGCGGACGCGTGCACACGCAGCCTTTAAAACGAAGGCAAATACCTCTCTCCTCTCCGGCTCCATCGTCCGCTACCCGTCCCGCCTCGGCCACGCCGTTGCCTCCGCCGTGCTGCCCGTTCTCCATGTGTCCCGCGCTGGGATGGGCTGCCAGACCCTCCTCTCTGCCGCCGGCGGGTTTTGGCCCCGCGCTGCCTGCTGGCGTTTTGGCAGCGGCAGCCTCGCCGCTCCAGCGATGGCATGTGTCCATTTTTTTTTTTTTTTTTTTTCCCTCTCTCTCCTCTCTCCCTTTCACAATCCGTCCTCCCCAGCCTTCTCCGCCGGTGCCTCCGGAGCCGCCTGCGGTGCCAGCTCGCAGGGAAATTGGCAGCGAACGCGGCGCAGGGATCCTCCCGCAGCTGACGGAGCCCCGCCAGGCGCAGGCAGCCCTTCTGCCAGCCACCAGCCTTGGCACAGGGGGCCGGGGGGCCGCGGGGGGCTGCCGACGCTTGGCAGCCCTTCCCCAGCACCGCGCGCCCCAGCCGCCGCCACGGTTCGGCTGCCAAAAGCCAAATGAGGGGGGAGGAAAAGGGGAAAATGGCAGAGAGAAGAGCTGGCTTCGCCGTGCCCGGTGGCGGGGGACGCGCTGGGGGCCCCTTCCCTTCGCCACGGCCGGCTGGGCGACGTCCTCGTCCTTCGGCGGAGGGCATGGGAGCCTGGCTGCGGTGCTGGCGTCGCATGGAGAGGCTCAGCCCCGTCTGTCTCTACTCGTGCCCCCAGCCCAGCTGGGAGAACCCATCCCGGGGATGGCAAGCGCCGACGCAGCCCGGCTCGGCGATGCTGCGTGGCGAGCACGGCTCCCGCAGACACACCTCTTACCCAGCATCCGTCTGCCGCGTAGGGGGGCCCGGGAAATTGGGAAGGGGAGAGCGGAGGAGGGACTTCTGGCGATGGGTGGGTGGTTTTGGGGTGCCCTCCGGCCGTGCGTTGCTCTACACGGCCACCTCAGCCTCGTGCGACGCGGCATCCCCACCCCATGCCGAAATCCCGGCCCTGGCGGCGCAGTCGTGCCATGGCTCCGTCCTGGCCAGACATCGGCACTGCAGCAATGCCCGCCTCTCCGGCTTTTCTTCCCCACATTCCTGGTCTTGGCGTCTTTTTTAGAGGGAGAAGCAGGAGCGTGGCTTGAGCATCCACCGTAGCCCAGGTGGTCCCGGCACCGATGCCCCAGGAGAGTCCCGGAGGCCGAGGGACACCGGTGGGGACGGCCAAGCGGGAGGCAGGGGACGGGCTGCCAGCCCAGAGCCGGCCCAGCACCCTGCTCAGCTTCACCCAAAATAAGTCGTTTACCGAGAGCCACATTTATTGGGAGCTGCAGGGGTGCTGGGGCTGCCCCGCTGCCCTCTCCCCAGCCCCACGGCACAGCCCCATGGCACAGAGCACCGGGAGCGCCGGTCAAGGCACCAGCACACAGAGACCTGCCTGCCATCACTGTTTAAAAGGTTTACCCCCTAATTGGGAATGCCTTTAATGGGCTTGGTAGGAGACACCAAGAGCCTTCCACGGGGCAGGTCAGGGCTGTGCTTGGCCCACACCGGCCCCAGCCTGGACTCCTGCCATGCAGCACCCAGTGTCCCTATGCTATGTCCCTATGCATATGTCCTTATGGGTGACACATCCCAGCCCAAGAGCCAGCAGCTGGGGATGCAGCAGCTCCCGGGATGGCGGTGACGGTCCATGCCATAGGAAGAGCCCCAGGAACCGTCTCAACGTGCCCTTCTGCCCGCACCCCCCCGTCCCCCAGAGGCTGTACCCCGGCCTGCCCGTGTCACACGTGCGCCTGCCATTTCCTCAAATAAGCAGCTAATCTCCATCAATCATAATTTCGCGCAATTATCATAATAGGGCCATTTTGCACTTATCCTCGCCACGTGACGCAGGAGGCACTTACGGCTCCACTTCACGCCGAGCGTCTCCGAGCTGCTCCCGTCCCCGGGGAGTCCCGATGGCAATCGCGTCCCCCACAAGCTCCGGGGGACAGACCCGTCCCCTGCCCCCCGAGCGGATGCTCGTGCCGGGTGGGATGCGGGCACGGGGGGATGGTAGCCGGACCGTGTCCCCTGGCTCGTGCCCTCGCACCACTGCAGCAGCAGCACAGGGGTTAAACCCCGAAACGGGGACAGTTAATCCGGTTTCTCCCACCATATGGCCCTGCCGGCCAGGCTCCCCGCACCACGGCAGCCTCTCGGTTGCGCCGATGCCATGCGGCATGTGCGCGGCCAGCAGCCCCGGCTCTGACCCTCCGCTGGCTGGCGGGGAGCAGATTAGGGGGGGCTGGGAGGTGATGAGGCACGAGGGCTGCCGGTGGGAGATTAGGCACTGGCAGATGGATGGAGATCAAATGTTTCGCTCCACCTTGTTTACTACTCCCTCCTCGGCAGCGGCTGGGGACCCCGGCACAGGCTCTGGTTCTGTCCCACCTTGGGCTGGGAAAGGACAGGGCTGGGGACATGGTGCCCGCAGCCTTGGGGTGTCCCAGCGGGGATGGACGGGCTCCCCCCTTGCCGTGCTCCGTCCTTACCCCAAGCAGCATCACGGCGGCAGTCCCCTGTGCCCCCATCCCGTCCCACCATGGAGTACCGGGTTGGAGCCGCCAGCAGCCGTGGCACTCACCCTAAGCTCCCCGTAACCCAGCGGTGTTTGCGGTGTTTGCACCACCATAGTAATTACTTTCCTTTTTTTTTTTTTTTTTTTTTAATAAATACGGATGTTGCCACAAGTAAACTCTAATGTAATAAAAGCTTTCTGCTGGATCCATAATTAATCAGCAAGCTGTGTAAGGTGGGGGGGTAGCAAGTGGAAAACCCTCACGCCAACGTGGGCCACAGGGCTCGCACCCAGCTGGGAGGGAGGTGACAAACCACGGTGGCAGCCTGGGGACATCCCAGTGCCCTGGGGACCATTGCAGCAGCCCTATGAGCCCGGGGTTGGGGGGTCTGTGGGTGGGCAGGGCTGCAGTGCACCCAGGTCTCTGCTTTTGCAGTGCCCGGCTGCTCCACAGCAGCTGCAGGCACTACGTATTTTGCTCCCAGCTGTGACGGCACATCTGGACTGACCCCTTCCCCGATGCGTTGTCCCCGCCACCCCAATACGGAGAACGGGGCCAGGCACCGCGCATCTCTCCCCGTGCAGCCAAACACTGGCACAGGGTGAGCCAGCATTGCCACTGCTGAATAAACCATAACCCGCTCCCCCAGCACTGGCAATGACCGGGGCTGGCTTGGCACCGCTGCGGAGCAGCTCTCTCCCTCCCGGCCCCGGGGAAGCAAACTGCGGCCCCGGCAGCCCCCCAGGATGGACGGCAGTGCCCGGGCGCTGCTCAGGGCCAGGGCTGAGCATCGTCTCCGGGGATGTGGCCGACTCCAGATGGCCAGTGGCCACCAGGTGCCGGGGGACGGAGCGGCAGAGGGTGGCTCGGGGTGGACATCTGCTGTGCACGCGGCCAGCTGGCCCGGCAGCCTGCCACGGTCGTGGGGGGAGCACGGCCCCGTCACCCCCCCGCCCCAGGGATGGGGGTCCCTGCACAACCTGGAGGGGCCACGTAGTCGCAGAGGAGGATCCTGCCTGGCGCACGCATCTGCGACGACTGTCACAGCCCTGTGCCCACACCACGCACCCTGTCCCTTCCAGCCCTGGGACCACCGCAGGGATGATGGCACCCCACTCTCGTCACCCCTGCTCCCCCTCGGTGGGGTGTGGGGGGGTTAATCCCTGCAGCCTGCGGGGACCGGGGGAGGCCGGTGACAGATGGCGAGTGCGAAAAGGAGAATGAAAGCGGCGGTGGCAGGGTGGTGGTGGGAGCCGGGCACATCTGCAGGGCAGCACGTGGGCACGGGGCACGCTGAACCCTCCCTGGTGTGAGGGAGGGGTCCCTCCTGCAGCAGCTCCGCACAGGGGAGCCGTGCAACGGGGAGCAAGCCGTGCAACAGCCGTGCAACGGGGAGCAAGCCGTGCAACAGCCGTGCATTGGGGAGCCGTGCAATGGGGAGCCGTGCAACAGACATGCAATGGGGAATTGAGCAGTGGTGAGGGTACTGTACAACAGGGAAGGAGCTGTGCAATGGGGAGCTCTGCAACGCGGAGGAAGCCGTGCAACTGGGAGGGAACCTTGCAGTGGAGAGCCATGCAACAGGGAGCTGTGCAACATGGAGGGAGCCGTGCCACGGGGAGCCATGCAACGGGGAGGCGTGAAGTGGGGAGCTGCGCATCAGGAAGGCGTGCAACGGGAGGGAGCCATGCAACAGGGTGCCGTGCAAAGGGGAGGCGTGCAACGGGAGGGAGCCATGCAACAGGGTGCCGTGCAAAGGGGAGGCGTGCAACGGGAGGGAGCCGTGCAATGCGGAGCCATGCAACGGGGAGGCGTGCAACGGGGAGGCGTGCAACGGGGAGGCGTGCAACGGGGTGCCATGCAGCACGGCTGGCGCGGGGCTGGCGGGTGCAGGTCCCATCATGGCCGGGCTCTGCCCAAGGCTGGGCTCCCGTCCTCGCTTCCGCTCCCAGCCCCGCTGCGCCTCGCTGGGCTGCCGGCCGCCGGCCCCGGGGTGGAAACACACCTGAGGGAGGTGGGTGGGGGGTCACCCCGGCCGCCCCGCTTCACGCGCCGCCGCGCACAGCCGGAAAAACAAGGCTCCAGCAGAGGAGCGGGCTGCGGGAGGGGGACGGCGCCGGGACACGTGCCGCCGGAGAAGGGCCGGAGAA
>NW_010973104.1:1748070-1819974 GCF_000737465.1 Haliaeetus leucocephalus | reverse complement strand
CTGTGCAGGGAGTCCTGCCCCATCCCACCACGGCAGCACCCCTGTGCCCGTCACCCACGGGTGCACCCAGCCGCGTGCCACGTCTTGCCGGCGACTTGCCGGGAGAGGGTCCAGCTGTCCCCCGTTGCTGCAGGGGCGAAGGCAAATCTGCAGCGGGACCGGCCAAAAATAATAAACCGGGCTGGGTTTCCGCTCGGCACCGTGGGGCTGCGGTGGGGGTCGGTGCCGCCTGGCTGTCCCGTGCCGAGGTCCCTTGCCGGCTCCCGCCGAGCCCCTGTCCGAGCTTTGCTCTGGCCCGGCTGGGAGGTGCTGGATGTGGCCACGGAGCCGGAGCGGGAGGAGAACGTGGTGCTGCCGTAGGCGGGGAGCTCCAGCTCGGCCGCCGTGTGCCACCGTGGTGGCCTTTGCGTGTCCCTGGGGGTGTCTGTGTGTCCGTCCCCCCCCTCAGGAGGTGCCGTGGGTCCAGGCTCCGCAAAGCGGGGGTCCCGGGCCGTTCCTCAGCCTTGCCGAAACCCAGCTGATCCCGGGCAGGGCTGCAGCTCCGCGACGTCACGGATGCCCGCCGTGACGTCAGAGGATGCCGTGGTGATGCCGCAGGGGGCTGCAGTGACGTCAGAGGCACGCTGCGGCGCCAGCGGAGGACGCCGGCCCCCCGTGCACGACAAGCCCCACCCCCTACGTGGGCGGTTTGGGGCCAAATCCCCATAAAACGGGTGTGGGGCGTCGGAGGGGGGGAACGTTTAGGGCGCGGAACGCGGGGGCCGCGTTTCCGCCGGAGCCCGTTCGCGGGCGGACCGGTCCCCCGGTGCGCGGTGCCGCCGCCAGGTGAGGCCCCGCCGGGGCTGCGGGAGGAGGCGGAGGGGGGGGGCCGGGGCTCCGGACCCCTGAAGCGGGCCCGGTCTTGTCCCGTTAACCCGGGCCTGAGCCTTGAGCCGGTGCTTTTGGGCCCGGCTCTCCTCCCCTGCGGGACCCGCTGGCCTGTGGCGGGTCTCGGCCGCGGCTCCGGGCCGGCCCCGGTCCCTGCGGGAGGGTGGGGGGGTCACACCGGCCCTTCGCTCCCTTGACACGGTGGGACGCTGGCGTGTGGCAGCGCTGTGCCTCGGCTCCGGCCTGGTGAGGCCAATTTTCATCCTCCGTAGCTTGGAAATAATGGGGCGAGGGGGTTTTTCCTGCTGCTGCTGTGAGACGTGATGTGGGTAGGGTGAAGGGCAGAGAGTTGGGGCGAGAGAAGAATAAAGCCCGTCCTTCTCGGGGGAGACACGGGGCCTGCAAGGGCTCAGCCTCATGCCTTCCAGCTCCGCCATGCTTTGCGGTGGGCTTTGCCATGCCGGGAGCTGCTGTGAGCTCCCCAGCCGCTTTCTTTTCTTACTTGAGCCATAGAAAGGTGGGGGCTGAGCCTTCCCTTTCAAGGCGGCAAACGCTCATCTGCTGCGCCGCCATGATCTTCTGCCCAAGGCCCCCAGCGACAAACTTTGTATTCCGGTATGCTCTGCCAAAGTTTGTGTTACCAGCTATCCCTGAGCAACGTGTGAGGTAAAGAAAACAGCCCCTGGCGTTACTTCTGCCCGTCCCGAGTGTCTGCAAGTCAGCGCACGCACAGTCAACGCTAGTTCTCTGAAGTCCATAAATGCACAGGCCTGGCTAAAGGTGCTGCTGTTTATTGTTCCATTAAATCTGGACTGGCGCTGTGGTGAAAAGGGAATAATGTAATTTTTGGAAGGCGCTGCTCTGAAGCAGCAGCTAACACCTGCTCTGGAGCCGTATGAGGAAGAGCGAGTACGCCAAGTGCACTTAGCTGCACTGGGCTGGAGCACGGTGTGATCCTGGCAAACGGTCGCTTCCAATTAATGCCCTTCTTAATGTCTGGGGCATTAACATCTCGCCAGTGAGCTGGCCTTGGGCGTGGGTTAGGAGGAGGTGGTTTGATTTAGGTTACAAATGGTATTGGCTCTTTATATTTTAGTCTCTGCAGAGAAATGGAAAGATGTCATGCAAGCTTTTTCATGACCTGTTTTGTTTTTTTCCATGCTGATGGTATATGTCATGAGTGCACATGGTTATCACGCTCTGGGTTAAAGCCTCTCCCCCTCCCAGATGTTTCCGCACTAAATCACAAGTTTCTTTTGCAGAAGCAGAAATTGAGGTCAATATGCAAAAGAAAATATGTGCAAAACCAATGTCTGGCTGGAGAAATGCTCTGAAGGTGGATGGGAGAAACTGTGGGGTTCACAGCTATGTCTAGGCAAAAATAAACACTCGCTGCTGTCAGCAGGTGCTGCCCGTGGACATGTCTGAGCAGCCTGAGCTGGGCTAAGCCGTGTTCAGCTTGTCCCTGAGTAGCTGCCAGTTCTCTGGATCTTTTTAGTTTCAGCTCCTCCCCATGGTGGGAAGCTGAGCTAGGAGGCTATTTGAGTTGAGCCACACCACTAATAGGCATTTATAAGAAAATTTGTAAAAAATCAAGTCATTATTGCCAGCGTTGAGGAAGTGTTGCATACACTCTTACAGAGTGAGAAGTTGTCATCCTTTGGCTGTCTCCTCTTGTCATAGTATCTCTCTGGGGATGCTTCATGGTGGTGTTTAATAGCAGCCATTAGATAGGCCATGCAGTAAAGCCATTTCTCTTCTGCCACAGCCCTGTTCTTTCTTCTCCGCTCCCCTGTTGGTGTCGGTGAAGGTCTCTGTATGGAGAGGGTGCTTGCTTTTGCTGAGCTTCCAGCCAGAGCTCCAGGCTCTGTGCAAAGGGGCGTTAGGATTCTTCTGAAGCATCTCCTCAGTCCTCTCAATTTATTGCTTCTTCCTCTTGTCTTTGGTGTACCAGTTGTCTCCCCTGCAAAGTGTTCCTGTAGTCCCCAAGGCTTCCTTCTCCCTGTTATATTCTTATGGGTTTTGCACTGTGCATTAACTTTTTTTCCCTGATGTTTCTGTGAGATGATCCAGGTAGAGTCCAATACTATTACACAAACTTTTCCCTTTGAAAAAGAGGGGATGATGAAAAGAGGGGTAAAGTGCAAACTTCTGGTACTTCTCGCCAGTTACTGCAAAAGCTTTTTTGGTAACTTTTCCTGTGAGTGGATAGGTTGATATCATCATGCTGTCTAAGCACAAAGGCAGAATGCGTGCCGTTTGTGCCAGCCCGTGATCTTCCTGTAAAGCCTTTAATGGTGCTGGTACGCCTCCCCATTTCTTTCTGGAGACTTTCTCTTAATGCCTCTGTGCATCGTGTCATCTCTGTGGCGGAGTGGCTGGGCCAGGCTGATGGTTGGGCTGGGCTCAGATCAAGCTCTGGCTGCCCAGGTGGAGCCTGGTGCCATGGCTGAGCTTGTTCCGATGCTCTGCCTGGCTCCGGGTGCTGCCAGGTTGGTACTTTCAGAAGTGCCATACCAAACCCACAGGTCAGTGTGTGTGCGGCTGCGGTTCCCTGCTGCTGTTTGCTGGGAAAACCAGCTGCTTGGCATGGGGAGGGCTCCTGCTGCCTGCGGCTGTTCCGGAGCTGTTAACCACTTGGTCTGTCACGTAAGAGCTTTTGAGCTGAAGCAGTGTTTGTGATGGATGACCTGTCAGGTGGGAGGGTTTGGGCACTTCCCTGTATTTAGATGTGCTATTGCTTGAAAGAAAGATCACACAGGAAACAATCTTCCACTGGGCTAAACCTTAGGAGGCTTGGATTTCATGTCTAGCTCCATGCTGCCTAACTGGAAGCACAGAGCAAGGCAATAGTTTACCAAAGCAGTGGAAACTGCAAATTGAGAGCTAGGTACTGTTGTAATTATTTAATTTCTTTAAATGCTGGTCCCGCTGAGTTAGAGTGGCACCTCAAGTAGCCACTACTTAGTGGCCTAATACTACTGATCGATGAAAACTGTTTCATAATTTAACTTAGACTGGTTTTTAGGGACATGGAGGCTGTGTAGGGAAGGGTCTCTGTCTCCTGTTCCATCTGGGCAGGGCCTAGCGCACTGGGGATGCAGCAGTCTGAAGCATAAACATTAATAATACAGTGGGTATTATTCAAATGAAGGCTGCCACTTTTCCTTTGTGGGAATAAACCCCTGGGTAATTGCTGCACATACTTATCTGTTCCTATAATTGCTTTCTGCAGAATCACTTCAAAACAAGCGGTGCTGGCAGGATGCTGGTCTCCCTGCTCTTCCCCCAAGTGAGCCGGCCGCTTCGATGCCTCGTCCAGGACTTGCACCGTTGCAGATGGGGGTTGCATGGGCAGAACAGGGCTGGCTGTCCTCGCAGGGGTCTGCAGACTGTGTGGGCAACCTACAGCAGTGACGTTACCCCTGTCTTCACTAGGGCTTTGGCTTTTGGTGATAAAATCGCCATTGTTGACCAAAACGGTGAGCACACTTACAGGGACCTTCTCAGCCGGAGTCTACGCTTGTCCCAGGAGATCTGTAGAGCTCTGGAGTGCTCCAGCAGGGACTTGAAGGAAGAGAGGATCTCATTTTTGTGTCCCAATGATGCCTCATATGTGGTGGCCCAGTGGGCTTCCTGGATGAGTGGGGGCATAGCAGTGCCCCTTTACAAGAAACACCCTGTGCAGGAACTGGAGTACGTGATTCAGGATTCGCAGAGCGCTCTAGTCATCGCAGCAGAGGAATATGTGGGGAAAATAGCCCCTAGTGCTGAGAAGCTGGGAGTCCCGGTTCTGCCGCTTCTTAGGTCTCGTAGTGATGAATCTGCAAGTCATGCAGCAGTGGAAGAGCATCCCTTGACAACCTGCTCCTCATGGAAGGACAGAGGAGCCATGATAATCTACACTAGTGGGACAACGGGAAGACCGAAAGGTGTCCTCAGCACCCATGAGAACGTACAAGCTGTGGTGAGTGCCGCTTTCCCTCTGCAAAGCTCATGCCAAGTTACAGAGGTCTTGGCCTTCAGAGCTGATTTGGGGTTGCAAACCTCAAAGCATGACACACCTTACCACAACCGAGTTCCTGCGCAGAGCTGTGGGCTTGTATCTCAAAAGTCCTCAACCCTTTTGAAGTGAACACACATGAGCGTGTTTGAGGCTCTAAACCTTGTCCTTTTGGTGTTGTGGTGCTGCAACTGCAGCCAGGAGCAGGTGGACTCTTCTCCCTGCTTTCCTGGAAAGCAGAAGGGATGAAACCTGTTGTAAAAAGACTGCTTTCTTTACAGTTTGCTTTTCTTTACTGTGACTAGGAAAAAATCTGTGCCCCTAATTGGAATATAACTTAGCCCAGCCCAGTACAGTACTGTGTGAAGTCTGTGCATTATTCAGCTATATATCCCCAAGGCAAAAAATCCATTAGCTCTCTGAGCCAAAAGGAATTAAAAGTTTGAATGAGCCTGCTGACTACCTCACCAGTTGGTTATCACTGCCTGCAACTGATAGACTCATGCCATTAGGGAAAAAGGGCAGGGAATACATCGTGCCTTACGGATGCCTCTGAGAGCTTACGTTGTTCTGGGTGCTCAGATACTGCAATGTTGGGAGTGGTATGAAAGCCTTGATGGATAGAGCCAGGGCTTGGCTATATTGGGCAAAGAATCTGTTCCCTTACAAATATGCTGATCATTTGGGAGGTGGCCTGAGCAGTCACCATCTTTTGTGCTGTCTTACAGAAAGCCTAAAACCTTCTCCCTGCCCTGTGGAACAGGGTTGTGAATGACATGACTAAATTCCACTGTTCAAATGCTTTTTTATTTTTAGATGGCTGGAAATAAGCTTTCCAGTTGCTAACGCTGTGCTCTGAAGGTTATTGTTCACCCAGAAGCCTGAGGTCTAACGCTTTAGACAATTATCCCTTCATAGCAGAGTATTTTATAAGCTTGATATACTAATTTTTTTTTAATAACATGAAGCCTACTATATCTGCCAGCTCTGCATGTGCAGTAGCAGGCTAATAATTTTGTAGGCCCTGCTTAAAATAATTGTTGACTATTTCTCAGAAATGAGGAAGAATTTTGCTGCTGTATACGAAGATACGTACTGATGAGATGCAGGAGGAATTCCTCTTGTATTCTACTGTTGTGGTGGGAATTTTGCTTGTGCTGACCCTAAAGGAAAGATTTTTGTGCCCAAGTGTTGTTCCAGGAGGTCTGGGATTTCTGCTGCCAGCTGTGCCCAGGGGATCTGGGGCCCTGGATACCTTGGGCTTTTCAAGCAGTGGGAGTCTTTCCTCCTGCCCTAACACTGGGTTATATGTTTTCTTCTGCAGACCACGGGGCTGGTTGAAAAATGGGAGTGGAAGAAGGAGGATGTTATTCTGCATGTGCTGCCTTTACATCATGTCCACGGGGTGATCAATAAGCTCCTCTGTCCTCTCTGGGTGGGAGCGACATGCATCATGTTACCTGAATTCAATGCACAGATGGTAAGCCTGGAGGGATTGCGCATTGTCTTTGAAATTCAGCAGCAAGACCCCGTGCATTGTAATTAGAGCAACTTTGGAAATAAGTTCTTAAAGAATTCCAGCCTCTTCAGCCACTGGCTGCATGCCATTCACAAAGTGTCTGTTAAAAAACACTCTTGGTTGGACACTCAGTCTGGGGTAAACGTGCTCTTCTGGAGGCTACAACTTGTTTAAGTGTGACGTATGTAATTGTAACGCTACACTGCCCCTCCTCATGATGTTGAGGGTCTCTGACTGGAAGTGGGCCCTTCTACGTACCCACTTAAGAGCATCTGCACCCAGAATGAGGGTTGTTAATTTTCTAGTACCAGGAAAGGTGGAAATCCTGGATTTTTCTCTTGCATGTTAGTGGTGTGCTGCTTGAAGCTATGCTGCTTGTTGGCATTTTTAGTAGCTTGCATTTCCCCTTTCAATCCTATGTCCTCGGTGCTTTGTATTACATTACATGACAGAACACAGGCTGTAGAGTTTCTTGCAGCCCAGGTAAGAGAAATACTGGTACTTATCACTTGCATGGAAACATTGTTCTTCCTCTGTGGAGAAATGAATGTTAACAGATCTCTTGGTTTAGACTCAGTGATATGACAGAGTTTGCAAATCAAGACCTTCTTGCAGCCTTGCAGGAAAGGTGGCAGGAGGGAGACCTTACTTCAATGCAGTAGAGACATGCTTATAATGTTGTTTTCTAGTTGAGACAGGAAACACCAGTCCCAGTGCTCTGCTTCTCTTCTTCCTTGCTGCAGTGGCAGGCTGCTGACCTAAAGAGAGGAAGAAAAGGGACTAGAAACAGGGCAACCAACAGTAAGATTTGAACAGAACAGTTTCTACAGTTACCGGCCCCTGGGATCCAGCACCGTTCATCTACGTCTCCCAGTGTTGTGGGTGGTGTGAGAGATGTTGGAGTGTCACTGTTAAGGGAGCAACTGGATTTTCAGGTGCTGCTGCCACCTCATAGCAGAAAGAAAACAAGGGTTTCGTACAGAACTCCCTGGGAAAGTGCAAAGAGTCTGTCAAGCCTGTGCTTTGTAACTAAACAGGCTGCTTTACCTGTTTATTCATATGCTGGGTGGCCTTGTCACACTGAAAAGACAAAGTGCAAAGGTGTGGGATACACCGAGAAGCCTTTGACTGTTCTGTTGTCAGGCGAGGGTGAGCCTGGGCTCTGATACGAGTGGCTGCAGGACCATGTGATTCTTTGTTGCTTATTTCTGCTTCTCAGAGAAGCAACCACAGAAAATGCACGCTTCCTTTCTTGTTTCAAGATGGCCCTGACACCTGAACATCCAGTTGCTGCCGGCGCACTGACGCTTTGGCGGGGAAACAGCCCCAGAATCCTGGAGGGGCAGCTCTGCATTTGCATTTCCAAGGTAAATAGGTAGGATGCTATGGTAGAAGAAGGCAGGAAGGTCCCCTGGCAGCTGTAGCCAGGGCTCTCTCCTCGATGGTCGCTGCCAAAGTGTCTTCCCCTGTCTTTAGGTTGTCACCCCAAAAGCTCAGGGTGCAGTAGGGACGTGTGCCCCACCAAAGCTGGAGCTCGGAGCATGGCCAGCCCTGGTGATGCTGGTGAGGTGGCAGAAGAGCGTGCTGGTAGCCTGGAAGCAAAGCCAAGCCCTCTGGAGGGCGCGTTTCTCCACGTCCTGTGCCACTGGTGATTGATTGTCCCTTATACCCTTGTGTTTTTCTCTGCTCTCTCCAGACATCTGCAAATCAATGAGCTGACGTTGAAGGATGGGTTCAGGTGCGGGGGAGCGGGACACCCCGCCTGCCTTCTCTGATCAAAGCTCTCCCCCAGACTTGACAACCAAGGGCAAGCGGGGACAGTGCTGGAGGGCGTCTGCTTGACCCTGGAGGTTGAACTTGGGCAGGGAGGTCGGTGTGGCAAGCGTGCCTGCCGCCACGAGTGCCGTTCCGAGGGCTCTCAGGTGCATTCGGGCTCTGAAGGACGTCATTTGCTTTTTCTGGGGTTTTTTTTTTTATTCCCTTTATTTTTCCGAGGGCCTCCCCTGGGAGCTGAAAGTGGTTTGATCGACACTACAAAGAAAGCACATGAGGGTAAATAAGGCTTTCTTGTGGAGTTTAATGCAAGCTGCCTTTCAGTTCCAGTCTATTTTCACCAGCTGTTTACAAAATGCCCTTTGCTACTGAAATCAGCTTTCAGAAAAGCAGTGGAGTTTCAGTGGAGGATTTTGCAAAAGGAGCCTGAGTTTTGCTGTGTGCTTTTTTCTTTCGCTACACCTTGAGAAAGCAGCCAATTATAGTGTGATATAAAGAAACTCGAATGGCAGCTAAAACACTTGACAGGCTGATCAAAACAAGGCTAGGAACTTACTCTCAACCTGCTGCAGACATATTTAGCCTTGAGTGATACTGGCAAGGGTTCAAGAGAAACCGCAGCAGCATGCCCAATGTGTGTTTGGTTTCTAATCACTAACACTTCATTATACAAAATAAATACTTTATTATTACAGTGTTTATTAAATTACATAATTTGCGGCGTGCCTTATAGTCGTGGATACAGATGCCAGTCTGGTTTCGGTAGTGGTAATAATGTTCTTTTCTTTTTTTCTTAGTTAGAAGACGTTTCAAGCCCCAGACCAAGGCTTGCTTGTCGTTCCCTGCAGTGCAGTGTTAGGAGGTGGCATCTTTCAGATCCTTCTGTCTGTTTTTGGTAACTGTCCAAGGAAAGGTTAAAAATCAAGACTGTGGAGTAACCCCAGTGTCCTGACCAACATCCACTCTCTTCCTAAAACAGCATCTGATGTCTGTGGCTGCACGCAAGCTATTGCTGAGGCCACAAGGGCTCATTAAAGTGTATTGAGATGCCTCAAGCGTGAAAGTTGCTGCATAAAATCAGATTCTTTTTATTAAATGAGGACATCCATTACTTTGCACTAGCTACTGTACATGTTATAATTCACTTTATAGCACCATCTGTTAAGACTGTCTTGCTTAAGCTTTTTGTAGCATCTTTTTATTGTAAGTTATTAAAAAATATGGCTGCATCTATTAATCACTTATTAATAAAGGGTTTATAAATGGGCCCTTAATTTCCAGCGTTACAGTCCACTTGTACATGATGTGCTAAGTCCTTTGGTGCGTGTACTCCTTGGGGTGAAGTGTGTCTCCACGGGCAGCCCTTCTCGGGCCGCTGCCTGTGCTCCTGCCTGGAGACCATGGGACTGGCACCCAGTGCTCCTGCCCGTGCTTCTGGTGCTTGGGATCGATAGCGCTGACTGTGGGGAGAGAAATTTCAGCGCTGCTATGAGCGTGTGGACTTGGAGCAGGCAGGAGAACAGCAGTGAGCCTTAAAGTGCATTCCTCCCAGCAGCTGTGTGGGGCAAGAGTGTTGTTGTGATGTTGTTGGGTTTTGGTTTTGGTTTTTTGTTTGTTTGTGTTTTCCAAGGGTGAGGACTGGGAGGGCAGAAACCTCCTTTGGAGCCAGAGCAAGCTGCAGCCTAAGCATCCCTATATGATCCTTCCATCATAACTTGCTTCCAAGCTAAGTTTACTTCTCCAGCTGCACTGTTCCTGTTTGCAGGCAGCCAGCATTTCTCAGCTGCTTCTGAGCCTGGTTGAAATGCCTGCCTTTTTTTTTTTTTTTCTTATGCAGGAGTAGAAATTTTAAAGATGCTGGATTTGTACAGTTTTTGTGTAAATTGGTGGCCAGAGGAGAAGAGATTAATGCCTCTGCTTAAGGAAGGAGTGCAAGGTGAGCCTTCTCCTTACTGGGCATTGGAGAAAGCCCATGACCAAGTGCTTTTTGAAGGCCTCTGGAGCATCGGGCTTTGCGCCAAACAGACACTAGAGCATCCGTTCCCCAAAGACTCCCTCTCTCCATCTCCCTTCCCCGCATCGATTCAGTGACGGCTGCGAAGGCTGAGCACACCCTGTGGTATGACTGTTACTCAATGGAAATGTCAGCGAGTCTGGAGAGAGAGACCCAGGGGAAGTCATGCGTCCTCTGCGCCGGTGCTCTTGCCGTGACAGTCACACGTTGATGATCCCGTTCTGGACTGGGACCTGGCTGCGCTGGGCACCCTGCGGACAGGAGTCTTTCGGAGTGAGTTGTGAGGTCAGTGTCTGCTTTGCAGGATCCTATGCTGAGGCTTTTGGCCAAAGTGGATCCACCCTGAGTTTGAACAACAGCTTTTTTTTGCCTTGGACTACCTCGATCTCTCCTTAAGGGAAAGATGTTCTAATAGTAAAAGGCTCCCTGTCAGCTCTTCACATTGATAAATGTGAGACTGGATCCCAGGAGATCTTTCAGCCTTAAGTATGGAGTGGGAAGGTGGAGAAGTATTCAAAAACATGAAGGAAAAACCTTGCTCTGAGTGATAGGGGAAGCTTATAGAAATCTCAACTTGGCGTGACCTAGTTGTGGCGTGCACTGCCCGCTTGCCTCTGCTAGGCAGGTTTCGAGCTGTGGTGTGCTGCCTGCAGAATGACAATGCTGTCTGTACCCTGCAACTACTTCCATGATAAATATGCCAAGATGCAGATTTAGTGCCCTTAAGTTCCAAAAGGAGCTGTTGTTTTGGTGCCTGTGTTACTGCACGTCTGACTTAAGGTGCCTCCGAGGATCAAGCCCTCTAAAAATCATACCCGGTTTTACAATGTCACACGCAAAGCCATCAAAATCATTAATTTTATTTGGACCCTTCTTTCTAGGCATTTGGCCTGATGGGAATGATGAGTGCCCAAAGCTAGTGTGTGATTCGGGACTAATTCCCCCGACATGCTGTGAGCGTGCTGTCACCCACGGCAGCTTTTTCCCGTGGTGGGAGGCTGCCGCAGACCTGATGCTTGTCGAGCTTGCATGTCAGGTGTTGCTCGGGGGTCACTGCTGCATCGTATGGTTGTACCCCTGACTTCCTCGTGAAGACCAGCAGCCTGTGCTACATCTGCAAGCAAACTGTTTGTCCTTGCTGCTGCTGTTATCTGTGTGGACCAGGCTGGGCGCTGATGCTTTATACCTTCACTGGGCTGTGCGGGGAGATCTATGGCTCGGCAGTCACGGTTGCCTCTGGGAAGGAGAAGTGCGCACCGCAGTGAGCCTCTCCCCTTGATATGTCAGTTCTGCAAACATCACTCTGGGCAGCTCTTTTAGTTTATTTAAAAAAAAAAAGGCAAATCCAAGCAGAGGAGTCTGATCTCCAATAACCAAACATGGCTAAGGCGCTGCTCATAGCATGCTGGGGATTGCGTCTCCCATCCAGTTTCAGCTGGAGAAAGGCAATTGTCTTTTCATCCGTTAATGGGAGGCTTCAGAGGAGTAATTTTATTTCAGACTCAAAGAGGAGTCGGTGGAGGGAGGAGCAGGTCACTAGTGAATGGATTATGTTTGATCACTTCTCACAGACCTGGCTTTAAAAAGTTAGAGTTTTTCTTCCCGTCTCCCCAGATCTGCCGTCTGTCCTCAGCATCTGTTACGGAGTAATGTCTTTTGATGTGTGTAGGGAAATATAAAAAATGGAACCAGAGCCTGTCATATTTACTTATATTACCAGGTCCCAGGGAAAGCACTTGCTCCTTTCAGTATGCCTAAAGCATAGGAAGGGTTTAAAAGCTTCAGCCTGGAATGCAGAGGGGCCATCAGACTGCACTGATGAATAAATGATTAAAACCAGAGTCATGCAGAGCGCAAACAGTTTGGGGTTATAACAAACATGAGACGAAGCCACCAAGGGCCCAATTTCCCTTTGAAGAGAAGAATGTTTCTCTCTCTCTGCATATTGCTCACGAACCATCATGGCTCGGTCCTTAGCAGAGCGTAGAGCTCTCCTTGATTCTCTCCCATCTCATGTTGTGCCCGTCTGCCTTTGTTGGGGATAAACCGGTGTCGGACGTGGGTGCGTGGTCCTGCCATCCCTTTGGTGATACTGGAGAGTTCTGGGAGCTTTCTGTCCTTGGTGTTAGGCACAGGGTCTTGCCAAACGACGATCAGGCTTGGCTGCAGCCGTGTTGCTGCCTGTTGCTCTTGCAGATGCTCCGAAAATTGCAGGCGCCCTTTTCCTCCCCGGCAGTGCTGCCCGCATGGCAGTGATCGGTGCAAAACACAAACCCATCTGCCCAATCAAAAGGGAAGTAAAGGGATGATTTAGCCTTGCATTAGGGGTATTGTTACTTTTGAAAAGGTTTAAAAAAAATTCAATAACAACTGAAAATGATACAATAACTTTATAGAAGAGAGGAGCTGTAATATCTGTCAATACAGGCAGCAGCACGGGCTATCTATTATCCGTTTGTGATCTGATGGGAAAGTCCATGCTGATATTCACTTCCTTTTCAGCTTTTAGGTATTTTTGCCTGCATCTCTTCTTGCCGCCTTCTTTTCTTTTTTTGCATTAGAAGATGCCCAGATGTTGGTAGATATGGTGTTTTCTGTCTAGTTTATGGCACTGCGCATCTCCCTCTGAAGGTGAGGCCTCTGTAAAGGAAAAAAAGTTACTGCCTTTTCTCCTCTGAGCTTGTATCTCTTGCTTCAGGTGATCTTAGCAGATATGGAGGCTGGTTGGGAAGGCTGCTGTATGGAATGACCATCTCTTGGAGCAGCTTGCGTGTTCCTCTGTCCTCATTCACCATCTTGCCATCTGTGTGCTGGAAGAAATACGTGGGAAAAATCTTACAGCTGTGTATGTTGTTTTGTACCTCCTGGCGTAATTTTTTCCTTTTTTTTTTTCTTTTCCATTTACTGATGGCAAAATCCCACTGGCCAGCCCATGGAATTGTCCAGATATGATTTTGTGCAGTGGGAGGGGAAGAAAATCAGGAATGTCAGGCTGACGGGAAGGCTGTTGGGAACAGAAGGTCTCCCACTTCTTTGCAGGCTCAGGCAGCCCTGTCCTGTAAGCCTGCCCTGGGCTTTCACTGCTGTTATGGCTGGTAGGAAGCTGTTCCCACTCTTGCTGTCTTGCAGTTAGAAAGTTTTTGTTTCTAGCCCTCGTTTATCTTAAAAGGAATCTTGGTCTATCTCCTGAACGTATTCCATCAGAAGACTGCCGCTTCCCTTGTGTCTGGTGAGCGCTCGGTGCAAAGTCCGGCAGCCCTGGCACACAGTGTCATGTTTGCCTCTGGAATCCGTGGCTTTTTAAAAGCACTTGGTGTCCTGAGGTATCAGGTGAGCAAAATAAAATGAAGTGATGGGCTGCCAATACCCTGTCCACAGGTAATTGATGTGGTGATGGTGACACATGGGATAACAGAAGAGGAGATTGATTGTGCTGCTCTAAGCCTGACGGTGTGGGAGGATGCTGTGTGCTGGAAGGGCAAAGCTGGCCTCTTGCTACGAGGCTGTCCGAGCCCTGGGATTGATTGATTAGTCCCAGGTAACGAGACTTTCCCAGATCCTTCTCTCAAACCGTGAAGTTATAGTTATAAAACAGAAATAGCTGTTACAGCTGGCTGGGCAGTGACAAGCTCTCCGGACAGCTCGGGGTCTGCGGAGGGCTTGGGGCTGCCAGCTTTGTACCATGGCTCAGTGCTTAGTACCATTAAAACACATGGGTAGGATCCAGATTTGGCTGAGCAGGAGCAGAGCAGGTGGAGAGGTTTGGCTGTCAGCAGATCACCCCGGCAGCTGGTGGCACAAATCCAAAGGCAGCTGCTTATCTTCAGGAAGGGGCTGTTGCTGGGGCGAGTTGGACTGACACCGAAAAAGCTGCTCCTGTGGCTGGAGTGGTGCTAGGGAGGATTTTGTCTAGGGCAGGAGTGGAGCAGGCGTGCGAGGAAAGGGGACTCTGGGGTGCAAGAGAGATCTGCTGTGTTTTGGAGCAATGGTTTGGGTTTTTTTTCCAAATCCAAATCCGTGTGAAAATAACTGTGCTGTGTGGCCAGACTAGAAGTCTGCCTGTGCTCCTCACAGCTGCTCTGGACTTGTGAAAGCAAAAAAAAAAATCGAAAAGCAAGGATCTAACAGCCCCAAGCATCTGTCTCCCTTCAATTCTTTTGGCACAGTCCTGATCCCTGCTTTTCATCACACTTCTCTCCCTGCCCAAGGCAATGGCTCTCGGGAGCACGAGGCTGAGGAGAGCAGGTCCGTGCATTCAGCCCCTGGCTTTGGAGAGGTCCTTCTCCATCCTGGTGCCTCGAATGAGAAAGATATTGGGGGGTTGAAGAGAATAAGATCTTTGGGGAAAGAGGCTGGGAGGAGTATGGCAGGGGTTAGATCCTTTTAAATGCAATTTTGTCTATTCCAGCTTGCTTTAGGGAATCGTGCTGGTAGGTGGGGTTTCTGCAAGGAAGTGTGATGTTCCCTCTCTGGGCATGTCACCCGTCGGTCTGGGCAAGTCATGTTCCTCCTCTGCTTTCCCTGATGCTGAGGGGATCTTGCGGCGCTCATGTCCCAGCTCCGGAGGTGTCCGGGGGGTTTCCACCTTGTGCATATGTCTCGCCCCGTCGAGGACCATCTCTGGGCTGGGAGGCAGCATGAAATCCCTTCTGTTTGGTGGGATGGTGCCTTTGTTGGATGTGTCCGGCTCTATTAAGAATAACAACATGGTGGCGGTGGGTTGGTTTTTTTTTTAGGAGCTGATTGTTCTGAAGCAGTGGAGTGAGAGACACGGGGGGAGGCGGTGCCGGTGCAGCGAAGTAGAAAGTAATGAAATGGAGCCTGAGCGAGCGGGACGGAGGGGAAGGGGGCAGAGTGACAGCATGAAGGAGAATCACTTGTTCACCTTCAATCAATTCCTGCTTTTTCTCGCCATCGCACGCGCCTGTGTGCAGCTGAGCGTGCGCGGGCAGGGAGGGGAGAGGCGGCGCGCGTTGTCAGGAGCTGTTAGGAAATACATTTGTCAACAACGGGGCAGGGACCGGAGCGAAAGGAAAGAGGCGGCCGTCACCGTAGCCTTTAATTTATTGATGACTTTGGATCGTTCCTGTCTTGGGAAGAGCTTATCTAGGGGGAAGAGTGGCGAGGTGTGGAAGGAATGGGCCCAATTGCAATATTTATGGCTCCTTCCCGTTGCTAGCTGCTCCCAGGAGGGGCTGCTCAGCCAGGGCAGCAACCGGGGGGTCACTTAGTCTTCATCCCCCCCCGCCCCAGCAGAGCTGGCTTCTGGAATTTGCCCCCATTTGTAGTAGCCACATGTTAGCAGGAGTCGCAGCTGAAGAACATCCATCCCAGAGGGACGGTTCCTCTCGGGAAGAGCGGGGTTGGTGTAGTGGCCCTCCTGGCTAGCTGCTGTCTCCTGGCTACAGCTGTTTTACCTGTGGTTTCTGATGGCTGATCTGAGCTCTCTGGGAGCCCGTCTCCCTGCGCCTGCTCACCAGAAGATGACCATTTCCATTGCAGTGGAGTTTCACTCCCAGTTAAAGTGCGTGATATCTCTCTTCCCAGCCCTGCCAGCCATCTTAAAAGCATTTCTCCCTCAAAGGTTCAAGTCTGTGGGCTCCCACCTGTGTATCACGTTCTTTGCGTGTGGCTTAGTGCCTTTGCAAAGAAGAGCTCCCATGCTTTGAAAAGCTGGTGGCTTTGTGTAGCCTCTGAAGAGTTGTACGTGATAAGGGAATTAATTGATTCTGCCACAAGCTTACGTCTTCATGAGCAAATTCTTGGCTGTAACATGATGGTACTAAAAATGCCATTTCCATCATCTTGTGCTTATTGAGAGTGAAAGCATGTGGGTGATCCACTGGTAGAATGAGGAGGTTGAATATTGTGCTTTGGGCAAGAAGGGCATGATGAGGGTTGGGAGCCATTGTTCTGGACGTGGATGAGGTGCACACACCAGGCTTCCAGTGGTTTGTACTTTCCAGAAGTCTTAGATAGCAGAGGTTTGACTGTTTGCGACTAGCCCGGGGTGGCTTTGTTTTGGACAAGCCTGTTGCACTCCTGTACCTCAGTTGCCCCTTGCACTGTATGAAGGAGCAGTGGTGGGGCTCACTGCCCTGTGAGGCGTTTGTAGACCCCTCGCTTGTGAACCTCTTCAAAGATGTTGAGGAGTTAGCATGGACAGCGCTGACAATCACTTCCCTCTACAATTTACATTGAGGTGTATTTTTATACATGTGTGTTCCCTTCCTTTCTAGGTTTGGAAGAAGTTCCTAAGCTCCCAGGCTCCCCGTATCAGTGTCTTCATGGCAGTGCCCACTATCTATGCCAAGCTGATAGAGTATTATGACAAGCATTTCTCTCAACCACAAGTCCAGGATTTCGTGCGTGCGTTTTGCCAGGAGAACATCAGGTAGGTGAGCGATGCCCCTCTGGGCAGGGGCTGCTGGCGGCTAGCTGTCCCCACAGTGGATCTGCCGAGATTTCTTTTTAGGATCACCTCTTTGCAGTGCTGATTGTTGTGCTTTAGTGTCTGTTTGACAAGAACCAGGGTGACATTACTTACATGAGCCACTCTTGCATGGTAAAGCCAGGAGGGGTCTGCATGCTCGTTATATGTGTCACCCTACAAACACAAGACTAAGGACTTTGTCCTCCAACCCAAGTTTGTAGTGCAGTATCTCTTTTAGGAGGCTGTCCCATCTTAATTTAAAACCCATATCGGACAGAGAATCTTCTATATGTGAAGAACATCCTTGGCTGCAGTTAAAAGGCTTTGGGGGCTTCTGGCTTAAGGTTTGCGTAGGAGCAGCCTTTATGTAACCCTGTGTCAGACTGCAAATTCCCTGGAGCAAAAGTGATCTTGGATACTTTCTTAAATGGGGTTTCATTGTGCAGGTTAATGGTATCAGGCTCAGCAGCCCTGCCTGTGCCTGTCCTGGAGAAGTGGAAGAGCATCACTGGGCACACGTTGCTGGAGAGGTATGGGATGACTGAGATTGGGATGGCGCTTTCTAACCCTTTGCATGGAGTCCGTGTCCCAGGTAGGAGTCTCTAGAGGGTGCACACTGTTTGGAGGCATTTGGCTGTGAAGTGTTCTTGGGTTTTCTCATCACAAAGAATATACGTCTAATTGCCATTTGTCATGCTTGAGGAGCAGGCTGTGGTAGGAACAATGATGCTGGCAGGGGAATTGGCCTTGGGAAGCCAGGAGGAGGCATGGGTATGTGGGAAGTGGCTGGGTTTCTCTGGGATCACTGGCCATGGTGGATTGGCAAAGCTGTGTGTGCAGAGCTCACAGTGGTGCACGCTGACCTGACCAGCTAGGCTGGTTCTGTCCAGGAGGCAGAGTCCATATTGATGGTTTATTATGTCCAAAGTGTTAATTCAAGCGCTGTGATGGGACTGCGTCTTCAGCTCCTGCTCTGTGAAATTGTATTCGTGTGTGGTGTTGACACAGGATTCCCCACGCAGCAGCTCACGTCCAACCGATCGGTACTGAACATTTAAAATAGGATGTCTGCTTACTCTTATTTTAGTGCAAGTTTCTTGACTCTTCAGGAATTAAAATTGTCACACCTCGTTGTACACTCTGGTTCTGTTCTCTCCTTGTCTTTCCTCACTTCTCTTAGGTACACTTTGTGACTCCTCTCAATATCTGTACTTTATGTAACCTAGAAATAAATTGATCTGAAACATGAAAAATATAAAATGCCCCCACCCTTCCTTTGGCTAAAAACATGGCCATCTGTCTGCTGAGCAACCCAGCCCACCACTACGCCACCTTCTCCTCCCCACATGCTGTCTGTGCATGCATGGCACCATATGCATCATCTTGGTCTCCGGTGTCTTGGGGGACCGATGTTACCCAGGGGGACTCTCCTGGGCATTGAGGCTTCCCACAGCACTCCAGTCCCATGGGATGCAGTAGCTGTGCCCCTGCAGGGATTGCACAGGGAGAGGAGAAGCCGCAGCTCCCCTGCAGTGGCTCCTCCGCCTGAGGACAGCTCAGGGACAGTGTGAAATACAAACTCTAGTTTACTTTTGCAGAGTAACTGTCGTTCCTCCACCCCAGCTCAGCCAGTCTTCCCTTCCTCCAGAAGCCCCATCCCTGCAGGCAGGAGAGGGAAGCAGGCAGGGAAACAAGATTCCCACCTGCAGGAGCTCGAGCTGTCTGTGAGCCCCACGCCACAGGGTGACGGTGCAGAGATCATTTCAATGTCCCTGTGGCCTGGTTGTGTTTGCTTTTCATTCATCTTCAGGAGGGGAAATGAGCGGAGGCTCTAGAAATTTCCCAGGAGACAAAAGGAGAACGGAAATAAGACTGAAAGTAACATGGGCAAGACAGACGTCGGCACCCAGAAGGGCAGCTCCTACTCCAGATCTGGGTGGCCGTGCTCCTGAACAGAGCTGGGGTAGCGTCCCTGAGGGTACCGGGGTCTGCAGGGGAGCTGGGGACAAATCCTCTCGTGCAGCTACAAGCAGAGGGGCTGGGGATAAAGGCTGGCTGACTGTCACTCCAGCCACTGTCCAGGGGCTCGCTGCAGCCCCAAGAGGGGAGAGAAGCATCTCACAAAGATGTGGATCAGCGAGAGACCTTACAGAAAGAAGGCTATAATTGAATAGGCTTGATTAATTTATTTCAGGAAGTGTCAGTTGGGAAGCAGATGGGTGAAGCTGAGGCATAATTTACTGGAGCTGTGAAAAAGCTTTTGATATAGTACCCCATTAGAGGCTGGGATGTAAGGTCACCAGGTACCACAGGGCATCCAGTGTGAGAGAATCAACTGAGAGTCAAATGCAATGATGGGCTGGGAACAGAGGCTGGGCAGGAGGAGGAGTGAAATATCCAGAGAAAAAACCTCAGACGGCTCTGGTGTACAGGTATACTGGTGTTAGAAGTACAGGCGGTGGTAACCACAGACTTGCACGCTGGCCAAAGCGGTTACTAGCTTTATTTTGAAAAAAGAGCGCTGCAAGCGTGACACTTTACCCCATGGGTAGGTCCAGGGATCCTCACACTTACCAGGGGATTTCTCCTGGAGTGAAAGCAGCACACGTCCTTCTCTACTGCTTCATGAGCCTCTGAGGAGAGGTCCTGGGGCTTCCCTTGCCCACTTCCACCCGCTTGGTGTGGCTGGGGAAGGGTCGAGTCCTCGGAGCCTGCCTGTCCTGCCCGTGTCACCACCGGTGTCTCTGGCAGTGTGACACGGCTCTCCACCCACAGCACAGGTCTGAAGGGGAAGGGGAGGGGGCTTTAATTTCCAGAAGAAGAAAAGATGAAAGATTTGAAAGATAAATGTTTGCTTGTATATGGTTAAAACCCTGCTTAAAATGCCTCTGTTTTCACCAGCTCTCATTCTAATCCCCCCTGGTGCTGTTACTGTGAAGGGAGATGAATAATTCATGGACGGAGAATGCCTCACTGGGCCTAATCACCACTTTAATTGGAGGTTTAGATCAGAGGCGGCTAATAGCTCCTACAGCGGGGACTCCGTGTATTGTTGACAGTGAGATCGTTGAGTGCCTTATCGTTGGCCTGTTTCAATTCTCCCAGGACACCACCGCACATAACAGCATCGAGGTCCCCAGATACCGAAGGACACAGACCGCAGGGCCAATTAAATTTATCTGGGAAGAGCTGACAACTTTTTTAAACAGAGGAGAACTGGTGAAAGAATAATAGTGTCACTCCTTCCTGACTGCAGCCTGGCTGATGCCGGCTGAGCTGACACCGCGGGCATGTTGCCAGCATTTCTTAACATTCAGGAGCCTGCAAATTGGAGAGCTGGGAGGGAGCGAGAGGGGAAGGAGCAGGGATTTGTCCCCAGTTTCCCCTTGGGGTTCTGGCTGGGGACAAAAAGAAGCCAGTGCAGAATGTCGACCCCTTTCTGATCACCCTCGATTGCGGTCTTGGTGAAGCCAGGACCTCCGGTGCCGTTCCTTTGGGAAGGGGCTTAACCTTCTGCTGACCTGTTGGAGTCAGCACGGTGTGTATCTTGACACAGCAGATGGGCCTGAGAAGCTCTAGTCATTGGTTTTGCACAAATTTTATTAATACTGTCAGGTTCGTGTAGCTCTAATCAACATTATGAGCATTTTCAGCCTTTACAGATGTTGATTTCCAAGTTTGTGATTTTTCCTAAATACCAGAAAGCCTTTTCCAGACTGAATATAAGGAAACAGCTCTCCACGAGGGACTTATTTTACACATTGGTTTTACTTTAGCCAAGTAGGAAATAAATTGATGGAGTTGTATTTTGGCTGGATCTGAAACACTGTATGGGGGACACACTGCCTTCTCTGTGTCTTCAGATTTGTTTTGACAGTGCTGTGCTGATCTTTGGTATTTTATTCTCAAGGACCGAGACTAGAAGTGAGCACTAATCATTGAGTCCTGCTGCCCCTGAATCAATTACATTTCTGCATTGAGGTCAGTAGCTTGCATACAGGGAAGAAGCATCTTCCAGGAAGACATCCATCTGATCTTGATTTGAAAGCTTCCACAGATGGCAAGCCTGTGAGAGCCTGTAGCAGTTCATTGCACTGGTTACTGTTCCCTGGGATGAGCTTTGCAAGACTGACTTCACAGTGTCTGCCCGCTGTCCCTTGCCATGTCTCACGGGCAGGTTGGCGACTGTCTGCACAAGGCATTTTTCACACTGGAGAAAATGTTCCCATAGAAGTCTAGAAGTTGGCTTCAGCAAACTTGGCATGCAAACGTTTAGGGTGTTTTCCATGACTTGTTACTTGCTTTGAGTCCTCCTGGAGTCTACCATGGCAAGTACCAGACTGTTTAAAATACATAAATACCTCTACATGGCACCTCCAGGCACTTCTCCTGGCACGTGCTTCTCTGTCCTTACTGCAGTCCTCTGTCTCTGACTCCTGGCAGCGTCTGGCCATGAGATGAGAGCAGCCCAAGCGATGCTTGCGGTAAGAGAAGGACCTGGCTGCGTGTTGGCTGACCTGAATGCCGAAGGCAATTTCAAGCTGAACAGACACACATCACAGAACTGCCACGTCGCTTTCTGTTTATTTCTTGCCAGATTTGCTAATTGTTCGGGTAGTTTCGCTGCAATAAAATCTCACTCCCTCATAGCCCATCTGCTCTTAGCTGATCCTGCAGGGATGCCATAAATCTGGGCTACGACGACATATCTATTTCCATGGCAACTGACCAATGTAGCAAACAAAATCATGATGTCACAGATACCAGATCTCCAGGGCTTGAACAGGAGAATGAGACCAGGATAGGAAAAATGCCACTCAACCCAAATGCCTGAAATTTAGATGACAAGGGGAAGGCAGCGCTGAGCCCTGGGTCCTGCACACCCTGCTCTAAGGACTTTCCAATGTCAAGCTGATCATAGCAGAGCTAGAAAGCATCAACAACTGGAAGGTCTCCAGGGGAAAAATTGATCATCTCTTAAAATAAAGAGTACACTTACTGATTTAAGCTCAGACCTGTCCAGTTCCTGAGCCACAGGTTGCTCTGTGCTGACGTCCCTCTTCCCACTCACAGGGGATGAAAGTCACAGGCATCGTCTTGCAACGAAAGCCGTCTCGTGCCGTTGAGATGCAGAGCGAAACCTGCTGAGCCAGCAGATGCCCATGACTCCTGGTTGCTGCTGAGCCTGGAGCCCCCCTTCAGACAGAGGTCGCAGGAACAAAGCTGCCCTTTCTTCTGTGCTTTCAGATGCTCACCAAGAAGAGCATGGACTAAACCAAGGGGTGGGAATGCTGCAGGTTGGGGAGCTCTGGGTCGCAGAACCATCTTGGAGCTTAATAGCAGTCATTTGTGACACTGTGTCAGATTCCCTGGCTTTGAAAATTGAAACCTGTGGAAGAATGGTGTGGTTTTGATCTCTGCTTTTCTCCTGTGATGTTTTATATACAGTGTATTGATGTCTCATAAAACTGAGATAATCCCTTGCAATTCTCACACTGTTAAGCCTTTGCCTTCTCTGTCAGGTCCAGGCTATAGAGAAGCAGTGAGCCACTGTGGTAATCATTGTGCTCTTTCTTTTCACGTCTTTGTGTAGGTTTCATGGTGCCTTTTTTTTTTTTTTTTTTTTTAAAGACAGCTTCATTACTGAGCTGCGAAGCTGTGCTGATGTCTTCAAAGACTGGCCAAGAGAGACTGTTCAGGGCTGGAGACACATTTGTTTTCCTAGGCATTTCCAACACTGCCTGCTCAGCGAACAACGGTGTATTGCACCGCAGTGACATTTGCATGCAGACATACGATGTGATCGAAGCCTTCCTGAAGGGTAACCCCCTGCTAGGAAGTTCTTTAGTGCCAGCACAGTCTGCAGATGCCATTGATAGACGAGCAGCTGCTCTTTTGCATCCTTGATTTTGTTGTTTCCCAGAGGCTGTCCACTGTTTCAGCCTTTTTTTCTGTTGTAGGTTCTGTGGGCACCCCGCTTCCAGGGGTGGAAGTGCGCATTGCCACTGAGACCTTGAAGAACGGTGGTCGTTCCTACACCATCCATGCTCAGGGAGATGAAGACAACACACAGGTAGTGCTCAGCCATGTTCTCTGCTGCTTCACTTTGTCTCATGAAAAGTTCTCTCCTCCCCAGCCCTTTGAAGCCCCAAGGACTGAGGCTTGCACTGCTGTTATTCCCAGGAACTCAGTGATGCTATTCAGAGCTTTCTCTTTCTTGTATTCTTTTTATGGGTTACTATAGCCGTGGTGCTTTATGGACTGCACAAGTGTCGTCCTTGCTGCACAGATGAACAACATCTGAGCGAGAGCACGCCCTGTGTGGGAGTGGGAGGGGAAGGCTGTGGTATGAGGGCTATGGGCTATGGTGTAAGAAGATGATACTGTGTCTGCTGAGGCTATTGATGCCCTAGAGGAAGGTGAGGAGTTAAGCAGTGCCTGGCCTTTGAAAGCCAGGACAAAAAGTTGAAGTCTACTGCAGAAGGTAAGAACAAGGAATAGAATGGAATTCAGGTAGACCCTGCTCTGATCTAAAGAGTGACTAAATATCTGCAGTCTAGAGGAGAGGATGAGTGATTTCTCACCCTAGAAATAGGGTCTGTGTTTATTTCACTGGGTTGATCAGGGGTGCAGCAGTGAGAACTGGAACTGGTGGCCTTGGAGCTTGCATTCACTTCAAAATAGTGCAGGAGGAAACCTGTCAGGTTTCCATGAAAATCCAGCTCCACGCTGAGCTCCAACCACCAAGTGATATCTGCACCAGCAGTTCTGGTATCTCAGAAGTCAGATGTCCTTGATGGTGAAGCGGTTGGGCCCCTTTCCCCATGAGCTGCCCCTGTGTTAGTATGCTGTGTGTTCCCTGCTGCAGAAGCAGCCCCCAGCCCAAGGTCCAGGGTGTCCTGCTGCCTCAGCCCCTTTCTCTCCCCACAGAAACGGCTGAACAGGGTCTGCATTCCTGCCACATCTCCTTTGCGCCCTCATTGCGGGTGCAGGTCGTGTTGCCTCCGGCAGATCAATAGCCAGGTGATGTACAGGCTCGGCTGAGTAGATAGATGCTGTATGTGTGAGAGAAATTACGCCGGCAGTCGTGTGCGTCGTGTGGGTGGGAGACAGGCAGGCATGAGATTCAACCTGAAATACGTGGCTTCACTCGTTCCTCTGGGGAAATAGCTTCTCATCTAGCCACGTACATGCCAAGGGTTTGAGAGGAGCTTCCCAGTCTGTGACAGGCTATGCTAGAGACACTGCTGATGTAAGTAGTGGTGAAAGGCTCGAGAAAGCCTTTTTTTTTTTCTCTAGATTATCTGTGCTGGCAACCATGTGTGTGGGTTGTGGTCAAGCTGCAGCAGGTTTCATTCTGATGCCGTAACGGAGCACTGGATCTCAGCCCAGATGTGCAAAACAAGCACAGGGGAGAGCTGAGAGGGACCACTCTGGCCAGGGATTGTGGCTTTTATTAAAAAAAAAACAAAAAACAAAAAAAAGGGTTGCTGCTCTTTACTCTGTGTCACTGCCGTGGTGTGTTTGAGCAGTGGGCAAAGCAGGAGACCTGGAGCAGCCTCCCCGGTGCAGCACTCAACACGTAGGAAGCTGCGTCCCATTTTTATCACTTCACTGGGTGAGTGTTTTGTTTCACGGTTTTGTCCCCTCATCCTGGAGTTAGATCTTGGCCTTTTTTTCTCACTGGTGTGGAACAGAAACATGAAATACATGTCCATTTTAATAATGATCCTATAATGCTTTTTTTACCCTAAGGGATCCCTAGGTACTTTACAAATTAGGTCTCAGACACAAGAATCCCCAAAGTGCCGCTACTTCCGGCATGAAATGTGGACGTTGTTCTTCTGAATTATGAGAGGAAAAAATGCGTAATTTTTTTTTCTGCTCAATACTCCTTCCCCTTCCTTCTAGTTGTATTGAGTGACTGGAGAAGAAGGGGAGCCCAGATGACCTGTGTCTGGTGCTGGAAGCCCACCACCCCCCAGGTCTTCAGAGAGCTGAGACTCATATAACTCTTCTCCTTTCTCTGGCTTCAGGCTGCTTGAGTTTATATTTGAGGCAGAGGAATTGCCCTTTTATCCCAGCCGTTTCTCACGTACACCCTTCAGCCCCCAGCACAGGTGGCTGAGGTCCACACCGACATCTCACAGTGCTCCCAGGAGCTCCCACCAGCGCTGGCATTGGCCCCACACCCCTTGCTGATGGCTGGTTTTCAGTCATGCTCTCCCTTGGGTTTTTGTGAATGTTCTGGTGAATTCTCAAGACATCAGCTGGGGAGGGTGTGGGGAGGTGGTAGTTTGCCTCTCGGTGTTGGCCGATGGGTTGGTCCCTCTCTGAAGGGCTGTCCCCATCTCACCCACCTTGCCCCAGCTTAACTGGGAGTTTCTTCAGGCTGAAGGGAGGCAAATGGTCCCATCTGCTTCGGGCCACCCTAGCAGACAGTGCCTGGATGGGTACCTCTAGGACATCCACAGCATTTCCAGGAGCAGAGCGGAGCCGGCTGCCTCTGTCCCTGGGACTGTCAGAAGGGCTGTGGCAAGAACGGTCCCCACTCTCAGTGTGTCTTGGCACAGACGGACGCGTGGAGATGCCAGGAGTTTGGTTTTTATATGGCCTGGGTATGGAGTGTGACTTTCTATCGCATGGCCATGCTGGCGGGCAGGTGGCAGCCGTGGTGGCACGCTTCTTCTCCCAGTGACGGTGTAATTTAACTGCTTCACACCTGCAGTCGCAGGCAGAAAGCCTCACCTGCTGCCTGTTCCTGCCCTGGATGCTGCTGCTGGCACACTGTGTGCATCATGCTTCGTTAATAATTTATGTCAGAAGAGAGTACGTCAGTGGAATTTATTTAAAACAAGGAGGATCTGACAGTCCGAGTGCTCATCATGCTCCACCAGTCAAAGAAAGGTCTGGCTTTGTTTAAAATCTGCTCCCCCATGGTGGAGGGGCTGTCCCTGGGATGAGAAGATCTGGTCGGTGTCACCCTCCCTGCCTGTGCCACCCGACAGCCCTGGCGTGGCCTTTTCCTTGCCTCTTATGAGAAGGGATAAACAAATACTTTCTCACCTCCCTCACAGGAGGGCTCTGAGGCTTCCAGCATGTTGGTTGAGGGCTGGAAGGTCTGTGGTGTGGATGTGCCAAAGGCAGAGGGGTCCTGGTGGAAGGACAGTGGTGGTGGGACCAGTGGCAGGAGGCACACAGCCTTCCCAGCGCCCACTCTGCTCTGGTTTGATATGAGCATCCCCAGCCCCATCCCTGCTCCGGGCATTTCTCTCTAGTTTGGCATTGATACTATGAAAAATTACCAAATGTCATGTAATGGATTGCTGGAAATAAACACCTCGTGGCAGCCGGGCCGGCACAAGGAGCGCCTGCCGTCTGCTTCAGTTATATGACTTTCAGGGCAGGGACCTCTCTCTGTGTACGGAAAGCGCAGCGCACATCTGTGCGGCTGCACAGATAATAATGAAACTGCCAAGCCGGAGCCGGTCCTGGCTGCAGCGAGGACACAGGGCCGTGGCGTGGGGCAGCCGTGCTGTGGGGCGGCCATGTCCGGCAGCACGGAGGGCTAAGGACGAGCACGGTGGGGCAGATCTAGTGGGATGCTGAGCGCCCCGGTAGGAGTTGGGCTCCGAGCCATCTCTTCTCACCAGCCTCTCGGCTCCTGCGAGCAGGTGATCTTCGTGCTGGGGGTTAGGCGCATTGTCAGGGCAATCTGCAAAGCGTTCACACCTCGGCTCCGCTGTGCAGAAACCCTCCTGACTGTGAGCAGAAAGAGCGCCTGCCTTTGCCAAGGAAATTATTTGCTTAGCTGTACGGAGCCTCACAAGGTCACCGCCTTCCCCACTCGCGTCGGGCTGAGGTTTCTGCCTTCTGCCCCCTCTTGACAACAGAAGACAACAGACTTTCTCCGAACTGTTTCTTCCCCACTAACACTGTCTCTCCCATTAGATGCTGGGGCACCGCGCTGTTTCCTTTCACATCATCACCCTTTGGACATGTTTGTGCATCCTGCCGCAGTGAGATGCAAACAGGAGCTCGGCGGCATCGTGGCGGTGGCAGAGGAAGGCGTGTGGGTGGCAGGAGCGGGGAGGTGGGGAGAGTTTCTGCTTTGCCATCCGGTAAGTGCCTGAGCTTGCAGCAGGGGACTGCTGTAATTTGCAAAGCTGGTTTCTGGCACACCCTGAAGATCAATAATCTACTTAGCTGAAAGTTTGCTGGATCTCTGTTCTTCCCTTCATTTTCTCCCTTCCCTTGATGAGAGTGCTGGATTCCTTTCACGCACGTGCTCCAGCCCTCCGATCTCCTTGCAGCTCTCATGAGCTTTGTGCTCTGTTGCGTCCAGTTTGCTCAGGTTTTCTAGCTGGCTGTCATGCCGCTTCCTTGCTAATTGTTGCTGCACCTTGGGCTGCGAGCTGGTTTCCTGAGCTGACATGGAGCCGTGTGTGATCGGGCTGGCGGCCGTGCCCTGCCTGAAGCTGCATCGTCACCGCCAACACCGAAACAAGGTGCTCCAGCCTGGAGAGATCCCCCAGCCTGATGAGATCCCATGACTGCAGGGTCCGTTCCCAGCCGAGGATGCTTTGCAACCTGGTGTGAGATGAGACCTGCACCCTCACACGGTGTCCCCCACCTCCTCCCTGCGCAGGAGCGTGGTGATGCAGAGCGTGGTCCCCTGGAGAGATGCTGTCCTTCGAGCCCTCGGAGAAGTCCTTCTCCTCCCGTACATCCCTGGGGAGCGGAGGTGTGGCAGTGGATGTCGGGACAGCAGCAGCTTTCCCTGCTTTGAGCCATCCCAGCTATTCCTCCTGTAGCCACTCACATCTGAAGCAGTTCCTAAACTTTTAAGCTACCTTAAGCAGCTGCCTGTTGAGTCCATCTGACACGCTGGAGGGAAGGGATGCCATCCAGAGGGACCTTGACAGGCTTGAGAAGTGGGCCCGTACAAACCTCATGAAGTTCAACAAGGCCAAGTGCAAGGTCCTGCACATGGGTTGGGAAATCCCAAGCACAAATACAGGCTGGGTGACGAGTGGATTGAGAGCAGCCCTGCAGAGAAGGACTTGAGCTTCTCATCAACCAACACCCCCAACATGACCCGGCAATGTGCGTTTGCAGCCCAGAAAGCCATCCATATCCTGGGCTGCATCCAAATCAGCATGACCAGCAGGTTGAGGGAGGGGATTCTGCCCCTCTACTCTGGTGAGACCCCACCTGCAGTACTGCATCCAGCTCTGGGGCCCCCAGCAGAAGAAGGATGTGGACCTGTTGGAGCGAGCCCAGAGGAGGGCCACAAAGATGATCGGAGGAATGGAACACCTCTCCTATGAGGAAAGGCTGAGAGAGTTGGGGTTGTTCAGCCTGGAGAAGAGAAGGCTCCAGGGACACCTTAGAGCAGCCTGCCAGTACTTAAAGGGGGGTTATAAGAAAGGTGGGGACAGACTTTTTAGTAGGTCCTGTAGTGATAGGACAAGCGGTAATGGCTTTAAACTGAATGAGAGTAGAGTTAGATTAGGTGTAAGGAAGTTCTTCACTGTGAGGGTGGTGAGACACTGGAACAGGTTGCCCAGGGAAGATGTGGATGCTCCATCCCTGGCAGTGTCCAAGGCCAGGTTGGACGGGGCTTTGAGCAACCTGGTCTAGTGGAAGGTGTCCCTGCCCATGGCAGGGGGGGTGGGACTAGGGGATCTTTAAGGTCCCTTCCAACCCAAACCATTCTGTGATTCTATATAGGCAGGCTCAGTAATCCTTATCCATGGCCCCGGATGCTTTTTCTCCTGGTCTTTTTTCCCCTTAATTTTTTGGCAGCCTGGGGATCTTGCTCTCCCCATGCCTGGCTCCAGCGCACAGGAAAGGGTTACAGCTCTCCAGCGCTGAACGTTTCAGTTTGCTTTGTTCAGTGCGATGCATATTTCATACGCTCAGCTTCCCAGCTGGCAGAGGCCTGGAAACCCTGCAAGCTGTCGGGTATTGTCTCTCTCCTTCTTTATTTGTTTGTTTGTTGGTTGATACGTTTTTTGGGTTGTCATTTTTGTTGGATTTTTTTTTTTTCCTTTTCCAAATTGCTCGTTCATACGAAAGCCAAACCCCAGTCCCTGACAATAGGGGTCTATCAATAGATAAATGGTTTCACAGCTGTATCTAATGCAGTGCTCTAGCCAGGGCTTTTATGGCGAGTAATTTTCTCGTGATGAGGCTGCGAAGGGAGCCGTGCGGGACGTATGGGTTGCAGGAGCTGGCAGCAGGAGGACACTGCAGCCATGGGCTTTTCTCCCCCCCTCAAAGGTTGTAATTATCTCATTGTTTATCCATATGCAAGCTGTCGTCCTGGACGGGAACCGGCTCGGCTGCGGCTATCCCTTCCGAAAGCCACCAGCATCTCCTGGCCCCTCCTCTCCCCGTGCCCCCCGCATCTCTGCCATCTGCTAGCAGCTTGCCGCTGGTTGCCAGCACCTCCGCGGGGCTGCGGGCGTTGGGGGGCAGCTGGCACTGTCACCCTTTGTTATGACCGGAGGTCTTGGCTGTTGATGCCCCTGTGGAGGGGATCAAAAGTGGCTTCACCTCGCTCACGTTCATCCCAGATCTCCAGAGAACCGGTGGGGAGGTGCTTGGTCGTCACTGAGCTGCCAGGGTTGTCTTGGAGGCTTCCTCCAAGGTCTGGGCACCCCCATGGCTGCTGCCCATGGGTGGGGGGTGGGTGCTGTGGACTTGGGTACTTGGCACCTCTCTGGGCCAGGTCCTGCGTGGAGTTGCTGTTGCACAGGTACCTCACCCATCCAGGTATTTTGAAATGGCTGGTGCGCATGTACCTGGCTCTTCTGCGTGTAGCTCCTGAGGCTAGAGATAGGCACGTGCCAGCCATGACTGGCATTCCTGAAAATGAACAGGTATGGACGTGCTGGTGGGGATGTGACCACCTGGCCCAGGGAGTCCTGTCTCTGGCTGTCCCAGGCAGCCACCTTGGTTTGTTCCTTTCCTATCCTGATCAGACCTCAGCCTAAACCAGTTTGTTCTTTGTCTTCAGTGCTCCTACACTTTCAGAACACCTCTTCTCCCAGTGGTACAATTTTTCATCTGTTTTCTTGTCCCTGCTGCATCCCATTCTTGTGTCCTGGTACCTCCCACAGGTCTGTTGATGGTTAACCTCACCTCCAGCATCCCAGTTCCATCTCCCATCAGCAGCTCACTGCTGTAGGTGCAGGATATGCCGTAGGGTGCTGAAGCCTTGTAGGATGCCTTCCTCAGGACAGCAGGTCACTGAGATTCAGGGTCAAACTGTTACTTGGGACTTGGGGGGAAATTCAAGTTGATCTACAGAGAGCCAAAGGCTGGCTGATGAGGCTGGCTGGCTACCACAGGGGCTCCTGGGATGCTTTGGGCTTCGTCTCCTCCACCTGCGTCTTTGCCCACCTCACGAATCTTGCCCTCAGCCCCGTGATCTGTCCTGTCAGTAGGCACCTCCCAGGCAGGCAGCGTGGGGAATATGTTCTTGAAGGCAGCCTGGATTAGATCTGCTGCTTTTCTTCTATCTGGAACATCAGTCCTCAGGTTTTCTGGCACAATCCACCTTTGGTAAGCTCATGCTGCATTTTTTCCCATTTTCCATTTGCCTCTGCTTCTTCCAAAAACTCCTTCCAGAGCCCTCGCAGCGTTGGACACTGTAGTCGTGTATATTCCAGTTAGGATTTCTGTTTCACCATGTTCCTCTCCTCAGTATCGTGTTTTGTGTCCTGCCCAAGTAATTCAAGTTCCTCCACTTTGTTGCCCAGGCTGCTTTCATTACTGTATAAACATTTTAGGTGCTTCTCATTGGTCACATCCAGTTCCTTAGTCAACTCAGTCAGTAATTGAATTCTCATATGTATTTGTATCTCCTCCTTTCTTTCTGTCTGTCCTCTGATTTTTTTTTTATTTGTGGCCATAGCTGTATTTTATTTCTTCCTGCTAGTAAAAGTGGAGGCAGAGATCATGTTAGCATCATGTCCCCTTGTTTCTCAGCTGAAAACTTTTCTTATCACAGGAGCAGCCTTGATCCCAGAAGACTATTTCCTTGCACATTGAAATTGAATCCATCTGTCAAGAAGAACCTTCTTTCCACAAGTGTTTGCTTTGAGCTAACCTTTGTCATAGCACCCTCAAGATCTCTGTTTATCTCTTTATTATTGTTCTATGCTTTCATTCTTCCTTGTAGCAGGGGGAAGACTTGGGATATGTGTCCTTGGTCCCCTTCACCAGGCTGGCAGTCTTGATTCTCCCAGCGTGAAGGACAAGGGGTGGGTGGATTCCTCTCTGGTCCCATCATGGCTGGTTTTGGTCTTCAGCCCTTTTCTGTATCCTTGCCTGTGCCAGCAGAGCCTGGGCTGTTCATGTTTGGTGTTGTGAGGCATGGGATGAAAGCGGGTCTCCTGCCAATACAGCCGCTGGTGCTTGTTCCTGCTTGATTTTTGCAACTTCACGCCTGAGTCCTTCTGACCTGTGGGTTCAACCCCCATGCTTACAACCCGCCCCCTCCCGTGATAAGCTTGTTGGACTTCTGTCGGGTCGTGGAAGCTGTTGCTGCTGTAGCATTTCTTGGAGGTGTTGGCCAAAGAGCCGTGGATGTGGTGGGGGAGATGCTGAAGCACAGAGGCCAGAAGAAAAAGGGACAGTCTCTGCCCTTCCAGGCAAAGGGAGGAGGCACCGGCCGCGACGGGACGGCTTAGCACAAGGAAGCAATTAGAGGTTCTCGGGCAGCGTGATCGTCTGTAGTCACAGCACATCACAGCCTCGCTGACCTCGACTTTTAAGTGAGGCTTATGAAAAACGAACTGAAGGTGGGCCACTAATTGAATCCTTGCCTGGTCCTCTGCCTCCCCCGAGCACAAAATCAGAGCGGGCGTTGCGAGGGCACGTCAGGAGCCTTTCTCTAATGAAGAGAGCTGAGGGAGTGGGAAGATGTGCTGACATCTCGCCTCGTTTATTATCTTCTGAAGCCTGCAAACAAGAGGGATGAGAACAGCAGCGTGGAGAGCTGTTGGCGTTTCTGGAATAGTGTTACACGTCTAATTTATGGTGTTAATATAGATCAAGAAGTTTTGGGTCTGTGGAGCAACGGCAGGGAGGACTGACCTTTCCCAAACTTGGGTTGTTTTCTGTGGTTCTTTTGGGATCATCTGGAGTTAATCAGTCTGGTAACTTTCAAAAATCAGTATTGCCTAAAAATATATACAATCACTTTTGTTTTCAGTGGAGCAACATTTGCTGTAAGTAGAGGGTTGGGTTTTTTGAAAATAAGTTTCAGTGTTCCAGCTCCACTGTGCACCAGCCTTGCTTTTAAATTTATAACCCTCCAAAATGAAAAGTAAATTGATTGTGTTATTCCCAGCCCTTTTATAAAAGTTAACATTGCAAAAACAGATGTGAAATGTGGCCTCGTAGATTACAGTCTGGGCTTGGTTTTTTTTTGGTTGGGTTTTTTTTTCTTTCTCTCTCTGTGCTGTGTCCCCGAGGAGCAGAAATCTGCCTTTTTGCAGCAGGAGGAAAATTGTTCTGTGTCTAAATTGCCTCCTGCTAGCCTTCTGCAGGATGCTGCAGGACACGAAGCTCAGAGGAACGATAATGCTTTTACAAAACCATGCAACTTAGCAAGGAATTTTTAATTATGAATGTGCATGAGAGTTCAGATTGCCTGGGAATTTGGTAATGCTCTAGCAAGCCTCACACCTCTAGGACATCCATTCAAATATGGCCCAGGGAGACAGTGATTAAAAGGCACTGTCAAGTGGATTATTGGTCTCCAGCTTCCTTTTAGGAGGCAGGTGAGCATGTCCTCACCTCCCTCGTCACCCACCACAGCAGTCCTGGATGTGGTGTGATCCCCTGGTCTGGAAAAGCAGGGTCTGGGCAAAGCCTGGAGCTCCTGTGCTTTCTCCAGGTTGGTGGGGGCTGAGCTGTTGGATGCCGTCTTGAGGCAAGGCTTTGCTGTATCGCAGCGCTTTCTGGGCCACTGAAATCTTGAAAGGGTGAGTGAGTGGTCTCGTGAGGGACTGGGAACGTGTCTGGAAGCGCTGGTGGGAGGTAAGCTTCAGCAGCAGTGTGGTGGTGAGCGTGGCAGGGCATCCGTGCTCTGCAGCTCGACCCTGGGGTGCAGGGGGGGAGGTTGGGGCAGTTCTTCAGGCTCCATTATATTATTTTCCATGCTCTGGTATGTTTAAAAAAACCAACCAAACTCCCTCCCACCCCCGAAAGTTACTACTCTGCAAGAACTGCTAAAAGGGCTCCATCACTTCCATAAACCTCACACATATAAATTATTGTCTTCTATTAGTCACTTAAAAGGCTAGGTTGCTTAATTATTTTCATCACAGTAATCACTTATTTACAAGGTGGGGAAAAGTGCCAAGCACTTCCAAGCTGAGCAGCACAGTAGGGCTGTGGCAGAGGAGGCAGGGCTGCAGAAACATTTCCTTCCTCCCCACAAATGTAAATGCATTTGCTTTTCTTGGTTGCATCGGTGATGGTGCCCAGCCCGTGCACGCCCTGGGCTGTTCTCTCCTACTCTGAGAAGAGTGGTGTGAAGGAAGCTGGGCTGCTCGGAGCCCAGGGTGATGGGAGCTGCAGGAGTGGGCTTGGCTGCGGGGAACTGGTTCTTCATGGAGCAAGGACTGCGGAGGAGTCGGAAAGCAGGCTGTGGCTGGGTAGGAGGGTGGAACAAGAAGTGGGGACCCAAGGATAGAGGTGTAAGTAAGGAAGAGTGAAAGGAAAATTATATGAGATCTGTAGGGCCAGAAGAGCCCCTTGCACTGCCCTCCTCCCTGTTCCGCTTCACCCCATCCAGGCAAACCGCTCTCCTGCAAATTTACTGCCTTGCACTTCTGCAGTACAAGAGTTGCAAGGTCCCTTTTAAGGTCCCTCCTGTGAGAAGATGCTCTGGTCCACAGCCTTTGGTACTCACCCAGGAAAGAGGTTCAGAAGATTATTTTTTGGGGGGCAGGGGGAAGGAAGGGTCTGGTAGAAGTTAAATGTGTCCCCCTGAAACCTGCTGTTTGCAACCTGAAGAAGGTGTTAGTTTTTTTTGCTAAAAGCTTGTCTGCCTTCCTCCCGATCCTATCAGCCCAATAACAAGTTATTACCTCCCCTTACAAGCCTCGCCTTCCAGCTTTCACTCTTGTGTTTTCCACATGTTTCTGCTTAGGAATCTGCAGTGCCTCCCCTGCTTCCCAGTGAAAGACACGCTGCTCTGAGCCTACCTCCATAAAGGCCCCTAATTCCATTAAAGGCCATTACAAGCTCCTCTCCCGCAGTTCCCGGAGGAGCGCGGGGCAGCGTATATCAGAGACCGCAAGAAAACAAATGGCCACTTTGAACAAATCCCAGGGCCGCTTGCCAAGCGGGGATTCCCAGCTATTTACAAACCGCCCTCGCTTCCTCCTAATAAAGAGGTAAAATGGAAGCAGAGAAAATATGCATTTTATAATCACCCAGATTTAGTCCTTCAAAGGATTTATTACAACCTTTTATTTTCATGCGTGGAAAATGTAATCTTATCTAGTATGCCGGCTGGCCCAGCTCAACTCACCGAATCGGTTTTACAGCAGAAAGCTATCAAACAGCAACCTTCGGGGGCACGCTGTGCCTGGGTGTTAAAGTTGCTCGAATGCATTAAAGCAGTTGAAACGTGCATTAAAATATGACACTAGGAGAGGAGGATATCTGTGCAATTAGCAATCTGATGTTTCAGCAGCTGCTTACAACGTCGATCCGGTGTATCAACAACGGGTGCCGCTGAGATTTGACGGGGAAAGGAAACAAACACACTAGCCATGCTGCTGCCACCAAAATCCCGCTTCCAAAGTGGGTTAGCACCCCGCTAGCTTGGGGTACGTGGGGTTTTAGCAGGGATCAGATGCAGGAGGTTGTAGGAGATAAATGCCTTGAACCTTGAATTTTAATTTATGCTGTTTTCAAGCAGCAGAAGCTGCTGGCGCTGGGGTGGTTTGCATCCCCTCTGCTACGCTGGGGAGCAGTGCCAGTGACATTCGGAGTTCAGCAAGCAAAATCCTATTAAGATAACGTCATGGCCTTTCTGTTTTACTGTTTGCAAGCCAGCCATAACATCATTAAATTACACAACAGGGAGGTGCCTGCTGCCAAGGAGCTCTGCTCGAGATAAGATGTGGGTTGAGCCGCTGCCAAAATTTGAGTTGATATGACAAGAAATTTGGAGCTGGTTCAAGGCTTGATTCGCACAAGACGTTGCAGCGTGCAGGTAAACACCGTGCAGGATTGGTCCCTGGGGCAGCTCTGCTGCTCTGATCCGGGGCACGGCGCTGGCCGTGCAGGTGGGGCAGTAATCCGGCACTGCCGGCTGGCACCGTGCAATGCCTGCGCAGGGTAGGGCTCAGCCGGGCAGCCTGGGGCTGAAGGCTTTTGGAGTAGCCAAATTTACACCCGTTCTTCCGTTCAGCGCCGACAAGCAGAAGACAAAATCTGGCAGGATCTGTAGATGAAGCTCAGGCAGCTGTTCGCAGGTCCTTGCTGTCCTTACCTCCGCCACCTCCTCCCCAGCCCTTTCGAGGGAGTCAGAAGCAGCCCGACAGCTAAAGGGGTTGACTTTGGGGGCTCGCAGTAGTAATTAAAATGCCTGTAATGTGAGGGAAATTTCGATAGCCAGTTACCTCTAGCTGCGATGGGGTGGATGAGCTCCAGTGGGGTTTGCAGGGAGGTGAGAAGGGTGGAGTTGTCCCCCCCCGAGGGAAGAGGTGTCCCTGGCAAGGTTGTAAGGGCTGGGTTACCTGATGGGCAAAACTGGAACCGAGAACACCAGGGACACTGGGTTGCTCAAGGAAGTTGCTTGTTTTGTGATGCCATGGCTGGACCAGCAGGAAAAGGGAGTGAGAAGAGTGAGCTGCGTCATAAAATGACACGCAGCCTCTGTAAGAGCACTGAAACCCTGCCTTGCCGGTCCCTCTGCGTCACCCAGCACGTCCCTGCCACGCTTGCCCATGCAGGTTTTGTCCCTCTTGCCCTTTTGCTGCTGCAGCTACAGAGGTTTGGTCCCGGGCTCTCCTGGACCACAGGATTCTCTGTGCTGTCCTGCTTGTGGATAGTCTGGTCTTCAGGTTACCCTCTTTCAGATCCTCTGGGGAGAACTCAGCAGCACCATCCTCACCTTGCCATTGTTCAGCTAAACTCCTGTCATCAGCATTAACGACCTTTTTCTCCTGCAGTGCAGCATCTTCCAGGCAGTGGAGATGATGCACAGCCAGAGCTCTGGGGGCTCAGCCCAGCCCATGACACACGGGGGCATTTAGGCAATTCTGTAGAAGTGCCTGGGCTGTATGTGCAGAGATCCTCACGTCACCCCATCCTCCAAGACAGGCCATGAGGAAGAAGTTACTTAAAACAAAAATTGTGCCTTAAAAGCAGCTTTCTAAGTATTTTCCGCTAGAGAAGCTTTGTTTCCATCAAAGGCTGCACAGAGACACAAAGCCTGCCCTGCCCTGGGATTCTGCCTGGCGCTCCAGTTCTGCTATTACTGCTTTCCCTCGCGGCTGCGTTTCTGGCATTGCTGACTTTCGGGGTCCCAGATGTATCTCGTCCATGTTGCAGCAGCTCAAGTACAAAGTGGCTCGGAGTTCCCGTTACTGGGATGTTCTCTGCAAAGGGATGGAGCAATATGTACAAGCACATCTCACAGTAATCTTCCATCCCGGCAGTGGCTTTGCACGTCTTCCCTGCAAAGGACTTTAGGTTAATACAGTCCCATGAGCGGTGCAACATTCGTGCCTCTCTAGTGCCTCTTCTCTTAGCCTGCCTGCATCCTTATAATTGTGAAGCGATGTATGTGCAGGGGAGATGAGATACCGTACCATGTCAGGCAAGTCTGTGACCTTCCTGCGATTCTCCAGTTTCCATAACAGCAGGATGTTTGTTTTGTTGCCATAGAAAACCTGCCCGTGCAGGTTTGCAGGGTACCGAGTTGTCACTACAACCGTTGCCTTCCAGTGAGCCTGAGAGGAGCCGCGTGTCCCCGAGAATAAATCAGATGGTGTTTCCTGCCACCTCCTCAGGAAAAAAAAAAGTGTTAGATTGACAGTTTTGGAAAGCGAAGTTTCCTATCTATCAACAGAGCAGACAGCAGCATGGCACAGTCACAGGAGCGCATGATCCCCTGCCTCCCCCAGCCTGGCAGCGGCTGCCCACAGGCTGCATTGCCCGGCTGCGGTGGGCAGAAGGATGGTTCTCATCCCCGAGGACACTGCAAATCTAGTACGTCTAGGGTGAGTGGTGGTGATGCCTTCAACATCAGACCAGGATCCGATCTCCCAGTTGCTGTGGGACACTGGTCCGTGCTTCCCTTCCCCAGGGAGGGCAGGGCTTCGCCGCTGCCAGCCCAGCGATGGGTTGCTGCAAGTGCCGAGCGGTGCAGCTGGTGGCCGGTGTTCCTCGCGGCTGCTTTTTCCCTAGCTGAGCCATCTATTCACCCTTTCAGCACGCTGGGGATGGGACACAGAGTTGTCAGGGATGCATGGGTCTTTCAGGACGCAGCCTCCGTGACCTGCTTTCATCTATCCCCCAAGAGCCTCCATCACGGAGAAGGGCAATCTTGCCAAAGAGAGATGGGAAACGGGCTCCCTGAGCGAGCGGGTGCCCTGGTCACGGTGCCTGGAGATTGCAAAGCACAACACGCTGTCTCTGCTGATGCCCCCCCAGCATCCCACTCCCTGAACCGTGCTGAGGCTCCGGGGGCAGTAAATGGGGATGGGGGGGGGTTCCTGAATGATTTCCTAGGGGACAACCTGACTTTGGCAGAGGCTGACGGGTGCTGCAGTGGGAGCAGGGTGCAGAGAGCTCTTGTGAAGCCGGTCTGCCATCAGGCCATCCAGGGGTCAGAAAGGACCATCCTGTTCCCAAGAGTATTTCCCGACCTCTCCTCTCCTCTGCCAGCAGCTGGAAGGCGTCAGCCTGCCTGGATTGCGGTTCCAGGATGGCAGTTCTCGTTTTCATATAACACAAATATATGTTTTCAGTCCTTTTGAATATCAAAGACACTTAAGGGAGCCCTTCCACCTGAGGAGAGAGGTCCTGCAGGTCGGCAGGTAAAGGTAAAGAGGTTGGTAAAGGCTGGGAGGACACGCGGCGTGCATCCTGCTTGTCCCCCACCGTGCTGCTTGGCAAGCCGTGGTGCTGGGGGACGGGCGGTGGAGGGGATGCGGCCGCGGGGAAGACTGCTCGCTGCCGCTCCCCGGGATGCATTCACTGTGTGCTTGTCCTAGGTGACACCGGGTCTCGAAGGCCAAGAAGGGGAGCTGCTCGTGAAGGGACCCTCTGTCTTCCGCAAGTACTGGAACAGACCCAGAGAAACAGCAGATGCCTTCACGCCCGATGGCTGGTTCAAAACAGGTACCACGACGGTTTCCCCGCAGCGTCCAGCAGCAAGGGAGGGGGGGTGAGCAGCAGCTCCGGTTCGTCCCCCGGGGTTCTCCGGCTGCTGGGGGGTGTTTGGAGATAGGGGGGGTCACAGCCTGGCTGGGGATGCACGCTGGGCGCGCTTCCGAAAGCCGGGCTTGGGGAGGGGCTTTGCTTGCGTTGGCCATAATTAGTCAGCCAAGTAATGGGGTATGTTTGGCGTTGCTTGGTTGTGAGCGTAATATACTGATGCTTAATGTTTTCTGGGGCCTTTAACTTTGCAAACGGGTGGGATTTAGCTTAACTTAGATGGGGACCATGTCAGTGGAAAACCCGCACTAAGCTCGGAGGCGCTGGATCCATCCTGCCTCCCCTCGCACCGCCGGCGTGGTGTCTGTGGGGCAGTTTGCCCTGCTGGTCGTGGCTGACTATTTAAAGACAAGGTGTGTAGGGTCGAAGCCGTAAGCACGGGCAGCACGGCTGCGTGGGATGGGCTGGGGTCGTGGGCTTGGCCACCAGCGTCACGAGGGAGCTTTTCAAGGAACCATCATTTTTCAGTCAGAAAGTACTAATGATGGAAAGCTGAACTTTCTGGGGAAAAATCACAGCGGGTGTCTTCAGTGTGGGAGCGGGTCAGGAAGGGGTTTTGAAATTGCCAGAACATTTTTCTAAAGTGTAAAGTCTGAGTCTTCCAAATAAAAAGACCTTTTAATTTGAAACCAAGGCTCATTTTATTTTTACATGATACATTATGGAAGTGCAAAAGAAATGTTTCTTCTTCTGTGTTTTCTCAGCATTTGCCTTTCCCTTTCAACTAAAAGAAATGTCTCTGCAACATAAAATGTTTCCAGGGGTGGGAACACCTCTGGTATTTGCTTCTTTCAAATCAAATTTCACCAGAAGGTAATACCCTAATTATAATAATACCTATTGCAGGTAGGTCCTGTGTGCACCTTGGTAGGTTTTATCAAATATTTGCAAACAGAAGAAAGATCCTATTATCCTGTGATAGCAGCAGATGCCATCAGGACTGTCCCTATCTGAAGCCGCTGTGGCTGGGACGGCAAGTTCTTGGAGGAGAACTCTTTACGGCTAATCCTGCCCATCATGTGGGATAACAAATTCAGGAGAGTACCAGGCTGAAGACTTTTCCCAAATGGAATAGCTGTGACAGGCTGTGAATAAGTTATGTGCTTCAAATTACGCCTCCCGCTCTGCTCATGGCATGGCGAGCGGTCAGAGACCTCCTTGGTCAGAGGTTCCTGTCCCCCAGCACCATTCTGCAATTTAGATTAAATACTAAACCAGCTGCAGGACAGGCTGGCAGGCTCTGGCCTTGGCTGCCGGTTGGTATTTCGGCGTGCCCACCTTCCTGCCGCCCTGCCGCCGGCTGGGAGCCAGTTGGGCAGCGGGGTAAATACAGGCAGCGCATTTGTCTGCCTGCACCGAGCCAAACCGCCGATTAATCTTGTGAGTGCAAAAGGGTGAAATGGCTCATTTCTGCCTAATAACACATACGCAGCTCCGACTTTCCCGTTCCCCTCTTTCACTGTGTGTTAGCAGTGCCATCAAGTCAGGAGTCAGGCTGGATTTCTGATGCCTTCTGTGTAATCTTATTTATTTATGGTTCTTGAAGAAGCTGTGATTTATTATTATTGTTATCCTGAAGCAGACGTGGAGCTGCCTTGCCGGCAGTGTCACCGCGGGTCCCCATCCCAGGCGGGTACCGCGGGCTGGGACTGGAGCATCATCAGGCAATGCCGGGTGCAGGGCAATCAGCTCTAAAAATTTTTTAGTCAACACTCCTGATGAATATTTCAGATGCAAAGGAATAGCGTGCATTAATTATTGCAAAGAGATGTCTTTAGGAGAAAATGATTTTGAAATTCAGTTTAATTTCATTGTAATGCGCTGCAAACAGGAAGGGAGTATGTGTGTTTAATTGGCTCTCGGGGGTAAGGCCGGGAAGATGGCATGCCTTTGTCACAGGCCATTAGTGATACAGACTGCATAATGAGAGAGTACAATCAGCTCACAGCTGCCGGCTCCTACGGGGAGAGAATGATATTAAATAGAAATCAGTATAAATTAAACTTAACCCTTTCACTAGCTGAGCAAAGCTCAGAGCTAGAAATAAGGGGGGGAGTGGAGACAGGCATGGGGGGTTCAGGCCAGGTCAGGGGGTGCCTGGCTGACCCCCCCCCCAGCAGCAGAGCCCTGGCCAGGCTGCCTCTCCGATGTCCCCCGCAGCTGCCTAGGGAGGACAGCAGGCTTTTAACTCTCTTCTCCATCCCGTCGCCCCACTCTTTGCCTTTCTTTCCTTTCGTTCCTCTCCTGACTGCTTGCTTCATCTCTCGTGGATGTCGGGTCGATGGGGCTATTTTTTTCCCAAGCCTCATTTAGCCAGCGGTGCCGTGAGCAAGCCCCATCACCCCTTGCCCGCCCCCGCCACAGCGACAGCCTTTAGAGATCACTCGGAGATGGTGAATGTCCCTGTGGTGGTAAAAAACCACTTCAGGGCACCGAGAAGGTTGTGTCCCATCATAGTGACTGGGATCTGGAGGGTGAATTACTCCCATTAAGCAGCAGTGGGTAACTTTGGAGTCGAGATTGTACAGGCAGAATCCAAAAGAGGCAAAGCCTGGCCGCTGCCAGTCTATAATCTGCTATATCTGCCATTTGCAGGTCATACAGGTCAGTGTTTTAAAGGTGAGGCTGCATGCATGCGCACGGTGCTCCTGAAACCCAGGCGATGGTATTTCTGACTCCGTGCTAGCGTTCCTCTCGCTGCCAGACCCTTGTGTGGGTCCCCACCAAGTGACCTACAGGTCACCAAAAGCAGATGACCGTGTGATTGCAGGCAGTGGCTGGGTCCCCCACGTCCCCAAGGACACGGGGAATGCGCACTCAGCTGTGGCAGGGATGAGGTTTGGAGTGGGTAAATTTGGAGACAGTGCGGGTAACTCCTCGGCTGTCATTGGTGATCTGAAAAACCAGCGGGTCAGCAAATGAAAAATAATTATTGCAAGGGGAACCCTGGCGTGTTGCTCATGCTGCACCTCATTGGGAATCCATCCCTGGAAGGGCACTGCTCTTGGGTGGCACTGCACAGAGCTGGGGCACACAGGCAGGGGTGTCCCGTGGTTGGCACTCGCCGTACTATTAAACAGAAGGCAGCGTGATGTCTCCGCATGCCGAGCACCGAACGTGGGCTTTGTGCGTACCCTCCCCGTGCGTTGCTGCCATCTCACGAAGTCGCATGTCCTACTGGCTTTGCTAAGTATGATCAGTTTGGGGGGGGGGTCTTCCTGGGTGGCCATCCTCAGAGTTTGCACACACCGAGCCAAGAGCCACCAGAGCTCGTTCCCTTCTTTGGTTTTGTGTTTGGAGTTAAGCTGGAACTGCTGCACGGGTCTCACGTAGTTTGAGTGCCGGTTCCCTTCTATCCCTGCCCCCAGAGTGAGGGATGATGCCCAAACCTTGCAAGGTACCTGCTGAAATGTTCCATCCGGTGCTTTTCTGGGCTGCTTCCCGCAATGCAGGGCTCACAAAGGAATCTTGAATTTTTAAGTCTTCTGGCTGCAGGTCATTTATTTCCCCAGTCCCTTCCTCAGGCCAATTCTCTGTTTCTGGCTGCTGTTCCTGTAAATTGAGTTATCGTGGGTTTTTTTTCAGAAAAGTATAGGAACCAAAAAAAGAGTCAACACTTAATGGCAGCAGCCATTTTCCTTTCTGATTGACAGCTCCTTTATCAAAATCCTCTTTTCTCCCATGAAACTGTCTTCCCCAAGAAAACAACCTCATGTGGAGCATTGGGGATGGTCATTCCCTCCATGACGGGAGACAAAAAAATAGCGCTGCAGACTCTGGCCACCAGCACTATCTCCACAGCGTGCTCCTGCAGCTCCCTGCTTGGTTTCTAGGGAAATCTCGGAAAGACCAGGCATTTAGTGCAACAATTGCAAACCTGTGTTTCCTCCCCCGGGGGCGAGAGGCAAACACCGTGTGTGTTCCATGCGGGAAGCCTGTGCAGGCATCCCTCTGCAAACATGCTGGTTTTGTGCCTCCAGTTAGAGAAGGAATGAGTATGTGTGTGTGTGTGTGTGTGTTATGGGAAAAAAAAGGCAGACAAAAAGGCGTGATGCTGCAGTGACTTTTTGATGCATTCAAGATCGTGGCTCTTTTGAGAAGCATGTGAACTTGTGGTGTTGCGTAGGTGATTTACTGTTGCTCCCGTCCCCTTTATTCCCTCTGATTTGCACCGTTGTCTGCCTATCTCTCCATCTCTCTCATTTCCATCTGAGTGAATTTGATTATTTTTATTGTATTAACGCTGTTGACAGAGCTGCTTAGATCAAAGTCCCCTCCAGCCATTTCCAGGGAGACTGCTGGGTATCCACCTGCTGTCATACATCCAAGCGGCACCGAGCCCTCAGAGACCAAGACAAACCCAAAGGAAAAATGCCTACGGCCGTCTCTCTCCTGTCGCTGCAATACCTTCCCAGCTGTCCTGCACCCTACGAGGTGAGAGGCAATCTCCGAGCACACTCACGTGCCGCTGAGCAGGAAGAAGGAAAGAAAGAAATAAGGAAGGAAGAAATTTTTTACGCTGAGGGTGGTGAAACGCTGGCACAGGTTGACCAGAGAGGTGGTGGATGCCCCATCCCTGGAAACATTCAAGGTCAGGTTGGACGGAGCTCTGAGGAACCTGGTCTCCTTGAAGATGTCCCTGCTCATTGCAGGGGGGTTGGACTAGATGACCTTTAAATGTCCCTTCCAACCCAAACTATTCTATGATTCTATGAGCAATTGCTGAGCAAACCCTGGGAGCCGGAGGAAAGCAGCAGGCAAACACCAGCTTCCCTCGTCATCCCGCTCCCTGATCTTTATTCGTCCGTCCCAGCCTTGCGATGCTCGTGTGGCTCAGGCTCTGGCACTGTCAGATTGCGTTATCTCTGCCCAGGAGGCAGCGGTCGTCAGGCAGCGAGTGGCTTCGGAGGCGTGAGGAAGGGGACAGCGGGTTTGGGAGCGTTGTGGAGTTGCACAGCGCAGTGCCAAGGCGCTACCCCTTTGCCCGCGTGTTTTGCTGCCTGCGCAGGGCCAGGCAGGGTTCTTTCTCTGGAGGAATCTGGCAATACAGTGGTGTGCACAGGGGGAGTGATAGGATCAGAAAGCAGACTTCTCCCTGAGGGAAGGCCGGCTTCCATTCACGTTTGCCCATACATCCAGAAAATTAGAATCTGGTGTATTCGGGGAGATTTATTTTCAATTACAAGTTAAGGCTGAGACATGAAATAGCACCAGGTTTGAAAGTAGTGCATAAATCCTGCAACAAATCCATGTATCTCAGCTCCATATAATAAGATTTTATTGATTGCTATATTGTATCTGTCAGAATAAAACTCTCTTAATGCATGCATCAGGATGGAGAAGATAGAAAGCTTGTTGGTAGTAGAATCTGATTCAAGAATCAATGCACTTTGATTAATATGTCGTTAAAAAAGTAAGAGTTATTTAACTTGTTTGATGCACATTTCAGAATGATGACTCATATCTTTTAAGTTTCTTTCCTTAAGCTGCATTTAAAAAAACAACCTTATAGCTGTTTTTCACATTGCTATGTCCTAGTTTATCACTGAAGTTTTGCTAGACCCTTTTATGCAGGTCACAGACCCCCCAGACTCTCACGAACAATAATTCCTATGGCCCAAAAGACTTCCCATATGCCATTATTGAAGGCCTTAGAAGAGAAGGAGAACAGGGTGGACCTGCTCTCTCTTTATTGCTTCTGGATGTTCTGCAGTGAAAGAGGGAGCTCCAGGGGGAAAAAAAAAAAAAAAAAAAAAGGTAGTTTATCGGGAAGAAGACATCATCAGGAGAAATGAGAAGCACCCATCAGTTCTGGCAGGCTTTCAGACGCTGCCAAGCTTGGGCAGTCGGCAGCATGCTGTGCATCTGTCTGTGCTTGCCGAACACGCCATCCTCTCAGCTCAGGCCTTTCCACTGTGATCTACAAACTCAGGCACCGAGGACAAGCCTTGGCTTAGCTGGGAGCATCCTACTCAGCACTGCATCCCAGGTTGCTCCAGAAATAGGACCTACTCTTGCTGCAGCCGTGACTCTCCAGTCAAGGGAAGAAGCCCAGTGATTCTCTCAGACCTGTTTCAGGGACCTCTCTGGTGTCCGTCTGTCCTCTCCAGCCTGAGCTCTCTGGTCCATAGCTGGGTAGGTCTGCTGGCACCAGCTGCAGATCCTTGCCATTCCCAGCCCCGGCTCTTTGGAGATTTCCACCCCACTGCTTCTGATGGAAAAGGCAAAGCTGCCTGCAGTTTTCCAGCGCAGAGAAATCTGGTGTTTGTAGGAAGCGCCCTGGGCAGCTCATCCTTGGCCAAACACAACCCATTCCTCCTCTCGGGCCGCTCTCCAAGGAGAAGGGGCAGGAGAAGTAGCAAGCGAGGTACACCCCGTCCCTCCGGCACAGGCTTTTTCCCTGGCACTTGCCTGTCCCCAGAGACAAGCAGGTGTTTCCCTGCCAGGGGAATTGCTTACATTCATGGGTGTAGCACTGACACCTGAAACAGAAAATACTTTAGCCTGATCAAGGCAGATTATAAATAGAAGTGCATCTAATTAGCATCCTAATCTGCAGGTTTTCTGTTTGTTTGCAGTGTCTTTCCTAGTCACAAATCTAGTTAATGCAAATTCTATTTTTAAAGAAATGATTCCTTAATTATAATGCGTTGCAGATGATGTGACTTACCGGTTTGGTAAGCCCACCGGATGAAGCGTTGGCTCCCTCCGAGGCTGGGCTGAAGGAGCTTCGTCTTGAGTCTGTCGTAGCTTAAACTCACGAGTCAGGCAGGGTGGCAGTGCTCACCTGCCTCCTCTGCCAGCAGCTTAGAACTTGGACCCACGTTCCCACAAATGAAAGAACATGAAAGGACACCCCAAAACACCACCAAGCATGCCCCAAACACAGCTCCGTGTGCTGCTTTGGGAAGGATATCCCACTGGATCTTCATGGGGCAGGAGCAGAGGCTGCAGGCACCTACCGGGCAGCCTCTCCGGTGAAGCCAGACCACCCGTGCGCTGGGCTCACGTTTCCAGCCCAGCCCTCATTTAAGAGGTGTTTCTAGAAGTAAAAACATAAAGATGGCATGGTGTAAAGTTTCCTTTATAATCTCAAAATGTTCCTTATATACACACACTTCTAACACCGTGAAGAGAGAATCCACTTTTTCTGCTTCCTGCTTTAGTATTTATTCTTTCTCTTCAGGGAGACAATATTGCCAGGTTTGCCCAATGGCTGGAAGTCTTAGGGTCATCAGGACACAGCAAAATTAAACCCTATGTTTCCTTGACTGCTTGCAAGGCTGATGTTTTCAGCAGTTCAGAGAGTGACTTGGGATTTTGGTAGCTGTAAATGAGAGCAGCTTTTGGCACAGAATTTGTTTACTCTCTACAAAGCTCTGCTCTAGTTGTATCAAACATCTTGGATGCCAATCCTTTACTCGTTTGAGAACCTCTGCTACACAGAGTCCAATTTTCAGAGGCGTGGAGCAATTGCACCCCAGCTGAGAGTTGGTGGGAACAGCAGGCACCCACATCTCCAAAATCCAGGCTGTTCCCTCTCAGCCTCTATTTGCTTTTACCTTTCAAGCTGTGCTAGGGCAGAGCTGCTTTTGCAGCTGGAAGGGAGAAGGGCTCATTCAGGTTCTGACCACTGGGAGTGACTCTTCCCTTCCCATCCCAGGGATTAATGCAAGGAGTCCTGGCCGGAGCTCCGGCTGGGTTATGTTGTAGAGACGTCAAGCTGGGCTCTGCAAGCCTGTCAGAAGATCTAGCAGGAGAATTGTAAGCCGGCAAGTGGGTTAAGAGGGGAAGTGGAGGATTGAGCTCAGTATGTGGTAAAGAAATGGGCTGAACAATCATCTTTCTCATGGTACTTGGCAGAGCCCGTTGGATCATTGGCAAGGCTTTCTTTCAAGTGGCTACTTACTGCTATATAAATAGCATGTCTCCTCCAGTGCAAAATTAAAAACGCCGTAGGGAAAGGTCAGTATCAAATCAGCTGAGTGAGATCCGTGAGCAGTCGTGCAGAGGACAGGACCATGGTCCTGTCGCAGGCACTGTCAAAGCATGTATTGTCTTGAGTACGGCTGGAACGGGGCCCCAGGGGTTTTCACTGGTCCGTGCTCATGGCCTGGGCACTGTGAAGACTAGTGTTTGTAGTGTCTTTACTGTCGCTGATCGCCCCATGACCACAGGGCTTTGGAAAGCCTCTTCAGCAGGAAGGATAAATGCTGCAGAGGGTTGTCTACAGCAGTGACTGAGAGGGTGGATTTACTGTACCCCAGAAGAGAGCATCAGGGTAGGAAAGGTAACGATTAAGACTGAATGTTGAAGCGATCACCCAAAATCCAAACAGCATTCAGTTTTGCAGATGCCAGACTGGCAACTCACTGCTCCAAATGAGAGTTGTGATCTATGTACAGACTGTTTGTGCTTCGCTCTTCGGTTCCTTGCCAAGCCAAGCCTGCTGCTGCCTGGCCTTATCCTGTTCAAGCTACCATGCCCAGCTCTTGGGATGGAGGTTTCACTCTGGCAACAATCTGGCAGGAGTTAAATCTGCTAGTTTGCTCACTCAGAGCTTCCATAGGAGCTTCACCTTGTAGAGGCTGAAGGAGGTTGGGGCAGAGAGCCGGAGCTGCTCGGCAGGGATGCTCAAGCAGTTGCGCTGCGGTTTTTGCGTTTGATGGTCCTGTGGGTCCATTTCCCAGCTGCCGCACACACTTGTCGTGTCCTGGTGGGCTTCTTTGCATGGCATCTCGCACCAGGAGCTTCCCCTAAAGCAGCACACAGGTGGGAAAGGCTGCTTCGCTGGCCATGGGGACGCCTGTTCTTCAAGCTTGTATGGTGATGGGGGTTATCTTCAGTCCTGACACTTGCCTGTCACCAGAGATGCCCAGCTCAAGAGGAAATTTGTTGAAAATAGGCCTTCCTTCCACCTTCGGCCATCTATCATTTTTCTGCCTTATTTTGCGTCCTCAACTTTCCCTTCCTCCTCATTTGCTGGGTTTCCCATTGCTTGAGGCACTCTGCTGGTGCCCGCACAATCTGTTTAGCTTGCTGAACGGTTTTTGGCGTTTGATTTACATAACCCAGCACAGCCGAAAGTGGAGCAGGGTCGGGGAATTGCTCAAATTGATTACAGCTCATAGGACGAGCCGGGTAACCAGTGGCCTGATTTCCTTCCTTCCTCAGCACAGGAAAGCGAGGGATCACTTTTAGCAGGCATGCTCCAAGGCCAGGCGTCATTAAGTGGTGAGGTTTGTGTTGGGTATTTTGTTGGGCTGGTAATAGTGCTTGAAGAAGAGCTGAACATCTCTGGCTTTGAGAGGCTCTTCACTTCCAACAAGAGTCCTCCCTCTGGGTTTTGCTCAAGACAATTGAGAACATATTTACTTACAACTAATGTTATTATGCTGTAAGCAAAAGTATAGGCTTCTGCATATTTAAGCAAACAATTTAAGGCAGATATCTTTCCTCCTATCCCACCGCTGCCTCTCTTAGTCAACATCCTCCCATCAGTATCTCTGTTTTATTTAATAATTTGTCTCACCAGAGACTGGGACAGGTCACAGCATGGAAAAGAAGAAGTAGTGCTCTCTTTAGCTAAGGTGTAATTGATCCCTCAGCTGTTCTGCAGAGGGCAGAAGCCAAAGCAGAGGTGTTTAGTCTTAATGTTTGTATTATTACAATTATTATTTTTAGCCGTGCACGCATGGTTACCGCGCTCTTCAAAGTTTCGCCAGCTGAGTGGCAGCCGTGTTCAGCTGGGCTGCCACACCTTGGAGCACTTACTTATTTATTAGTCTTCGAGTTTTCTTTTTCATCTCTTTGTCTGCAGGGATTTCTATAAATATTTAAATGCTAATGTGAAAAAAAACCCGTTTTTCGTTTTTACTTACCCATTTTCTTTTCTGGCTTGTCCTCTGGGCAAACCCATCTGCAGTAATTCTGGCTGTAGGCAGCGGGGGGGCTCCCTCCGCCCAGCCTACTTGTGTCATATCAGTCACCCATGAGTTCCTGCTAATGACGAGCGAACCTACAAAGTCTTGGCCGCCTGGCTTGCAGAAACGTTCAAAGGCTCGGCTGGTTTATCTGCTCTTTTCCATTAGAGGAGTATGGCACCTTTGGAGCAGGGGGTGCAGCCTGGGGAGTCTTCATCTGCCGCTTGTCCTTCGGGTCTGCGGTGTGCTTGGAGAGGCTCCTGGTCATGCTGAGCTACATGTGCAGACCGTACCCAGAACCGAGGGACAGCACCTCTGCCAAGGGCAGGCAGGACCCAGGGTGCTGCCAGTCATTGCCGAAGTCCGAGTTTTCTGTTAATCCATTTGGTGCTGGCCTCTCCTGGCTGAAAGCTGGTGCCCGGGACACTGCTGGCATATGTCGTGTGAGGGGTTCTGATGCCAGCCCAAGCCAAGGTTGGAGCAGGGACCATATGCAGCAATCCCCAAGGCCCCAAAACAATAGGATGGAGATGGGCCTTTGTATTTGCTAGCCAAAACCTGCTGGCCATTTGGGCATGCTGGGAAGCTCGTCTCGCAGGGGGTGGGAGAGGGTTTGGGATTTGGAGGGGATGCAGTGGACGATGCTTTCCGAGCTCCTCTAATGTGTCTGCAGACGAAGCTGAAGCTGCTAGCTCTGTTCATCTGTGGATTTCAGAGAGCTGCCAGCACCCCTGCCAGCCTTAAACCAGCCCTTTGCACCTTTGGGCCGAATCCTGCGTGAAGGCATGGTGCAGCAGGACAAAGTGACACAAGGGCTTCGTCTGCCCCTGCCTAAATACTGCCTTGCCTTCCCTCCTGTGCTCAGCAAAGCTCTCTGATTGAGCAAGGTCCCCCAGGAGAAAAGTCCTCTTGCGGGCAGAGGCAGGTCTGCGTGGTGGCCTGAGCCCACTCACAGCAGCCGGGTCGGGGTTGCAGAGCGGAGCGTGGAGGGGGAGATTTGCACCAAACAGGTTTCGGGACGGCGAAGGGAATATGATGTGCAAGCAGCCACGAGGGCAGACCCGGGTGCAGCATGGGGTCAGCGAGCATCATCCTGGCTTCTCACCCAGCTGTCTGAGAGGTACAATAAACTCAAAGGAACCTTTAAAAAAATACAAGTGGGAGGGGAAGGTCTCACTGATTTATCAGCCAAGACAAGGGGTAGCTGCATTCCTCATCTGTCCGGCAGCAAGTCCCTGACTCCCCCTGTCCCCTCGCTGGAAGCAGAGTGGGGGAGAGCACGGCTCAGGATTACTGGGTTGAAATCAGACTTGTCTTATCTGCAGCTTTCCCCTCCCAGGTACCTGGAGATGCTGCCAATGTTCCCGGCACCGCTCCATCTCCCTCTCCACCGATGCAACCACACAGCATGGGGAGGAGTGCCTTGTTAGCACAGCTCTTTGTGAGATGCCCTTGAGTGATTTTTTTTTTTTTTTTTCCAGGTGTAAATGCCAGGGGAAGCTGTACCAGTGCTTCACATTCTTTCATCTCGGCAGGGTTTTGCCCTTTCTCCCAGCGTGGCTCTGACAGCAGGCTCAGCGCTGCTGCCTGTGGAATACAAACAAACTTCCCTGTTGCAAAGCATGACAGGAATTCATTCCAGACTGGGGGTTTTTTTCTGATTTTCTTTTTCCCTTGTGCTGGATGCTTCAGGGGTCTCTGGAGAAGTTTTGAGAGTGGGGAGTCAGTTACTTAACCCCCTCTCTTCCAGGAGCAGGCAGCTCACAGCAGACCCGACAGCTCTCGCAGATGGGGAGGACTGCAAAGCAGCTTGAAGCTGCGGTGCAATTCCCATCCCCTGGCTGAGTCAGAGGAGAGGAACCGACACATTGAGATGTCTGCATCCCTCCATCTCTTAGTACCAGCCATTAGGGCAGTCGGAGGGTCTGTTCCCCGCTTGCTGAGCACACAGCGCCTGCCATTAGTGCTAATGGGAGTTAGGCACGCGCATGGAAAGGCAAGGATGCCCCTGAGCTACAAATCTACTTGGCAATTTTATTATGTAAATAAATGGTGCTTGCACATACACCTGCTGCTGCTGCTGCTCGTGGTGATGTTCATGGCAAGATACGTAAACAAACAGCGATTCCGTTCTAATAGATTTATTTCCTTTCTCGTGAGCCATTAAATTACCTCCAGATTTCACGCAGGTAGAAATCTGTAACAGCGTCGAAATCTTGCTCTGCCTCAGTGGACGGTGGCCCGCAAAGCGTGACAGCCACCTATTACTCTCAGATATGGTTTTGGGGGGAGGCATGGGAGCAACCGGTATCATCCTCGTTATATCGGTGTCTTTGGATGTCCGCACCTCCCGCCGGGGCTCCCACCACCTCCCCGTGCTGGGCTGAGCTCGGTGGCTGTGCAGCCCATGTCTGGAGGGCAAGAGGCCTCATCCAGACCCCTCGGGGCAGCTCCTTCATCTGACCAGAGGGTGAAGGGCTCTTCCCTTCCAGGGGGTTGAAGCAAGAGCTTGCTCTGGACCTTGAGGAGGCTTTGGGCTGGGGTTTGCTAGGAAACCCATCACCCCCGACCAGGCAGAGCATCAGCACCGGGGCTTGCCAGGCTCTCTTTCTGAGCTGCCCTGCCTCTTCGCAACCACAGGAGCCCATCTCTGCAGCTGCTGAGCCGTTCCCCTCTCTTCTGCTCCCGGGCTCCGCTGAAGGGTTTTGACAGCAAGACGGGTAGCAGATAGGTAGGGCTGCTGCCAGCGAGAGCGTTGAGGCGCTGCGCCGGTGCTGCCGGTGCCAGGATAGCTGCTGGTTCGAGAAGTGCGGTGCCGGCACTTCTCCCAGCGGAGACCTGGTGCCAGTGGCTCGGCTGGGTCGCTGGGAAAGGCTTTTGCACTGCACCCAGGCAGCACCCGAGCAAACAGGAGCCCTGGTAGATGCTGGGGAGGGGAGATGGTTTCCTCATGAATAATTGGTGCATTATGAATATGCATGAATTTTTTTGAAGAAGTTTCAAACTCTCCCCCTCAGGAGCCTTTGATGCTTTATTAATGATTGCGGCACACACCAGCCCCTCGGTACACCACCTCAGAGCAGCCCCATGCCCCTGCAGAAGCAGCCCATTTCTTTTTGGTCGTCTTTCATGAGCCCAGGGAAGGCATTTTGCTGGTCCAAGTGACCAGGCGAGGGTAGATGGACTTGAGTAGCCCTGAAGAGTCGCTCCACTGCTGTGACAGGCTCTGGAGGCAGCAGCAAGCCGGACTTTGGGAGCTCGGCAGGACTCACCATTGCGGTCTGCACAGGGTGGAAAAGGTGTGCAAAAGCAGAAGTTCAAGACTTCAACTCTATGCCCTGGATCAGGATTAATAGGAACTTCCTTGGGTCCTCTTGTAACTCAAAAGAGGATCCAAGAGCCTGCAGAAAGGATGAGATCAGGGGTTGGCTCTGCTTAACTTTGATACTGAGAGGCTGCCAGAGGAGCCCAGGGTTTTTCCCCCACGTTTCCCTGCTGAAGCGGTCGGGGATGTGAGGCAGCAGCAGGGGAGCAGAGGAGGAATGGAGCAAGCCTGGGAAAGCAGCCTGGTTTCAGAGAACATGTGTGCTGAGGGGCTGGGGTGGATGGGGAGCGGGGAGAGGTGACCAGCCTTTGGCAGCCCCAGCAGGAGACCTGTGTGAGCTGGGACACGCACTGCTGCACAACCGGCCTCTGCAAAGGAGCCAAAATCCAGAATTTCAGAAGTGCTAATTACTGTTAATTAGCTACAATTTGTGCTCGTAACCTCTGTTCTTAGCCAAGATGGCTGACAGCAGTGACAAACATTATTCATTTCCACGCAATAAATCAAGCTAAAGTTGCTTCTGTTATTTAGCCTATCATTTAGCATTTCATTAAATAGATATGTACACATACATCATCGTTGCCGAGGCTGTGTCAATCCCCTTCAGGAGCAAGGCTGCCTCTAATCAATCCCAGCAGCGCACCGTGCCGTGGAGAGGCTCCGGATTACCGTGTGCCAGGTTAGCATCTTGCTCAGCATCCATCAGCATTGGTAACTCATCAGCCGGTCGCACGCCCAATATTCAACCAGAGAGTTACTAGCAGCAATGGTGCCATTGCTCCTAAATGGAGATGTGGCTTGGAGAGACGAGGTCTGTCTTGGGTGGATGAGGTCAAATTCCTGAGTTGGTGGCTGACCTGCAGCCGTCTGCAAGGTTCCTGATGGAGGAAGCAAGCTTCTGCCAGGCTTTCCATCAGCTCCGGCATGGAAAAAACAGCAGCTGAGGGGCTGAGAGTACCGAGCTTGGGCTCAGAGCTGCTCTGCATCACCTTCCCTGAACCGCTTAATCCTTGCACGGCTGACAGAGGGGAGATAATGACAGGTTGTGGGAGCATTGCTGCCCCGTGCAATAGCAATAAGGTTGTAAGGGTGAAGTGCCCCACACGCTAGCACATGGTGGTGGTGGAGGGTGAGTAGCAGTGCTGTGGTTGCACTGTGTATTGGAAACGTCCCCTCTGTTTGCTGCTGGCCTCTGCTGAGCGGGAGAACGTGTTCACTTTCACGGTAGGCAGAAGTAGAGGAGAAGGTGTGGCATTAAAATGAGCCTGGAGCTACAAAGAGTAGCAAAATCTTGGCACTACAGTAAGTAATTCTGGGCACACCAGTTCTCATAGCACTGAGGAACCTGTGCGGCAGCGCAGAACAGCAGCTACTGCTCTTGTGCAGCCACAGCAGCGCTGGGCTCTCCAGTCTGTGCCGAAGAGCCTGGGGGTGCTGAGCAGGGCAGAGGTGGGAGCTTTCTGCTGGAGCTCTGCCAATCCATCCAAGCGGTCCAGCCTGGAGCGGGAGCTTCCTTGCACAGGACCCCGGGGTCCTGCATCTGGACCAGGGCACCTTGGGGTTCAGCCTGGACCCTGCTTTGCTGCGGCATTTTCTTACCACGGCAGCAGTCCCACAGCACGCTCGGAGGAGGACTTTGCCTCTTGCTGCTCCAGGGCTTTTCTGGTTGGGCTGCCCAGTCCAAGGGGCTAATGAGAGCCGGTCCGATTTGCCCACGCAGCACCACGCGTTCGGTGCCCTCCCTCTCCTAGTGCCCCATAAATAAATTCCCCTAGTCCATTCTAGCACACTGTATCAATCTTGTTTAATAGACTGGAAAGCTTATTGCATGGCGGCAGGTCGCAAGGAGTGTGGAGGTGATGGATTGCGCCTTCCCGGAGTTGAGCATCGTTGATATATAATGAAATATTTATGATTTATTCCAGCTAATAAACTGGAGTGAAGTGTGTGATGTATGTGAGCAGATGGGGGATCTATTGATGCAGTTTTCATTGCGTGGGGGGAGGGAAAGGTTTATGTCCATAACGGAGACTTACCGCACAGCCTCCCGTCCCTCTGCCCGTCAAGGTACGCACTTGGCCGCAGAGAGGATGGATTATCTAATTCCTATAGACAGCCTTTAGCTCTCGCCTCCTAATCTTTTGTCCACCCCACATCTCCACCCGTGGCTTTTCTCAACCACAAGAGCCTCTGGCAGGGGGAAGAAACTGTTTCTCTGAGCGTTGGGCTTGGGGCTGGGAGCCGCGCGGGGAGCTTGTGCCCAGAGGGATGGGAAGACAGGCCGCAGGAATGTCGCTGCCATGCCACGCTCTGCAGCTTCTCCGTCCCACTGTGTCTGCATTACCTACAAAAAAATAACTTCCGTGGATTTAGGAGACCAGCGAGACACTGAACTGCCCTGGGAAGAGTGAGGAAAACTTGAAACCCCTGAAAAGAAGTGCTTGTCCATGTGAGGCGTGATGGGCACGTGGAGCTTATCGCTTCAGGAGGCTTCCAAAGCCGAAAGCTTGGTGTTCAGACCGGGAAGGAGCATTTCTGTGTTCTGCTGCTGGACTGTGTGTAACAGCCCGGGACGGACCTAATCTGCAGGCAGGAACCTGCTCCTGCCCAGCTTCTCTGGAAAAGCTGTGCCCAAAGGCAGGGGGACATGCCTGCCAGCTGTGGTCCCACAGCTGCCTTTGAGTGGGCAGGGTGGCCGTCCCCTGCATGCCCCCGTTCAGCTGTGGGCGCTGGTGAAGTCTGGCCCGGGGACTTAGACTCGCTCCCGCAATGCCCCGTTCAAGCAAAGGGGGTTTGAGCCCCCAGATTTTTGCTCTGCTGTCCGAACCAGCGCGAGTATCAGGATCAGGGCTCAGGTTCTTCAGGCTGTTGGACCATTCCTGCCTGGAAAATAAATCATTGTCCTCATCACCGAGGTGTGTCTCTTTGCCAGAGGGTGAGCTCTGCCTCAGCCTGGGATGGACCAGGAGCATCAACAATGATTTTAGGGAAGCGGGAGACAGGTAAGAGTTAATCCTAGGGCAGAGCAGAGATGGATGCACAACCTCCTGCCCACTGCTCTGTGGTGTGAGCAGCAAAGAGGCCGCTTCCCATCTTCCTACCCTGCCGCTGTCCTGCCAGCTGTTCCCATTTCTGCCTAATTAGCCTCCAGATCAGCGTGCTTGGAGATCCTCAGCTGAAAGGCACTGGAGAAGGGCAAAGACTGATTATTCCGACTGCCTCCCTGCAAGCTTCCCAGGGGTCTGCCAGCTGGGAACCTGCCAGTCCCCCCGACACGGCTTGTTCGGCGAGAGCAGCAATTCTCCAGGTACAGGCAGTGCAGAGGAATGCAGGGAGGCGAGCGCCTCGCTCCATCTCTGATCTCTGGAAATGAGGGATTGTCATGCCAGGAGAGCAGCTGACAGCAAGGGATTCCTCCTGGAGTTTGGGAAAAAAAAAAAAAAACAACCAACAACAAAACAACTTAAAGGCTCCCAAAAGAGCAGGTGTCAAGCCCCGGCAGGAGCAGAGCATCAGCAGTGTCACAGCAGGGCCGGTCCTGAGCCGGGCTGGGGGCACGGCCACAGGCCAGGATCCGTGCTGTGGCAGAGGAGTGGGACCGATCACAACGCTTTTCCAGGGACCATCCAGGATGGACCATCAACGGAGACCCTCTGGATCTGAGGGAGCTCTGCTGGCTGTCCCCTGCCATCCTGCCCCATCCACGGGCAGCACGGGGGGGTGACCGTCCCCAGGCGGGGAGCCACACGGGTCTCTTCTGTGTCCCTGCGGGTCAGTGTCTCCTGGAAAAGTGGCTGCGAGACATCCCTGCTCTCCAGCCTGGCTCTCTGAGGAGTGCTGGGCTGGGCTCTGCGTCAAGCCAAGACTTTGCAAAATCTGGAGTGGTTCATTAGCAGCAAAATGTCTAATTAATATTAGAAAGTGCTCAAACCACATTCTGCTGCTGGCAAGGAAGAGCCCACCAGCATCCCCCACACTGCTGTGGCCCTGGAGACCCAGCTTGCCTCTCTGGGCTCCTCTCCTTCACATTTTTCCACAGGCACTTCTGAAACCTGGAAAAGCCACTCCAGCAGCCAAGAAACTGTTCAGACGAGCAGCTCCAGCCTGCTGGGTCAGCAAGCACTTTCCACCAGGAGCAAATCACTTAGCTGGTACCGTGGGAGCCCAGCCTTGCCTGAGAGCACCATTTACCGGGGCGAAGGCTGTGCCCCACGCAGGGGGATGGTTTGCAGCGTTCGATCAAGACTCTGGAGGTCCCAATGAGAGCATTAGCTGCCACCGTAGCAGGAGGGTAAAATAATCCACTTTTTGCTTCTCAACAAAACAGATTCCCTTTCAAAGGGATGTTTTGCTGTTTCTCGGTATTTTCTGCTGTGAGGCACTTGGTCTGCAAAAGCACCGTGTAATTGTGAATGGGAGGTGGCAGGGATGTTCGCAGACCCTTCTGCCGTGCTGTGCCCTGGGGAGACAGAGTCCTGAGTGTCCCCGCTCTCCTGTCCTCCAGGGACCACGTCCTCAAGCTGGACTAGGTGTGATAATACACAAAGCAGGGCTGAGGCTTTCTCTTCTGACACCACAGCTGTGCATGATGCTTCTCCTAATGCCTCCTGTGTGCTTCCAGCAAAGCGTTCGTACACTGCCTGCTTCTATCTTCATCTTTTGCAAGTACCCTTGTGAAGGTTGGACCTGGCCTGAGCCCAGGCTCTCCTCTCCACGCTGCCAGTGCCTGAGGGGGACCAAGGGAAAGGTTGTGTTTGAGGCTAGACTCAAGTCCAGGGCACTGGCATCCCTTTCCTGCTGCTTTTCCCCACTGCTGACATGCACGAATGCTGCTGTGCCAAGCATTACTAGTGCTGGATCTGCCCAGCTTCAATCCTGCCCAGCAATGCAGCCAGGGAGGTCCTGAGCGAGTCTTTCATATCGCAGCTGCAAACAGCAAAATCCACTCTGATGCTCCCGGGCCAGGCTGCGTTCGTGACATTGGTAGACTGCGTGGCTTTGGTTTGCAAACTTTGCAGCACGCGTCCTCGGGTGTCCTGCCTCCCATCTGCTGGGACGGCATGGCGAGACGCTTGGGAAACACCTGGCACATCCCTTCTGGGGAGCTTTGAACACAAAGGAATAGGTGTATAAATAATGTGGGGATGGTGAAAAACCTCCCAGAAGCCGGGAAAGGCTGTGTGACAATTTGCAAGTCAGCGTGGTGCCGCGTCGCTCTCGTGTCGTCTCGGCGTGCCGGTTTTCGGCTCACAGAGCCGCAGCTGAAGCTCATGTCGCAGTGCAACCGGCACTGTCATTGCCGCCAAGTTGGCGACACGTGTTACCAAACAATCTTTCATCTCACCGTTCTTCCAGGCATCCGAGTAACATCTGTCCCTGGTGAGCAGGGATGTCATGTCAGCAGCGGCTGCGCCGAGGGTGGGCTCCTCCTGGGGTGCAGCTCCCGTGTGCCAACCTCTCCTCAGCACCCCTTTGCAGGGCTGAGGTCTTCACTTGATGAAGCCCGGTGGGTTAGACCCATTATGAGGGCAACACTGTCACCATTCGTTGGGTTTTTCCAGCAGATCCTAAGACAGTCTGCATCTAGACTGGGCCGAAGTCACCATTCTTCATCATTTACCTGAAAAGTCTCATTTTTTCCTGCATACTTCTGCTATCTCAGAGCTTCTCCAAGCAGCTCAGCATTTCATTTCTCCAGCCAAAGTGTTCTTTTGGTCAATAGTTTGTTCAAATGTTTGCTCATGACACCTTTGATGTAGAAACATTACCGTGTTTGCCAGGAACAAGCTGACCCATGGGCGAGGGTGTCGGCACAGGAGCTCCAGGGCAGGTTTGCTCCTGGAGCTCTGCTCTTGGGAGCAAAGAGGCTCTTGTTCAGCACGTCCTGGGAAAGCAGCTCAGGCACCACATTAGTCGCTGGGAGATCTTGCCGCTCAGTGAAGGAGGGGCACAAACTGAAGCCGTAGTGGCAGAATCACAAGGGCTCTTTCATCTTTGCAACAAGTATTTTGCAACTTGAAGGACCTCATTGCAGAAATCTCTAGGGTTTGAGTTTGGAAATAGGGTTTCTGTTGCAGCGTGTCTGTGTCTTGGAGTTCATTTGGGCAAGGCATGCATCTACAGTCCAGTGGCCATTGCCAAGTAACTATCTGTAGACAACCCTTCCCTCTAAATAGGTCTTACCCAAAAGCCTCATTTTTAAGACAAAGGTAGCCTGGAAATGGTCTTTTATGCCTTTCACTTAGTGGTGTGGTTCATGCCAGCCTGTTGTCTCCAAGGGCTGAGCTATGGGTCAGCACGGCATGGTGCTGGCTGAGCCAGCAGGACGATGGAGATGGCCACAGCTTGCTTTAAGGTGCTGAACAGGCAGCCCTCGGCAGCTTGATGGGGAGGCCTGGCCTGGCCACATTCCCCCCCGTCGCTGCTCAGAGCTGTGCTGCTTGAGCCAGACTGCTGCCTGTTATATACACACACACACACATTATATATATAAAAAAAGCAGGCCAGGTTGAATGAGGCTTTGGGCAACCTGGTCTAGTGGAAGGTGTCCCTGCCCATGGCAGGGGAGTTGGAACTAGGTGATCTTTAAGGTCCCTTCCAACCCAAACCGTTCTGTGATTCTACATATATAGATATACAGAATTGTCTAAAACTCTGGCAAAGTGCAGCCCACCCCCAGCTCAACCGGCGCAGGAGCCTGTTCAGTATGCAGCTCAGCAGAGCCTTTAACATTTCGCAGAACAGATGCCCACTGAGCGTCTTGAAACAAATCCAAAGGTAGCGGTGACGGCTGCTGTCAGGGAAACAATAATCCCATGGCCTCGCCAGCATCAGCTGCGCCGCAGCACCGGAGCTGAGCCACGTGCGACGGAGGCTTCTGCCGCTGGCTGCTTTGTCTGATGAAAGGAGCTCGGTTGGAGGTGGCCCGGGCAAGCAGAGGCGGAGATGTGGTGTCAGAGACTGTAATCTTCTCATCAGCCAAAATCCCCTTCCCTGCACAGCTGGCTGCGAGGAAGGAAATACCGTTTCTGGCTCCGTGCTGCGGGAAGCATCTGAGCACGGGCACGGCTGTCCTGACCCTGCTGTTGCGTGCTGCTGGGGTGATTCCTGTGCTGAAGGGAGGAGGAAGGGAAAGGCTTTGGGAACAAGGATGGAGAAGTGATGGGGTGCTATTGGGGCTCACCATTCCCAAGCTGAGATTGTCTCACTGCTGCTAGCTCACGTCAGTCCTCCTGAAACCAGAGTAGGAGCGGGCAGCTTCAGAGGCAGAATGGGCACGAGGCTGGCGTAGCAGGAGGACGAGGCGTATCTCCAGGCTGGCTGGGCTCCTCTCCGGCCACAGCAGCCCTGGGGCTCCCAGCCAGGCTGGACACGTGGGATGTCTGGCCTGAGGTGTCTAAAAGGCTTGCACAGGGAGGAGAGACAGTCAGGCGATAGTAAGGGCAGTTGTCCCTGTTTCATACAAGATGAGGTGGTGGTTTGGGAGCAGAATCACGCAGGTGTTGAACCCACTGTTTGCTGAACCGCTTCCACTGTGTCCCTTCTGTCCCCACACTGATACACTGGGTGCTCCCTGGGAGCAGCCGGGAGCCATGCGCACAGCCAACTGGAAAGGAGGGTCAGCAAAAAAGTGGTTTGGAAGGTGATGTCATCTCATGGGCGGCAGAGCTCTGTTCCCCACCAAGAAATCCCCCCCCCCCATCGCCCCTTTTGCCCCTGCCTGCCAGGGAGGAGGTCCCCACACTGGGAAAGCATTCAGGGGCTGCTGGGTGAGGAGCACCATGGTCTGCAGCCCGCTGGAGGTGGCTGCCTGCATCACGGAGCAGAAAAAGCCTAGGCAGCCGGCGGGGATGGAGCATGACACCGGCGGCAGCACTGTCTGCAGGGACTGGGTGGGCTTATGCACCACTGGACACAGGGACCCGCATAGGGAGCCCCGGGGAGATGGGCACAACCCTCACCACGGGCCCTCCGTGCAGGGCCAGGTTTGGAAATGATGCTCTTAGCACTGTTTAACGGCAGCATGCGGGGGAGAGCCATTAAGCAAACGACAGCATCCTTTTAACTAGTCTCCCTGGCCCAGGAAATCCCCGCTGGCCTGGGAGGCAGCGAGCACTTCGCTGTGCTGGATGTGCCGGTGCACACGCCGTCTTGATGTGCTCGGCTGGTAGCAGATGGCACAGGGCAGAGGGTAATGTGGCTGTCCTCGGTGGACGGCGGTCCCCCGGAGCGTGCTCTGTCCTGTCAGCACGGGAAGTGACAGCAAGACCCTGATGCTCGGCTTATGGGAGAGAGGAGACGGGAAGAAAGAGACAGGGGGAAATTACAGAGCTTGTCCCAGAAGCTCACAATAATCGCAATAATAATGCTGTCCGCCCGCCACGCCGTGCCGCTGACAGGGCTGGAGGGATCCATGTGAGAAGCAGCGACGGCATTTGTGGGGAGCACAGGGATGGAAGGTGAGCGGCGAGGAGGGGGTGTCCCCTGCCTCTCCATCCCCAACCTGAAATGACCCTTCCTCCCGGCCCTGGCTGCGTGGGGAACATCCGGGAGGGTGACAGCTAGGGGAGCGCGTCTCCAAAAAGCACATTTCGCAGTTGGCAGTGGCACTTCTCTGAGTGTGAGTGCACATCTCCATGGGCAGGAGTGAGCAGACCCTGCCAGAGCCGGGAAGGCAGGGGATGGCCGTGCAGGGATGCTGGGGATGGCCAGGCACGGGTGATGGCCAGGCACGGGTGATGGCCACGCAGGGATGCTGGTGATGGCCAATGGAGGGACGCTGGTGATGGCCATGCAGGGACGCTGGTGATGGCCGTGCAGGGATGCTGGTGATGGCCGTGCAGGGATGCTGGCAATGGCCATGCAGGGATGCTGGCAATGGCCATGCAGGGATGCTCAGGCGGGCTAGCCCTCAGCCAGCCTGGTTCCAGCTGCCACCCAGCTGAGCCAGCCGGGCACAGTGCCCAGCCTAACAAGCCTGCTCCAGCACAGCACCCACATCGCCTCAGCATGGCTTGCGGGGCCGGGCTGGATACTCCACACAGTCCTGGGAGCTCAGGCTGCTGCCAGCTCAGGTATTTTGTTATAGTACAGACATGCCCTGAAATCCTGCTGCTGCAAGCGAAGCGCCGAGGCTTCCCTCGCTGGAAGTGGGATGCCGAGGTCAGGCAACGCTGGGGCTTGCGTGTGCCGCTCTGCCCCGTGCCCCGTGTATTGGGGGACGCGAGCGGGCAGAGACGAGACTGCAGTGACAGGCTCTGCCCTGGCAGTTTGCTTTGCAAACAGGCTTCAGACAAATCAGCCGTGGCTGACACCACCCCAACAGACTCAAGGGCACGCAGGGATGTAAATTCAGTCCTTGCTCATTGTAAGGAGAGATAAGGGGAGCGAGTCGTCCGGCAGGCATGGAGCTTTTCAGCTTTCACATTGGGAGACCTTGGTGCAGAGAAATCTCCTGCCCCCACCTAGGTCTGTCTCATGGACCCAACCGTCCCCGGACCTGTCCCTGGGACCGTTCTCCCCATCGCAGAGCAGGGGAAAATACAACTGTGGTAGCTTTTGTGTGTTTAAATCGTGAAGAACAACATGGGAACTGTGTGTCATTGAACCAGGTCTGAATTCCCTCTCCTCTCCCTGTCTTCTCTGTATGAATAAGCAGCTCCTGATCTCCCTGCCGAAAGCTCGTGGCTCTCCAGTCCCCCAGTGCCACGTTTTAATTAATGTTCACTCTCTGGACCTGTGTCAGTCACACATGCCACAGTGATACCAGGCGCAGAAGGTAGTTTATCACAGCAGTCATGAATTCCTTTCAACCCCGAGCAGCCAAACACCCAGAGACCCCGAGTTTAAAACTCTCCCACAACTTTAAAATATTCCAGACAGCCTTCAACATCCAGGAGAGAGCCAAGAGCCAGGCAGGCAAATACAGGAACAATTAATCATTCCCTGGCTGAACTGAGCAAGATGAGCTGCTCAGGATTTTGGCATGTGCCAGCTGAGCAGGGACACAGCTCTTTTGGGGAGCAGCCCAAATTTCAGAACTGATTCTGATATTTCATTGCTCTGACACCGTAAATCTCTGGGCATTCACTGCCTTCGCACACACCACGTGCAAACTCCGCAGTGAGCTGGAAACGGGGTTTTGTAAAGCTGCATAGCTGGTGGACATGTCTTATGGTACCTGGGCTGTGGAGCGTGCCAGGAGCACTGCAAAACGGCACTGGGGGGGGGGGCAGAAAGACCACTGGAAAGGAGGGCAACGAGGCAGAGATGGGGTTCAGCAACGTGGATGGTGGGGTGTGCTCATCTCTGCTGGGGTGACACTGTGAGTCCCCCGGAGGAGAGAGGACCTCATCTCTGAAGGAGAGGACTGGGGTCCCCGTGGTCCCTAGCAGTGGGGAGGTTCTTCCCTAGGCCACCCAACAAAGTCCCCAGGTCTTGACACTACCAGAGCCCTCAGAGCATACTTGGCATGCTTCTTGCACAGCTTTCCCCCAAACCAGAGTTTTAGCAGGTCCTCCTGGCTCAGCGGGCTCCCAGCCGCAGGGACGCTGGGGTCCAGGACCCCAGGCTGTCCTCGTTCCCCAGATTTGGGACACACGCCTGGATGGAGGACAAGGCAAGCAAGCGTGGGAACTCCTGCAGCCCCAGCGGTGCCGGTTCACCCCGCTTTGTTGGAAGCTGCTTTTTCCCACTGCCAATCTCTGTGTCATCTCCGCGTTTGAGCTTTCCAGCCGGCAGTGAAATGAGGTCTGCGAGCGAAGCCGCAGCGGGGAGCGGGCTGGGTGTGTGGACACAATGGCAGCGCGTATCATTAAGGAGAGGATGGAGGCTGACACACAGGGGGGAGAGCTAAGGGCCCCCCTGGTGCTGCCATCAAGGCTCTGAAATGGAAATGCGAGGTCCTCAGCCCCCCCTCGCCCACCGGTTGGCAAAGGCTCTATTAGCAGGATGTGAGTAATCATCTTAAGTAGCTATCAAAGTGCACCAGCTTGTTAAGCATTTAGCCAGGTTGTGCTGACATGACCTCTCTCCTCAATCTTCCCAGCCTCAGCGCGAGCGGCTAATTACCAGATCACACCTGCCACACGCCTTCTCCCCCTGCAGAAAGGACAGGTCGGATCCAACGTGTTGCTTGGGACAGTCTCATCTTCCTGACATCATCCCCCATCTTTTTTTATTAGTAGTAGCCATGCAGGAGTGGGGGAAAGCCCCCCACCAGGAGCAGTGGTGTTGCCAGCTGGAAGTCCCCGGAGCCAAGGCTGCTCCCAGGGATGGCACAGGGGCTGGTGGCTGCGGTCAGGGCACGCATACGGTGCTGGAGCTGCTAGGAAAGACCCGCCGTGGCTTTTGCAGGCTGCTGGAGGCAGACGTCTCATCACTGGAATGGGTGAGCGAGTGGGAGGAAGAAGAGGCTGGGGACTACGCGATGGGGGCTGAGCAGCCCTGGTGATGGCAGAGGTCCAGGAGGAGTCATGTCCTACCGGGGTGGGACAACTGAGGTCTTTGTGACTGGTGATTGCCAGGAATTCGAGGAAGGGGCTGAGCTGGAACCTGCTTGTCTTGTGGTCCATGTCGAGAGTGCGCCGGGGAACATGTCCACCTGCAGCAATGGCTCCTATTTTCATTGCTTCCATATTAAAGGACTTCTGGATCCATAGCCTTATTCTTCCCTTTCCCTCCACAGAAAAGCAATGGCTGTCTCCTCTCGGCATGGCCCCAGGAGCAGGCTGTCACGTGGAGAAGGCTGACACGCCATCCCCGGGGTCTCTGCAGAGATGCTCATGACCATCATGCTGAGCGTGGCTCTCCCCACGTGCCAGTTCAGGGAGCCGGGCTCAGCGCCTGCCCTGGGCATCGCCCAAGCATCACATCCACGCGGCAGGAAAGGCAGAGGAGAAGCAAGGGGACAGCCTCTGATGGAGCCCGCTTTGCTTTTCAGGAGACACGGCAGCATACAAAGACGGCGTTTACTGGATCAAGGGCCGCACCTCGGTGGACATCATCAAAAACGGGGGTTTCAAAATCAGTGCTTTGGAGGTGGAGCGTCATCTGCTCGCGCACCCGCACATCACAGGTACGCTGCTCTTCCCTGGTCCCCGTGCCGTGCCGAGAAGGGACGGACGGTGCGTGGGAGCCTGGCTCGAGCGACAGCCGTGGCTCAGCGGGTGCAGACGGGAGGCTGCCCGAGGGCTCTTGCCTGGAGGCTCTTTCCCAGCCTTCCCATTAGCGAGGCTGGGTCCGAGTAAAGAGCAGGCTGCGTTTAAAGCCCACTGTTACTTGTCTCCTGGGGCTGAAGCTGTGAAGCCTGTGGTGGGGTGCCAAGTCAGCAGCAGCTCTCATCTGATTTTGGAAATGAGACTATAATTAAATCTGTCCTGCCCTTGTGCATGACCCTGTACGAGGGGATGGAAGCAGTGCCCCCGGCTCCACACCACTCCGTACATCATATTCCTCCCTGTTGACTCTAAATCACTCAAACCATGGGGCTTCCTGCCTTTTCCTTGGTGAAAAGTTCTGTTCCTGGAAATCGTGTCAGCACAAAAGTCCTGGTCTTTTCCTATACTACCATCCCACAGCATCCTCCTCTACACGCTGCTCTTCCCTGCCCACCACTGCTGCTGGCACCTACCAGCGGTGCTGAACCCCTCTTCTACCCCACCCCAACCCCAGAAATCACTCAGATTTCTTCAGGCAGAGGAGTCCTCTGCTCTCTCTGCAGATGTAGCTGTGATCGGGCCTCCGGACATGGTCTGGGGCCAGCGGGTCAGTGCCGTCGTGCAGCTGCGCAAGGGTAAGATGCTCTCCGTGAAGGACCTGAAGGACTGGGCCAGGTAAGATGCCACGGGGCAGTGCACGGTGAGCGGCACGGCACGGGGAAAGCAGGCTCAAAGCCTGCAGCATCCTCATTAGGGACACGTCAGGGAGGGGGTGACTGGCAGCAACGTAGCACCTCAGGCTCTGGGGATGGAGAAAAGACCACAGCTCCAACCAGGAGGTCACCGAGCACGCGAGACAATGGAAGTAAATGGGTCTCTCACCCAAAAAATGCCTTTGATAAATGACCTGCACGGTACGGCCGTGTGGCTCTTGCCCCGCAGCCCAGCCACCGGCAGAAAGCACAGAGCAAGCACCAGAGCAGGGGAAGCTTCATGTTTTCTCAGCAGCAAGAATATTTGCTCAGCTTTTCCCTGGCGCTGCTGCAATCGCTCCTTGCTTGCCTTCCTACCTGCTGGAGGCTGGCCCAGCCCAGTCCCCAGTTAATCCCAGAGACCTTTCCCATGGGGTTTGGAGAGGGGGGAGACCCCAGAGCTCACGGACCTTGCTTGGAGTCATCGCAGTACCAATGAGCATGGCACAAAGCAGCTGCCTGCCATCCTGCAAGGTTTCGGCATGAAAACCTGCACCTCCTCGCTCAAATCGGTCAGAGAGCGGCCGAGGTTTCAGGCATCAGCCATGGGAGCGTAAGCAGGCAAGAGCCAGGAGGCAGAATCGCTGGGTTTATCGCTAATATTCCATTAGCAAAATATTTAATAGCAGATTCTTTCTTTTCCTGGCAACTCCCTCCTTCAGGCTGCGGATATTTTTGGCAAGGCTGGCGCTATTTTGTAAGCGGCAGGAGCACTTGTTTCATCAGGGGCTGCGCAGCAGCCAATTAAAGATTTCCCCTGGATTTGCAAAAATCACAGTTGGGGGACTGCGATTTAGCAAATGCAAGGAAGATGCTAGCTGGCCGGCTGCTGCTCTGATTAAACAGTTACGTAGTGGGGGAAGAGAAGCAAAGAAACCAAACCCACAGGGGTGGCTGCTGGGGCAGAGGGGCCAAGACCCTGCCAGGGTGTCCCTCCTGCTGCCACCTCTGCGCTGTGCACCCACGTTAACCCTCTGGTTGCTGGTCATCTGGGACTCCTGCTCCTCCCAGGGCAGCTCCACGGCCACCAGCAGCTTTTGCTTGTTTTTACTGATGCCCTCTCTTGCAAGCTGAGATGCCCTTTCTCAGCCAGGCTCAGCCTGTCCTGGTCGATACGGGGTCTGGTGATCTGGGCTTCTCCATCCCAGGACCCTCCCTGGCCTCAGCACAGGGCAGGAGCGATGGAGAGCAGGGAAGGGAGACCTTCACCGTGCGGTGTGATGGCTGCTCATCCCTAAGCCTCCTGGCAGGGATGTTGGTGACCCCAGCAGATCCCTTCGTCCGCCCCACACGGCTGCGCTTTGCGTGTCACCCGGGCGTTGCTCTGGGGTCCCTGTTGCAGGGCAGGGGGCTGCGCTCGGCCCCCCCCCATGCTCCCCTGCCTGCCCTCCTCCCAGGGTGTTCCCCCTTCTCCCTGCACATCTCTTCCCATCGCCGTCCCCAGCTCCGTGAGCACACACGATGCTGTTCTGCCCGTGCAGAGCAAGGGCAGGCGCCCTTGAAACAAAAGCCCACGGAGGGGTCAGCTGCCCACCCGGGCTCCTCCGGGGCTGCTGCTCCCTGCCCAGCGCTTGCTCTGGGCATCGCTCCGACTCCCCCCCCCGCCTGCCTCTCCCTCTCACCCTGTCTCTCCCCTTTATTTTTTATGTCACTTACATTCGTTTGGCCCTTTTTCTCGCACTCCCTGGCAGGAGACACATGTCCCTCTTCAGAGTGATTCATTTTGCGGCTTTCGCCTCCAATCGTGCTTCCCGGCGACAGGCGCCATCCCGAGTTAGAGGCATCCATATGGCAGGGGGTGCTGGTGGCGGGTGGGGAGGGGGAGGAGGAGGAGGGCCAGGGGATGGTTGAAGGGCTCAGCAGACTTGGCATCTCGCATTAGAGTCAGTGCCAGGACGCTGCCGGAGCTGGGCACGGCCCCAGGTTGGTGACACACAGGCAGCAGAAGGCAGGAGAGCCCCCCCTCCGCGCTCTGCAAAGGGCACGAGGTCGATGCTCGGTGCTCAGACTCCCTCCCGCAGCGGGAAGAGCCCCCGTGGGCCGGAGCGCATGGCTGCGAGTCCCTGCCAAGTCACTCCTATCTCTAGTCCATGAGCAGCCCCAAACGCAGCTAGCGATGAGCCAGGTCCAGGGCGCAACCAGGGAGCACAGGCAGGAGCAAAACGGGGCCAGAGATGAGCTAGATGAGGCCAAAGTCCTCCCAGGAGAGAGGGGCAAGGACAGGGCTGGAGGCAAGCTCCGCACCTCCGAGCTGTCCCTCCACGGATGAGCTGCTGGCGGCACAGCTCCCTGCAGAGACAGGCTGGGAGCAGGCACCCCACAGCACAGCTCAGGATGGGGCTGGGGTCCAGGGCTGAGCCTAAATGGGCTCCTGGGGCATGGGGGGGGACGGGACAGGTATTGCTGCTCAGGGCTGTGGGTGCTCCCAGGACAGCTCAGCCTGTTAGAGGGGCTGCTCTCCAGCCCCCCTCTTCTGCAGCACAGAAATGCGTGACCAGTGAACGGTGCGACCACTCAGCCCCGCAGCTCTCCCGGGGTCTGCGCTGAGCCCTTAGGAGAGAGCCAGGGCATGGCCAACATTCGGCCAAAGCCACTCGCTCGCAACCAAATCCCTGCTGCCTGGAGAGCCGTGGCTGGGGCGGCTCGGTTGTACCTCACGTCAGGCTGCAGGACGCAGGGTCCTGGAGCAGATCCCCTCCAGATCTGGTGGTGTTTGTGAGGTCTCAAGATGGGCTCTGTGGGATGGAGGGGCTGGAAGCGCTGGTCTATCAGCCGTAATGGACTGTGCTCCTGCGATGCAGGGAGACCATGGCACCGTACACCATCCCGACCGAGCTGATCGTGGTGGAGGAGATCCCACGCAATCAGATGGGAAAAGTCAACAAGAAGGAGCTTCTGCAGCGCTTTTACTCAGCCTAGAGCATGGCTTCAGGCCAGGACCAGGGAGCCCAGGGCGTGTTTGGTCCTCCACCGCATCTGTTCTCCCTCTACAACACCACTGACGAGGTACCTGCAGTGATCAGCAGTGGCAAGTCTGGGCTCACTACAGTCTGGTCCATGAATAAAGTCCAGAAAAAGCAGGATTCATCCGGTGTGATCTCCTCTTTGGCTGAACTGAGCTGGACCTGCAGGGCCACCTTCCTTCTGCAGGAGCCATTCGCAGGAGGCTCAGGGCAGCCCCGGGTCTCAAAGCGAAGTGTGGGGTGAAAGCTGGAGGGTCCCGGGCCAGAACGGCCCACCGGGCAGCAGGTACACGCTGGCCAGAGTTGCTCTATTTAGCCCCATGTAGGGAGTGGGAGGCAGGTGAAAAGCCGCCACCACAAACACCTCCGCATCCACCCCAAGCTGGTCCCAGCAGCAGCTGCTCGGGATCAGACAAGCCCCACTGGCCCTCGGTGGGTCTCAGCCCCGTGATGCCAACCCACCGGAGCCGCTCCGTCCAGGTGGGAAGGGCTGGCCGGGCAGCCTGGCTCCCTCGCCTTGCCTTCGTCTGCCTCTCTGGATGCTCGTTCCCATTATAGCTCTGCCTCAGGCCACGTGCAACTCATCGCCAGATGAAATTACTCTGTAGATTAAACTCCTGTCTTCAGCCAGCTGCGGCGATGCCTGGTAATTTTGCATCCTCTCTGCCCTTTCCCACGGACTCAGTGACTTTCCCCATAGTTCGGTTTATAGAGAGGGAGAGCCCCAGAGAGCGAGTGGATCCCCTCACCAGTGGGATCCTGCTCTCCATGGGATGCCCCATAACCTGCTGTGAATCGGTTCCATCCACCTCCCTCCTCCACCAAGCGCCACCTCCCATTTCCCTGCAGAAGTGAAGAATAAATAAAAATCACAAATAAATACCAGCGGAGCTTACCAACCCAGTGCAATTCCCCCACCCAGGTGCTCCCACGCCAGCCGGGCCTCGGCACGGAGCCATGGCAGGGGTGCTGGCACCACCGGGACAGAGCCCTGCCGCGATAACGGAGGGGGAAAGACGAGGAGAGGAAGGGGCAGGGATGGCTGCCAGGGGCTTGCAGTGACCTCAGTGTGATGGGAGAGCCATGAAGCCTTGAATAATGTGCAGCGAGCCCAGGGAGATGCGGAGGAATGGTGTGGCCAGGCAGGAGCTGGGCTCAGTTTTTGGCCGTGGCCGCGGCGTGGCGAGAGGTGTGAGCCGCGGTGGGCACAAGGTCCGGCGTGGGGTGGGAGGAGAGCTGAGCAGGGTGTTGGAGGCACCGGGGAGCAGATGCAGCGTGAATTATACTGCATATGCACGCCTGTGCCTTTGTGTGTGTGTGTGCGCACGCTGACACCGGTGCCCATGTCTGAAGGTCATCGATTTCCTGGAGGACAGGCGGTATTGATAAACCTTACCTTTATAAACGGATTTTTGTCCCTGTTTGACTTCATGCATGAGCTGCCGGCCACGCAGCAGTGGGCGATGGGGATGGATAATGCCACAGAGGGAGAGGATAGCGGTCATGCCCTGCAGCTCCCTGACCAGTGAGGTCCATCCCAGTGTGGGAACAGTGCACTGGGAAGGCAGTGGGATGCTGGTCCGGTCCTGCCTGGTGCCAAGGGGGTGACAGGGAGCCCCAGATTTCCCTGCCAGCCGATGGGACCCTGGGAGCACCAGGGAGGGCAAGAGGAATCGGGAGCACAAGTAATTACATCAAATACCTTTGTTAGGGTCAGTGGAGCCCCGAACATTTGGGGGGACAATTAGTGAAGGTGGAGAGGACATGGAGGGGACAGCTGGCAGACACGTGGCACTGGGCAGAGGGAGCAGGGATGGGACTGGGACAAGAGAGGGGATGGGAAATAGGGGAAGGGGGTATGGATGGGGACAGGCTTCCTCCGCTGCAGCCCCTCCATCCCACCTCACCCTCCCCACACGGACAGGTCCAGCCATGCACCCGCTCTGACCATCCCTGCACCCTGCCCATGGCAGCATCTCCCAGGGCAGTGCCAGCACCTGGATTTCGGTACTTCAGGCTCAGAAGGCGTTGGGACGGGGCTCCCCAGGGACACACAGAGCTCACGCAGCCACTTCTCACCATCCCGCACCCGGCGGGCACAACGCTCTGGCACACAGATGCACCAGCACGGCGCCCGGCTTGCCCCCTCGCCGCGGCGTGCAGAGCCGAGCACCAGCGGCTCTCACTGGTCTGCAGGAGGGACCGAGCCGATCCTTTGTTAAAACATCAACGATGCAGTAAATTTTTTAACTTACCAAATAGATCAATATCAAATTATCATGTCTCACATTCATAACTCTTAAGCAAGCAACAATGGAGAGAGACAAGGTCACTGGAGAATAAATAGCAGCAAAAGCTCTTAATGATCTATCATTCTCGACAACCTCAGGCACCCAGCACCAGCCCGGTGACAAGATCATTAATAAAACTCTGCAGGAACGCTATCGATCGCTTTGATGGATGATCACAGGTAGCAAATACTGTAAAACACCTGGTTGTCACACACTAAAATGAGTAGTTTGACTCACACCTCGGCGCGGGGACCCGGCTGCGACTCTGACGGCTTTCCTCCTCGGTGGTGGTTTTCGCAGGGAGGGTGGTCAGCGGCGCAGCCTTGGGGTGCCCGTGGCCGCGGCTGCAGCCCCCAGTTTGGTGCTGCCATCCATGCCCCAAGCCTCCCACCTCTGCTCCCCCACCACTATTCATCCCTATAGATAGGACCTGTTAATTAAAAGCCTTGTTAAAGCACCTGGTTATGGTGCTCCAGAGCCCAGGCTGGGAGCTGAGCCGGCTGAAGATGGGTTTTGCTGACCCAGTGCCACTGGATGAACCTGGAGACCTGCTCCATTCCCTTACCGCTGGATGCAGCCCTGGCCACCAGCACAGCCCGGACCTCAGGGGTGGAGGGGTGTCCCCAAGGCCATGGGCTCTGCTCCCCCCACACTGCATCCATCAGGGGCGTGGGGGGGGGCTGTGTGCATCCCCCCCCCGCCCCGGCTCCAGGCACTTCGCTTGCAAGCCACGTCCGCATTGACGGTCTGATCATATGTACACAACCATTCAATTACCCCGTAATGGCTACAGGCTATTAAGCCATCAATCTCCTTCATTAAGGCCTGCCAGGCCCGTCCCCAGCATCGCGCAATAAAACCATTAAAACAACAACAACAACCCAAAGTAGCATCTTTAATGCGGCGGCCGTAACACCGGCCCCAGTGCCGATGCCGCCGTCCTGTAGCATCTCCCGCCTCGCTGCAGTGTCCCCCTGCCCGCAGCCCACCCAGGGACCTTCTCGCCCTGAGCAAGGTATCGCCTTGCTGGGGTGTCCCCAGGGAGCTGGGGGCTGCCTACACCTCTGTGCCCCCCCCCCAGCTGCTCCCAGCAGCTCGCCCCTGTCCTGGGCTCGGCGGGCGGCTCGGCACGCCGGGACCTGCTCTCATGCTTTATGGCTGACATTATCTTTTATTGCCATATAAAAACCGAAGCTCCAGTGGCTTTATGGCTGCTGCGCCGGCGTTTGGCACCTCACTGCTCGGCTCTGCGCTCCTGGCTGCTCACTCTCCCGGTCACTGGGCATGGCGGGGACAGGGCACTGCCCAGACCCCCCAGTGCCTGCACTGGGGCCACGACTGCTCCCACTGCACCCTCATTAGGGATGTGACTGGTCCCAACACCTGCAGCTCTCATACTGGCTTCGGGAGATCAGAGGATGTTGGCTGGGAGGGGGGGACCTGGCCCCTCTAAAATAGGGTGACCCCTTCTCCGACCTGGCACGGCAAGGAGGGGGGTCGTAGGCCTGGGCTGGCACTGTTCGGACCCAGAATCTGTGGGACCCCACATCCCTGCACCCCAGTGGGAGCCCCTGTTTGCAGAAGGAGAGGGGCAGGGGGTGGCAGTGCAGGGCCAGAGGTCAGGGGGGGTGGGCGTCCTGCTGCCGTGCTGCAGCCAGAGCCGTGCCATGGGCACCAGGCAGCTCCCATGGCCGGCAGCACCGGCACCACGAGCCAGGACTGGCGCCTTGTCAGAGCCTGTCACGTCTGTGTCCCCCCCCGCGCCCCCCACGCCGTGGTGCCGGTGGCAGGGAACATCTGCTCGGCCGCCCCGCTGCCACGGCGCGTTAGGGTCAGGGGCAGCCGCCAGGACCCCCGGCCAGCGCCGCCCGGGCAGCTCCTCGCCGTGACATTGATGCAGGGTGACAGGGTGAGTGGGGCGGACGGATGGGATCGGACAGACAGACGGGCAAGTGAGCGCCGCTGCCCACGCCAGGGCCCAGCCGCGCCACAGGTCACCGGTGCCCGACGCTCACCCACTCGTGTCGTGGCTCCGTGTCCGTGGGGACACCGAGACCCCTGCCACCACCGCTCAGCTGCTGGGGATGGACAGAAGACGTCCTGCACCCCGTGTCCCGCATCCCGTGTCCCTTTTCCCACGCCTCGTGGCCTACCTCCCCCCACCGTGTCAGTGCCCCACGCCACGCACCCCCCTCCAAACGATGCCCCGCACCAAGATGGCACCAAGGGCACTTATTGCCAAGAAGGGGAGGGATGCTGGCCGGGCAGGGGTGCCCACGTCAGGGACGTGGTGATGCCACCAGTGTCACCGAAACGCCGCACCTTCCCTTGCCAGGCCCAGGGATCGCTTCCCCGGGAGGATGAGGAAGATCCCCGGCCCCCCCTTCACCCTGCCCGGGGAGG